>NW_028258305.1:40376287-40679318 GCF_053883595.1 Heterocephalus glaber
TTCTTGCCTCATTTTAGACTGAGGTCTAAACTTTATTTGTTTGGGTTTTTTTTGGAACCAGGGATCGAACTTGGGTCCTTGTGCTTGCGCAGCAGGCAGCGAAACCACTGAGCTAAATCCCCGGCCCCCTTTATTTGTTGTTTAAAAATACCTTTTTCCACATTTAGAAGTTATACTATACATCCTATTTCTGAGGAGGTTACCTTTGGAAGTTTAACGGGTACTTAAAGTTTCAAGAAAATCACCATTTTACTTTGTCTTCCCTGAAAATGATACAAAGACAATCCTTAAACTTTGCTCAACTCCCTTTGCCATTGTTGTGCTTCTCTCTCTTTCTTGTCCCTCCCTCCCTCCTTCCCTCCCTCCCCCCCTTCTTTCTCTCTCTCTCTCTCTCTCTCTCTCTCTCTCTCTCTCTTTCTTGTTTTTTCTGAGACAGGGTCTCACTGTGTAGCTCAGGCTTGCCTTGAACTCACAGTGATCCTACCTCAACCTACTGAGAGAGCTAACCTTTTTAGGTCCCTAAGTTGGACATTAGTATTTTATACAAACATCATTTAGACTTACCTATTTCTTTTTTCACCTTTTCTTTTTGCAGTGCTAGTCTCACCTCTAGAATTATTTTTCTTTGGTTTGAAGAATAACACTTAGAAATTTCTTTATTGAAAGTCTCTCTATCTGGGCCCAGTGGCACATGCCTATAATCTCAGCTGCTTGGGAGCTGACACAGCAGGATCATAAGTTCAACGCCAGCCTGGGCAACTTGGCAAGACCTTGTATCAAAAAATGAAACAAAATGGGGCTGAGGATTTAGCTCAGTGGTTTTGCCGCCTGCTGTGCAAGCGCAAGGACCCGAGTTTGATCCCTGGTACCTAAATTAATTAATTAATTAATTAAAATAAAATATAAATAAAACAAAATAGAGCTGAGACATGTAGCTCAGTGGTGGAGCATTTGGTTAGCATGGACAAGGCCCTGGGTTCAATCCTTAGTACCACAAAGGGAAAAAAAGGCCTCCTCAGTGGAAGATGGTAAGCTATCTTTTTAATTATCTGAAAACATTTTTATTAAGCTTTTGGACTCAGTACCCAATTCTAGATTGACAGTTAACTTTTCTCAGCCTTTTGTAAATGTTATCCCAGCAATTGACTTTCACTGTTACTCTGAGCAATTTATTAGCAGCCTTTGATCTCTCTTTTTTCTTTGGTTGCTTTAAAAAAAAAAATCTGGCCTCGAACACATGGAGATTGTTCTGCCTCAGTCTCCAGAGTGCTGGAACACCACACCCAGTTCTTAAATGTTTTGAAGGTTCATTACAGTGTCTCTAGATGCAAATCTCTGTCTGTCTCTGCCTCTGTGATTTTTTGTCTCTCTGCATGTGTCTCTCTTTGTGTCTGTGTCTCTCTCTCTCAGATTTCGCTATGCTGCCCAGGCTGGCCTCAAACTCCTGGGCTCAAGTCATCCTCCCACCTTTTCTTCCCAAGTAGCTAGGACCACAGACACATGCCACCATGCCCAGCCATCTGTGTGTATTTATAGATACGTTATGGGGGGCAGTGCTAGGGCTCAAACCCAGGGACCTACAGATGCTAGGCATGGGCTCTACCACTGAGCTACACTCCTAGCCCTTCCATTTCATCTTTTAGGTCTTTAAGTATTTCATACATGATTATGTTATATCACATAATGATTATTTTTAAAATTCCAATGCATTAACCATAACTTACTCTTACAAATTTTTCTTTTTTTTCTTTTTTTTGCGGCACCAGGGATCAAACTCGTAACTTATTCTTATTTCTGAAATTCTTGAAGGTCTAAATCTGTTTTTATAGTTACTATTTACTCTTTCATGAAGTGGTTTGTTAAGTTTTGGTTTTTGTTACTGTGACCTCATGTGGTTTTCTTGTTGTTGTTGTTCGTTTGTTTTTTCCGGTACTGGGAATTGAACTCAGGACCTTGTGCTTGCCAGGCAGGTATGGCGCCACTGAGCTACATTCCTGACCCAAGCTCATGTTATTTTGGATGTAATATTTTGAAATCTTGAAAACCTAAAACAGACGTGTTTTCCACCACAGATATTTGTGTTTGCTTCTGCAGGAATCAGGCATGTTAATGATCTGTACCACTTGCTTCTATTCTCTTCTCTGGAAAATGGACCTTGGGTTTAATTAGAGATTTTCAGATTCAACCTCGCCATCCTGCTCAAAGCTTAAGGTTTCTTCTGTACTGTGTTTGCCTTCAGAGCAGCTGTACCTTTCCCACTTGCTCATTGCCATTTTTCCTGCCCAGATTTTAGCTTACTGAGTTTTTTCCTTCTGTCTGATCTTTTTCTGAGAGGGATGGGTTGGAAACACTGACAGTGTTTTCAGGTGAGCTCAGCTCAGATTCAAGTTGTTTTTAACAGAAGAACCCTGAGTATACCCACTTTTGTTACTGCTGGAAGAAGTAGATGCCACACTTTGTCAACATACCTCAGGCACCTGCGCCATCCCGAGTGTACTTTAAGGATAGGATATTGCCATAGATACGATGCACTTCTCTGCTGGAGAAGAATGAAAATGTTAGGGAAACATGAGTGTGAGCACCGTGGCTGGGTGAGGGTGAGTCTGTTCTGCAGCTGACTCGGTGGACATGCTAACCTGGAATTGGGCGGGCCGGGGAATGAACTGTTACAGGGTGACGTCATAGGTCTGGAGCGCAGCGGGGGAAAGACCCAGGTGATGGTGACAGAAGGTGTGACCACCGTTGCCTGCACGCTGGATGAGGGCCTCATTGAGTTTGGAACAGCCATCGATGACGGCAACTACACCCGGTGAGAGGCTGCTGCTAACTGGTGCAGCAGCGGGAGGCCGCGCCTGAGAGGGGCAGCTGGGATGGCTGTGAAGCTGGCCACATCTAATCAGGGCGGAGCACTGCAGGGAGGAGACTAAACAAAGTGGGCAAATAATTGCCCAGCCCCTCCCATCCCCTGCCCAGGACAGATTAACCTGTGTCTTCTGGTTCCTGCCCTCACTCTGTGCTTTGCTTTCTTCCCTCTCCAGAGCAACAGTCTTCTTGGAGACCCTACAGATGACCCCCGAAACAGAGGCTATGTGGAAAACCTTGAGTAAACTGGCGCTGGAGGCAAGGCAGCTCCACATAGCTGAGAGGTGAGGCAGGTGCAGACCTGAGGTGCTCAGCAGCTGTCGGGGCTGCCCCAGGCCAGCTCACCTGTGGGCTGCTCCTGCCCAGTGTTTGGGGCCTGCTTTCCTTCCACTGCCAACAAGTGTGAGAGCCCTTCCCTGGTGTCCTTATCCCAGATAAAGATCCATCCCAGATTATGGTGTCTCGTATCATTTCTGCTTCCCCTTCTTGCACCTAGGTGCATGCCCCTTAAGAGTTTTTAACCTCATAGCCCTCAGCCCATACACCAGCGAGTCTCTTCTGGGTGTGGTGCAAGAGTAGAGTTAGTAGGATGAAGCTAGGACTCCAGATACCTTGACTTCAAACCTTAGTTCACATTGCAAACCTGGATGACCTTAGAGAGCTTAGAGCCCTTCCTAAAGCTCGGCCTTGTGCTTTTGCACATACAGGTCAGATAATAATGGTATTGACTCGTAGGATGGTAGAGAAGAGGGGCAGTGGTAGCGATAGTGAAGACAAGTTGGAGAATCTGTGCCAAGAGCATGTGACTTTCCAGTGCTGAGGCAGTGCGCGCTGCTGCTGTCTGGCGAGGAGGAGCTGGCCCTGAGCTCTTTTTCCCTTGCCCCCCCCACAGACTCCCAGCAGGTCCCGGGGACTGTCTTCTAGTGTATCCCACATCTCATGCCGGTCCCACCCAACGTCTCCCCCTTAGCATGGATCATGCCGTCCCCTCCCTGCGCTCTTGTGAAGCCTCTTAATTAGCCCCACTGTTCCGGTCTTGTCTTCTGTTTTTACGGTGCTGGGTATGGAACCCATAGCCTTGCACACGCCAGGCAGATGCCCCACCACCGAGCTCCATCCCTAGCCTTGGTACCAGTCTTGTACTCCTGCACTCCATCCACACCATAGCAGATGAGGTCATTTTTTAGAAACACAGATTGTGTCACGTTTATGCTCAGAACCTTCTAGTAGCTTACTGTTACACTTAGTAAAGGCCCAGACTCCTTGGGGTGGCCTGTGTCCTCTGCCACCTTCCCATGCCAGTTACCCACCTGTCCATAGTCTCCAACCACACGGGCGTCCTCTTGGCCCTTTGAGCACACTAGGCTTATTCTTACTGCGTGCCTTGAGCCTCTCCCTTCCTGGAAGGACTCCTGCATCATCACATCACCACTGGCTCTTTGTCATGGTCAGGCCTCAGCTCAAACACTGGTGCCTCAAAGAGGCCTTCTCCAACTCTAATTTAAATGGATCCCTCCATTACTGATGAGTATCACCCTGCTGTATTTCACTTTTGTTCTCCCAACTCATCTTTTTTTTTTTTTTTTTTGGTGCCAGGGATTGATCTCGGGTCCTTGCACTTGCGAAGCAGGCAGCGAAACCACTGAGCTAAATCCCTAGCCTTCATCTTTATTAATTTGTTTACTATTAGTTTGTCTCCACTGGGATGGAAGTTCCCTGAGGGCAAGACTTGCATCTTCCTTATTCCCTGTCGGGCCTCCAGTGACGAGAACAGTACTTGACCTCTAACAGTGCACACTGTATGTTTGCTGAATCAGTGACTTAATAATGTGCCTGTAATAATATTACTTTTGATGTCATTCCCTCCACACTATAGGTGCTTTTCTGCTTTGGGTCATGTGGCAAAAGCTCGATTCCTGCATGAGACCAATGAGATCGCAGATCAGGTGTCCTGGGAATTTGCAAGTATCATTTTGGTTCATTCAATCTCCCAAGCTAAGATTTTTCTTAGTATTTTTTAAGGAGTAAAAATATCTATGTTAGTACGTTTGCAGTACACAGCTTTTACATTCATCATGGGGAGTTGGTACATGCACATAACACATCTTTTTTTATAGCAGAACGTTTATTGGTGCCTTTTAGGCATACATAATGTCAACGCTCATCACAGGGAATCTGCACCTCTACCTGATAGATCCCGCGTCTTCCTCTCCCCCCTCCCCTCAAGCCCCCTTCCATCCTTATATACAAAAGCTGTATTTCCATTTTTCCTTCTATTTTCACTTTTTTTCTTATCCCTTCCTTCCTTTCTCCCCGCCCCCTTGTTCCCATCCCATTTGAACATTTTCTTCCCATTTCCCAATATCTATTATACATTTTAGTCCTCATTTCCACTTTCAGTTTCTCATACCAGAGAAACAATATGGTATTTAAACACGTGTGTCCAATTTATTTCACTTGAGGTATGGTCTCAAGGTCCATCCGTTTAGCTATAAATGTCTGAAACTCATCCTTCTTTATGGCAGAGTGGTACTCCACTGTCTAAAAAACCCACATCTTCTTTATCCATTAGACAGCATAACACATTTTAAGTCTTTTTCTCTTAGTATTCAGCCCCACGATTCCTAGCTTTCCAGGCATCCCTAGTTTCTTCTACACTCCCCACCCCTCCTCTACCCTCAAGGTGGACCATTTTGGAATTGCTTGTGAATCCTCAGGCCTCTAAACCCCTGGAAGGTTTTCAGCTTTTCCAGTCTGTTAGCTGTCCCTGACCTTCTGGCCTGCCTATCCCAGCTTATGTAGACCTGAGCCTCATTTTTCCCTGCAGGGTGGAGAAGGAACAGACTTCTATCAGGTCCGAGCACGTCTGGCCATGCTGGAGAAGAACTACAAACTGGCTGAAATGATCTTCTTGGAACAGGTAAAAGGGGAACAGAGAGACAGGATAGAATAGAGGATCGGGGTGGGGAGGGAGGCAAACTCAGGAGGAAAGAGCTCAGTCCACTGGACTTCCGAAGGCTTGAGGGAGAACTTCTGGAAAGGGTTAGAGTTCACTTAGCTCCTTCCTTAATTTCCTCTCTTGTGCTAGTCTTTAGGTAAGACTTCCCCTTTGGGCTTTAATATCCTCTTCCTTTCTTTTGGAGACAGTCTCACCATGTAGTTCAGGCTGGCCTTGAACTCACTGTGTAGCCCAGGCTGGCCTCAAAGTCACAGCAGTCTCCCACCTCAGCCTCCTGAGTGTTGGGGTTACAGGCACCCACCACCACTCCTGGCCCTTGTTTTGGTAATTCTTGCACATGAGTTCCGTCCGTATTTTGTGGGTCCCAAAACTTATTCAGCCTGAAGAGCCCTGTTGAAAGGTTTGTGCACATGAGGAGCCCTGAAACTTAAGTTTCTTTCAGTTTTCATGCAAATCCACCTGTGGGCTGGAGTTGTGGCTCGGTGGTAGAGCATGTGCCTAGCATGCACGAGGCCCTGGGTTTGCCCCCAGGACCACCAAAGAGACGGAGTCAGAGACAGATATAGAGTGAGGTGTGTGCAGCAGTTAAAGGATGAGGGGCGAGGTGCTTGGTCCCCATGGCCTGGCGTTGCAGCCGTGCTGAACAGGGCGTGCTGACTTTTGATCCTCATGTCTTCCCTCTTCTTTTCTCCTGCCTGATTTCCCTAGAATGCTGTTGAGGAGGCTATGAACATGTACCAAGAGCTACACCGTTGGGACGAGTGTATCGCTGTGGCTGAGGCCAAGGTACAGGATGTGTCTTCTTCAGACTCTTGAGAATCTGGTTCCACTGATTTCGGAAAACTGCTTTTGTCAGGAAAGCTATTGGAAGCAGGATAAGTTTGGGGGTCTGAGAGGATAAGGAGTTGGGATACGGTGACCTGGGAGGATTTGCACTGTTACAGAGGGACTGGAGAAGCACGGAAAGCAGGACAAGGAGGGCTCTGATGCCGGGCTCCTCTGCATGTGCAGGGACATCCAGCCCTGGAGAAGCTGCGCCGGGATTACTACCAGTGGCTGATGGACACGCAGCAAGAGGAGCGAGCAGGTGAACTTCAGGAGAGCCAAGGGGATGGGCTGGCAGCCATCAGCCTGTACCTCAAAGCTGGGCTTCCCGCCAAAGCGGCTCGCCTGGTGCTGACCCGAGAGGAGCTGCTGGCCACCACAGAGCTGGTGGAGCACATCACCACGGCCCTCATCCAGGGGGACCTCCACGAGAGGGTACGGCTGGCTTGGTTTCCCCAACCCTCGTCTCCAGGGCTCCGTCCCCTCTCCCATCCAGGGGAATCCTGGGGTGCATAGGCCTCCCTGACTGCTGACATTCCTTCTTCCTGGAGCTGATTCTCGATTCCTTGTGTTGTAGCAGTTTCATTGTATATATGTGTTAACAGGCAGGTGACCTCTTTGAGAAGATTAGAAATCCACAGCGGGCCCTTGAGTGCTATTGTAAAGGCAACGCATTCATGAAAGGTACTAGCCACCCACAAGCCGTCCTTTACTATCGTGCACTTTTGCCCATCCAGTCCCTGGCGCCTCTTGCGGGACATGTATTCCAGTTGACTGGCTTGAGTGTTCTTCCGTTCCTCCACTTCTCATCTATTCTCCATGCTTCATTTCCTGGTTCCATTGTCCTGAGTCCCGTGCCTGGATTCCGAGCCCAGTACCTTCTCTGTCCCTGGCAGCTGTAGAGCTGGCTCGATCGGCCTTCCCCATGGAGGTGGTGAGACTGGAGGAGGCATGGGGGGACCACTTGGTGCAGCAGAAGCAGCTTGATGCCGCCATTAATCATTACATCGAAGCCAGGTATGGCAGCATGGGAGTGAGTGGAGATTTGGGAGAGAAGTGAGAGGTGGTGGGCAAGGGAAGACACCAAGTCTGAAAGAAGAGATCTCAGACTATAGGCGGGGCCCCAGGAGCGAGTGCTCCATGCTAGAGCACTGGCCTGGTACACACGAAGCCCTGGTTTGATCTCCAGCTCAGCAAAAAAATAAAAACTTAAGCTAAAGTGTGGATGAGGAGTTTCTTCCACTCATCCTCTTTCCTCATGCGTATTTATATCTTTCCCAACACTGCCAGGTGCTCCATTAAGGCAATTGAGGCTGCCCTGGGTGCCCGCCAGTGGAAGAAGGCAATTTATATCTTAGATCTACAGGACCGGAACACTGCATCCAAATACTATCCTCGAGTGGCCCAACACTATGCGTCTCTGCAGGAGTATGAGGTGAGGAAGAAGCCCTTCTGCAGCATGAGGCAATGCAGAGCAGGGTGTGAGGAGAGCACCCACAACAGGAAGTGGGGCCAGCTCACCAAATGCTTCTTGGCCAGGCCCAAACAGCAGTACCGCTGTGAATAGGAGGAAAGGGCCTACTGCCCTGGTTTCATCCCTGTGTGACACAGACACCCCAACCCCAGATTATAACGTGATCTCTAGCTGTCTTCCTGTGCCAGCTCCAGTGATTCTTCATGGATGACTCTATCATAACTTCCATGTAGAACTGCCTTGTTCTGCACAAATACGAGGGCCTTAAAAATTCTGTCATGTTGCCCCATACTGCTTTGAGCTGGTCTTTGCTATAAACAGTGTAGGTGTTATTCACCGATACCCATCTCTTCCTCCCAGGCTGTCCACCATCCCAGCTGGGGTTTGTTCCTTCCTCCTGCAAGCTGCTGTAATTCTGTTGCTCTGAGCCTTTGTGTCTCCCTCTCGTCAACTCCAGATTGCCGAGGAGCTCTACATTAAGGGAGACCGGATCAAAGATGCTATAGACATGTACACCCAGGCTGGCCACTGGGAGCAAGCACACAAGGTAGCAAATGGGTGGAGTCCTTGCTGCAGAACTCTGCCTTATTCCTCGGCCTCTGACCTCCCTCCTTCACTGACTTCCCTGAAAGCTGTGAAAGTAACCAAACGGGCCGGGGATGTAGCTCAGTAGCACTGCACCTGCCTGGCAAGCATAAGGTCCTGAGTTCGATTCCCAGTAACTGATCCCTCATCACAGGGAAAGATGAGATGAGGAAAGGCCTCTGGCCCTGAGCCTTTAAGTCTGAAGAGGGCAGATGGGTTTGGGGGCTGAGCAATCTGAACTACCATTCCCAAGCTTCTGGTTACTTGGTAACTTTGTTCTCACCACTCCATCCCTGAGTGCAGTGAGCGTAGCAGGAGCATGGTAATGGGTGCGCCTGCCCCGAGCACAGGCCCCACATGCCCTCCTGCCTTAGCATACTGTGGGCTGCCTGTGGTCCTGCTGGATTTGTAATTCCCTGATCTGACTAGTAGAGTGGCAGTAACCAGCGTCCCGTGACTTGTGGGTGAGTTGCAGTTCCTGAACAGACAGGTTCCCCTGAGGCCCTGCCTCCCCTGTGAATTGGTACCTCGTGTCTCTGCACAGCTGGCGATGAAATGCATGCGACCAGAAGATGTGTCAGTGCTGTACATCACTCAGGCCCAGGAAATGGAGAGGCAGGGCAAGTACCGCGAGGCTGAAAGGTGAGCTGTGGCCTCAGAGGAGGCGTGGAGGCAGGTGAGGCATCAGAGCTGGGAGGAAGGGTGGCATCAGAAGATGCATCCCCCTGCCCAGATGCCATGGCAGCAGGGCTCTAGCTGTACGAAGCCCCGGGTCTCTGCTATCCCCAGGCTCTATGTGACAGTGGAAGAGCCTGATCTTGCCATCACCATGTTCAAAAAGCACAAGTTGTATGATGACATGATCCGGCTGGTAGGAAAGCACCACCCAGATCTACGCAGTGACACGCACCTCCACCTGGGCAAGGTGAGCCCCCTCCCGGCCCTGCCCGCTCTTTGCCCACCAGGCTTCCTCTCCCCATCTCCATCCGGACCCCCTTCCTGCAGGAGCTGGAGGCTGAAGGCCGACTGCAGGAGGCAGAGTATCACTACCTCGAGGCCCAGGAGTGGAAGGCAACAGTAAATATGTACCGGTCCAGCGGGCTTTGGGAAGAGGCCTACCGGGTAAGGGGTCCAGGGCCACTCTGGGGTTCCAGCGGTCCTTTCCCACTCTCGTGTGACTAATTCTAAACGGGGCAGACCATCTTTGAAATGCAATGCAAACCAGTCTCTCTCGTTAGAAATATGTTCACACCCATGTGCACAAACTTTAATTTGTAATTTTAAGGGTTTGCGGACTTCCTGAAGCTGGTCCTTGCTCCCTGTGTACATCAGCCTAAGTTAAGAGACCGTGACACTTGGCCACCTGATCTGCATCACAGCTGGGACCGTGAGGGCAGAGATGGAAGGGAGCAACTCTGCAGTGGAGGATTATTCAGTGGTTTTGCTCTACAGGTGGCCAAGACTCATGGAGGAGCGAATGCCCATAAGCACGTGGCCTACCTGTGGGCAAAGAGCCTGGGAGGAGAGGCTGCAGTGAGACTGCTTCACAAGCTGGGACTCCTGGAAGCCGCTATTGACCATGCTGCCGAAAACTGGTGAGGCCTAATACCTTCTCCATGGGCCCCTGTATGAGAAACATGTCCAAAACCCAAAGCAAGCATGAAGAAATGCAGCGAGAGAGAGAGACCCTTGGGAGGAGAAGACAGAGCAGCACGATTCAGTAACTGCTCCCCTTGTCAGGGCTCAGATGGCGGTACTTCTCCGGCTCTGAGCGGAAGGGCAGAGCAGGAACAACTGTAAAGCTGGGATGCACTAAGCAGTGACGTACTTCTGGGAGGCGGAAGTGCGATTTTGTTAAACGCAAAATGAGCTCTTAAGCAGATGTTAGGAAGGCCAGGAGCAGACTCAGATGTCGAGAGCAGTCTTGCTCATCTTTGGAGAGCCGGGGCGCAGGGGGAGGTGTGGGAGCACAGAAGCTCTCCTGCTGGCTCCAGGGGAGGCAGGGTGGTGGCCAGCTGTCTCTGGCCCCGGTCACAGGGCTGTAATGATAGCAGACTGCCCGCCTGTCTTCCTTTACATCTCCCTTGCTGCTCCGTCTCTTCTGCCATCTTTAAATCTGCCCCTTCCCTCCCCTCAGTCCGTTCTCTGTCTTCTCTTGCATTCTGTAAATATTAAGTAGGCAAACCTCCCGTTTCAGCTCCTTTGAATTTGCTTTTGAACTCTGTCGCCTGGCCCTCAAGCACAAAACTCCTGAGATTCATCTCAGATATGCTATGTACCTGGAGGACGAGGTATGGACGTGACTTGGACCCTTCCGTTCCATCCCCTGCTCACTGCTGCCTGGTGTCAAAGCCCTGCTTCCGCTGCCTGTGAGGCCAGCCGGGCTCTCATGATTGTCTCCCTTTCTCTCCATGAAGGGTAGATTTGAAGAGGCTGAAGCTGAGTTCATCAGAGCTGGAAAACCCAAGGAGGCAGTCCTCATGTGAGTCACCCCGTCAGTCCCTTATCCTGTCCTCCCAGGCACAGCCCTGGGATCTTCCGTGGTCGTCTTCACCTCATTCAAACCTAGTGTCCATAAATCTGACTTCCCTGCCCCGTTCCGTGTCTGTCTGTCTGTCTCCATGGTGAGGCCTCAGTCCTGTACTCAGAGCTTCCTCTGTGTCACCCTCTGGGGCAGGTTTGTCCACAACCAGGATTGGGAGGCAGCTCAGCGTGTGGCCGAGGCCCATGACCCTGACAGTGTCGCCGAGGTGCTTGTGGGACAGGCCCGAGGGGCCTTGGAGGAGAAGGACTTTCAGAAAGCAGAAGGGCTGCTGCTTCGGGCCCAGAGGCCAGGCATAGCGCTCAGTTATTATAAGGTGGGCACTGAATTTGAGCCCATGAGGGGAGAGTGAGCACATGCGAAGCCGCAGAGCACCGTGCTCATCCCTCGTGCTGAGGTGGCTGGGGGAGGGGAGAGGACAGGCAAGAGGAAGGAGCAGAGTCCCCAGGAGCCCGGAGCCAGTGGCCAGCGGAACCTCTGTGGCAGTGGGAAGCTTCCACGCCTCCCTCTGGCCTCCTGACACTTGGCAGTCTGAGCAGGAGGCTGGACTGTGGAGTGACGCTCTGCGGATCTGCAAGGACTATGTGCCTGGCCAGCTGGAAGCCCTACAGGAAGAGTACGAGCGGGAAGCCACCAAGAAGGGGGGCAGGTATGAAGCCAGGGCCCCTGGGAGTGTCGGCAGGGCGGGCCTGTGTCACCCAGTGTGCACAGCTGGGCCACACTCCTCTCCCTGTTCCTGGTCATGAATACACTCATCCCCACAGGGGTGCGGAGGGGCTCGTGGAACAAGCTCGGCAGTGGGAGCAGGCTGGAGAGTATGGCCGTGCGGTGGACTGCTACCTCAAGGTGCAGGGCTCTGGAAGCAGCAGCCCGGTGGAGAGGTGCTGGATGAAGGTGAGGGCACCAGACTTCCCGGCCCTCCTTCCTCAGGCCGAGCTTCCCTTCTCAGACGTTCATCTTTATCCTCCTGTGTCTTTGTTTCCAGTCGAGTAATAGGTATCTATTGAGAGCCTGCTGTGTGCTACAGGCAGAACCTATAGACCCTATGAGGTCTATAAAAGGGGACGTAAGACAGAGCCCCGATGGCCAGAGTTTAGGGGATGTTAGAGTAACATGCGGCTTGGTTGATTAATGTTGTATCTGAGTAAAGACTGAAGTATATGATTTCATTCAAAGAAGGGTGAGGTCTCCACAGGCTGGAGGGTCAGGAAGGCTGTGAGGAAGGAGCAAGGCCTCAGACAAGGGCCAGGTGGCCAGATGGAGGCCGTAACGCAAGAATGGGCTGCTCTTCCTCCACCCACCCGAAAAGAAACCTCCAGCAGATGAAGCCAGGCCAGTGTGCTTCACTGCTTCTAAGACAAACTGTCTTAGCCAGAGAAGTGGAACCAGTGGGGACTGTGTGTATAGAGTGTGTGTAGGCAGGTGTGAGGTAAGAATTGGCTCACACAGTTATAGAAGTGGGCTAGTCGCACAACCTGCAGCGCCGGAGAGCTGATGGGTAGTTCCTGTTTGAAGGCCAGCAAGCTTTAGACCCAGGAAGAGTTTATGGCAGGAAAACAACGTCCCCGTTCAAAGGCATTCAGGAAGAAAGAATTCTCTCTTCAGGAAGGGCTAGCCTTTTTGTTCTATTCAGGCCTTCACCTGATTGGATGAAGTCCATTCACATTAGGGAGGTCAAACTGCTTTACAATTTAAATGTTAGCCCCATCCAAAAACACTATTGCAAATATCCAAAATAATGTTTGACCAACCATCTGGATGCCATATATCCTGGTCAAGTTGACTGTCATATATACATATTCACCTTTCAATGCCTCTGCAGTTGGGATGCTGCGCAGTTTATTTAAATGCTGTACCTCAGATAGAGTGAAGTGTGCTGTTGAGCATCCTGATGAGATGAAACGCACCAGCCCTCTAAACTAAATGTTGGTGTGATGATAGCCCTGCAAGATGTGCCTTAGGCCTCAGGGCTCATCACAGAATAGCCCCTAGGAGCTGGGACAAAGAAAGTAGAAAGAAGAGCTGATCTGGCATGAGATTCTAGCTGATTTTAATCAGTAAGGGCCAGGGATTTAGCTCAGTGGTTCTGGCGCCTGCCTTGTAAGCGCAAGGTCCCAAGTTCAATCCCCGGTACCAAAAAAAGAAAAAGAAAAAGAAAAACAAACAAACAAAAAATCAGTATTTATTAATTTATTAATCAGTGTTTTACTCTGGATCGCTGTTGACTGGAGTCCATACATGACTGCACTTTCTTCAGATTAGCCAGAAGATTGGCAGGAGCATGCTTTAAGCTTTGAAGGGTTTGGCAAACCAAGAAAGGGAGCACTAACAGGCGCAGGACAGTACAGGAGAATTAGCATGGACTATAGCTAAAATGGATCATGGAAATTGAAATCCAGTGAGGATGTCAGCATCACAGTGGAAACAGTGATTTTATACAGGGCGTGGGTTCCTAGAATGACAGTTTCAAGAGTTGAAAGGAACTGGCAAAATCACCTAGACCAGCACCGTGCACTAGAAACAATGCAAGCCATGAATGTATGCCACATATGTAGTTTAAATTTTCTAGTAGCCATGCTAAAAAAGTACAGAGAAACAGGTAAAAATAATTGTAATATATTTTATTTAATCTACTACATCTGAAATATTTTAACATACGAATTAAGCTTAACATTATGGAGATATTTGCCATTCTTTTTTGTTTTACTATCTTCAGAATTTACTGTGTATGAATAAAGAAACTGAGGCTCATAAAAGCCTAACACAAATTATTGCAGAATGCCCCAGACCCCTCATTCCAGGGATTCTTTCTCTATGCTGTGCTACCAAGATTCTATTTGTGACCGAGGACTTGAGAAACCAGTTTGTCACGGGTGGAATGATAAAGGGCTTTCAGACAGTGCAAAGTGTCTGAAAGGGTTAGAGCGAGCGAGCCGAGCAGAACAGATAGGTCTACTGCTGGTCAGCTAAAGGTTTCGATGGACCATGAGCCAGGCTTTGCCCAGGAAGGTGGAGGACAGCACGAGAGAGAAGGTTGTCATCTGGAGGGAAAAGGTATCATATGGGTCTGGCTGAGGGGCTCTAGCTTTATTTGTCCTCCCTATTCATTTCCATCTTCTGTTCACCCACCCAGGCGGCTGAGCTCTCCATCAAGTTTCTGCCTCCCCAGCGCAGTCTGGAAGTAGTTCGGGCTGTAGGACCCCAGCTGACTGGAATTGGAAAGCACAGTGCAGTAAGTAGGGTGCTGGGACTGAAAAGACAAGATTGCACTCAGATGGGTTGGGTGATGACATCACACCCAAAAGGTGTGTGAGGTGGCAGTGCTCTGGGGAGACAGAGAGGAGAGCTTACCGAGGGGAGACTTAGGCAGTCGAGGGAAAGATGGTCTCCACGTGGTTGTCCCATGTGCAGGCTGCTGAGCTCTATCTGAACCTGGACCTTGTCAAGGAAGCGATTGATGCTTTTATTGAGGGTGAAGAGTGGAACAAGGCCAAGCGTGTGGCTAAGGAGTTAGATCCTCGGTAAGGTTATGACTCCTCTCCCTGGGACATCCTCTTTGACTTCTTTTGTAAAGACTGAGAGAAAGTTCTTATGGGGAAAGTACAGCACCCCTAAACCACAAAGCTAGAGCTCTCTGTGCTTCTTCACAGGTATGAAGACTACGTGGACCAGCATTATAAGGGTTTCCTCAAGAGCCAGGGCAAAGTGGACTCGGTGAGACTCGCAGTTAGTGGGAAGCAGAATGCAGGGAGAAGCCTGGGTGTAGCTCAGTGGCAGTACTTGCTTAGCTTGTGGGATCCCTAGCACCACAAAACAACAAAAACAGTAAAAGCAGAACGCAGAGAGCGGTAGTAGGTTCTCTCCCTCTCTCCGCCTGTGGGTCATCTCTCTCCTCTTGAGCTGTCTTTTCCGTCAATCCATAGCTGGTGGGCGTGGACGTGGTAGCTGCTTTGGACCTATATGCGGAGCAGGGCCAGTGGGACAAGTGCATTGAAACAGCTACCAATCAGGTACTGCTCTCTCCCACTCCCATGCCCTCTGTACACTTTCCCCTGATTCCCCCACTGCTCCAGAGCTGCCTCTCTCACCCCAACCAAGTCCCAGCCCCCAGAGACCCCTAATAAGCACCAGAGCTCAGCTTTCCACCCTCTGAAATTGGGGTCTCCCATGCCCTTGCCTCCGAATCACACCCATGGCCTCAAGTCACCACCCTCCCCCATGACCTGGTCCTCCAAACCCCTACCTGTGCCAAGCTTTTCCTCCCCACCCCACAGAACTACAAGATTCTGCACAAGTACGTGGCTCTGTATGCTACTCACCTGATCCGAGAGGGTGGCTATGCCCAGGCACTGGCCCTCTACGTGCAACACGGAGCCCCTGCTAACCCACAGGTACCAGTCTTCTGCTTGGCGTGAATGTTTCCACCAGGGAATTCTTTCTTCCTCCTCTGGAGCTCCCCATCCCTTGAGGGATTGTCCTGAAGGACTCTGTCCCTGGACAGCCTCATGCCCATGTCCCCACCCAGCCTCTCTAGAAGGATTACCATTTGAAGAAATACCTACGCTCCCGGCTGATACCTAGGGACCTGTCTTCCAGAGAAGAATCCGCACACCCCTCAAGGGCCTTAACAGCTTTCTCTAGAGAACAAACTGCTCTCCTATGAGAAAATCACAGCTCTCTGAAGTATCAGCCCATTAACACTGTGCCAGCGTTCACACCCATACATTTGCCCCCACTCCCAAAGTATCATCCAGTCAGATTATTTTCTCACTCTTTTCTCTTCTCTAAAAATAATCAAAACTAAATCAAGTAAAAATAACCAGCACTTTGTCATTGCTCCGACTCCTACACACATAGCCTGTTTCTCCTCCCTTTGACCCCACATCCACTGACTCACTTCGGCTTAAGCCCTTCACCCAGATCCCCCACCCCTGTCTCTAGAACTTCAATATCTACAAACGGATCTTCAGTGACATGGTCAGCTCTCCAGGGACCAACAGTGCCGAGGCCTATCACAGCTGGGCGGATCTTCGGGATGTGCTCTTCAATCTGGTGAGGAGGCTGGCCTGCCAGGAAAGGGTTCCTGTGCTGCCCCTTCCCCTCCCTCCTCTCATGCCCTGAGCCTTGGCCCACAGACACGTCTCCCTGCCTGTGTCCAGTGGCCATCAGTGCCCACTCCCTGGCCCTGGCCTCCTCTGACCTCTGAGCCAGGATGTGTTCTCGTCCTTCTCTAGTGTGAAAACCTAGTGAAGTCCAGTGAAGCAAACTCTGCTGCCCATGAGGAGTTCGAGACCATGCTGCTGATTGCTCATTACTATGCCACTCGCTCTGCAGCCCAGAGTGTCACACAGCTGGTGAGATGCCAGGGGGGTGCGATGAGCTGCAGGGTGCTGGGTACTGGGTACCTACAGACTTGAGGTTGAAGGAATCCAAGTTCTGGGCTGTTGGGTTTAGGCTTTTGGACTGCTGCGCTTTTCGTCAGTCTAAATCAGGCTTCAGCCCTTGCTGAGACAGGTTTTCTTCCCATATTGCTTTGAACGTTTTTGTTTTATTTTGTTTTTGTTTTTTGAGACCGGGTTGCACTATTTTAGCCCAGGCTAGCCCTGAACTTGTGATCTTCCTGCCTCTCCCTCTTGAGTGCTGGGATTATAGGTGTGCACCACCATGTGCAGCTTGCCTTGACCATCTGAGTCTCTGTCCACACAGCTCCGGCACCTTCTTATGTTTAGTTTATTTTTACTTTTTTTTTTTACAGTGCTGATGATTGAACCCAGGGCCTTGCATATGTTAGCCCAGTGCTGTACACTAAGCCACATCCTCAGCCCTGCCTCATAATTTTTGAACATTTGAGTCCCATGATTTCTTTTTTTTGGTACTGAGCTAAATCCCCGGTCCTCTATTTTTTTTTTTTTTTTTTTTTGAGACAGGGTCTCACTAAATTGCCCAGGGTGGGCTGAAACTTACATCCTGCTGCCTCAGCCTCCCAGTTGCTGGGATTACAGGCATGGACCCCCCCTGACACACACCAGTTTAATACTGATTGTTGGTTTCCTAGTTCTGCGCTGCCTTCATTGGAGAATCATTGGTCTGGTAGCTCAGTGACTGTAATGCCAAGATCATAAAGCTTTACCTTTAATTCTCAGGAAACTGTGGCTGCCAGACTTTCTGTTTCACTCTTGCGTCACACCCAGCTACTACCTGCAGACAAGGCCTTCTATGAAGCAGGCACTGCCGCCAAGGTGAGTTCAACAGGAAGGGTGGGGCTAAGAGATCCGGAAATGCAGTTGGAAGACAGGGAATATCCCTGGAGCAAAGCTGATTGTGGGGCTGATGTTATGGAAGATGAAACTGTCCTGTGTCTGTGCCTGGTTTTCTCCCTGCCACCTGGAGAAGTAGCACCAAGCTCAGCTTGCGCACCCGCATTTGGAACTTTTCTGTGTTGCAGGCTGTCGGCTGGGAGAACATGGCCTTCATCTTCCTCAACCGCTTTTTGGATCTGACCGATGTGAGTAGAGAGGTTAGGTTTGGCCTGTCACAGGCTGTGCCCATCTCATGATTATCCACTCTGCTGCAGGCAATTGAAGAAGGTACCCTGGATGCCCTTGACCACTCGGATTTTCAGGGTACAGACATTCCCTTTGAGGTGTCACTCCCAGCCCAGCAGCACGTACCCGTAAGTGTGCGGGGTTGAACAGCAAGGCCTCACCAGAGGGAGTGCTTTGGGAAGAGAGTTTGGGCTGCCATCTTTCCTGGGGCCTCACTACTGCTTAAGTGAAATCGAAGCAGTGACTGTTTGCCCCAGTGCAAAGTGATCATCATGGCTGAAAGCTAGTGTACAGGATGAGGGCTTAGCAAACTCCCTCCCCACCTGCGGTGCCCAGCCCTGCCCTGCCCTGTGTGACGACACTGCTCCCTCTGTGCTTCCCAGGAGGCCCAGCGAGAGGAGATTCGAGACTGGGTCCTCACAGTCTCCATGGACCAGCGGCTGGAGCAGGTTCTGCCTCAGGATGAGCGTGGCACCTATGAGGCTTCCCTGGTGGCAGTTAGCACTGGAGTTCGGGCACTGCCCTGCCTCATTACAGGTACGAAACCCCGCAGCACCCACATCCCGTGGCAGGTGGAACTGGAGGGGAACACAGCAGGATCAAGAAACTTCCCTTCATGGTGATTTAGTAAAGGCTGTACAAGGCAGGGAATCTCACTCTACCCCACTCTGTTCTTTGATTTACATCCTCACTCTGTCTCAAACCCTTGTTCATCTTTTTCTCTTCCCATCAGGGTACCCCATTCTGAGGAACAAAATTGAATTTAAGCGACCAGGGAAGGCTGCTGACAAGGACAACTGGAATAAGTTCCTTATGGCCATCAAGGTTAGAGAGGGAAACCCAAAGGCTAAGGCCAGGGAGCAGAAGTGGGGGAGGGCACTGGAAGGGTGGCTGGGATGGTTCAGAAGCAGGTGCAGGCCTCCAGTGGACTCATGTCCTCTGCACCAGCTCTGAGGGGCTCCTCTCAGGCTCTCCCCTTTGCTCACAGACCTCCCACAGCCCAGTGTGCCAGGACGTGCTGAAATTCATCAGCCAGTGGTGTGGAGGGCTCCCCAGCATCAGCTTCTCCTTTCAGTGATGGAGACCTGAGGAAGAGTTTGAGCTTCTCCTTCATTAAAGTTCTGTTAACTAATTGAAACCACTGTGTTCTCTGATCACAGCCAACCCGCAACACCAGCACAGTGCCCTTTCCCCCAAAAGAACTGTAATCAAGTAGAAGAAAAAAACATTCTTTTATTACAATTATTTATGTCATCCTGGAATCAGGGCCCTGGCTTAGTGGAAAAACACTTGTGGACTGAGCCATGGAAGAGCCTTTGCTGATAAAAGGAAGAACCAATCTGGGTCTGATGGGGAAGCTGCAGAGCAAAGAACCAGCTGTAAACAGGCATGGTGGTGCGTGTCTGTAATACCTGTACTCTGGGAGGCTGAGGCAGGAGGATCACAGATTGGAATCAAGCCTGGGCAACTTAGACCCTGTGTCAAAAGGGGGTGGGTAGCTCAGCGTGAAGGCCCTGGGTTTAATCTCCAGCACACATGAACACACAAGAACCCGCCACAGTCCCAGGAATGCTTCCCTGTCCCCACTCTCACCCCGACCCTCACCCTCAGAGCCTTTACCTGTCCTAAACCCAGGTTTTCTGTGATGCCCGGAGTTCACGATGTTGATCCAGAAGCTTCACATTTTCCTGCCATTTACATTTGGGAGGTTCCAGCTCTGTCAGATCCGCTAGCTACAGAAGAGAGTGGAGTTAGCACCCTGCCCTGAAGGGTACATCAGGTCCTTTTCTACACAGCCAGACTGTGTGGGGCGAGCCCTCCTGCTGCTCTTCCTTACCTGCTCCTGAAAGTCTTCCTTCTTGCAGGGCCCAACTCCCCTTAGGGTGAGCGCAGCCACACAGCAGTAACCAGACAGAGCAGCCTCAGCCGCAGACATGAGCAGAGAAGGGATCCAGAGAGCCAAGGCCGTGTCCTAAAGGTGAAAAGGATAGGGGCCTGAGAGAGACTGGGACAGGAGAAACAAGTACAAGAGATAAGAAGGGTGGGGCCTCGGCTTTGTGGAAGGCAAGAAGGAAGAGAAGAGGCTTACAAAGATTCTCGTGGTATCAAAGGGGCAGTCGGTGTGTCCAGGCCCCTGGTCCAGTGGTATGGAAGGATCCAGCAGTCCTGGATGGCAGTCAGCAATAAGTCGGCGGCCTCCGTTGGCCACAGTGAGTGACACAGCTAAGAGGAGGCCCACGGAGCAGGCAGCAGACACGAGCAGATTCGCCAGGGCCAGTCCCAGCAGGGCCCAGTGCTGGCGGGGCAGAAGACCAGGTTGAGAAGCCTGGGCCTGGCTAAGTCTCCCAGGGTCTCGGGGTCTGGCTAGACTCTCGGTTTCTCCGTCTGAGGCTTCTCCTGCCCATTGCAAGAGCTGAGACGCCCTGCCCCACGCTCCAGAAGACCCCTCTCACCAGTGGCGGGCGAAATAGGTTCTTGGATGCCAAGAGGGCCACAAGTCCCAGGGAAACGCTCTGCGGAAGACATCACGCCTTTGTGCCCCGGCTGTAGCCGAGCCCTCGAGCCCGCCCGCCAGCCCGCGGCGCTCACCAGGAGCCCCGAGCCCACGGAGATGACATTGGCGGTGGTGTACTCCGGCGTGACGGCACCGCGGGGGTTGGCCACGTGCCGTAGGACGGTGCCATGCAGCACGGCCCCCAGCACCAGGTTCAGGTGGCCCACTAGGATCAGCGCGAGGCCCACGCGCATCAGCCGCCGGGGCCCTTGGGTGGCGTCTGCCGGGGAGGGGGAGGGGTGGCCCTGAGCGCGCGGGCTGGGCAGCCGGAGGAGAGGGGCCCGGCGGCAGGGCCAGCGCAGCACGAAGGGCGGGAGGGCGGGCCGAGGGGACTCGAGGAGCGAGGGGCGGAAGTTACCGAACACGCAGAGGGAACAGCACCGCATCCTGGGAGCCGCTTGGCGCCGCCGCAGGGCAGCTCTACCGGGCCTGGCCTCGGGCCGCCCTCCACCTGAGGCCCGGCCCCGCCCCACCCGAGACCGGCCCCGCCCCACCTGAGACAGCGCCGGGCGGCCTCACCTGGGCCCCACCCTGCCCCCTCCGTAGGCCCAGCGGAGGGCGCGCGCGCGCACACACAGGTCGCTTTTAGCAAAAAGTAGACTTTATTACAGCAGCAACTGAGGCGAATCGAATGGCCACCCAGGGCCACCACTGCAGCACCACCTTTCTCTCCCGCCCGTCTGTCCCAGCGGGATTGTAGGACACGGCTCCCGGAACGCCCACGGGCCTCCTGTTCACACAGGCTGGGCGGGAGCCGAAGGTCAGCTACTAGCCCCCCAGCTAGAAGGCGGCTGCTAAGGCCCAGGCCCACGTCTGTGCAAAACAAGTAAACAAAGTGCAGAGGGGAGGAAGACGGAGGGGTGGGATGAAGCTCAGGACAGGGAGCCCCCAAAGCCCTCCTGAATGATAAAGGAGAGAGGGGGCTTCACAGGGTAATACTGACTGGGGGGAAGGGGCAGCCACAGCTCAGATAAGGGCCTGGCCCGAGTGAACTCTAGGAGGAGACAGTGACAGCGGCCGAGTTGAGGGTGCTGTTCCTAGCAAAATTGAACTTGTTCAGGGTCTCCTCCAGCAGGGAAGTGAGCCGGCTCTGGTCAGCCTGGGGGGAGAAGCTCAGTGAGACAGGAGCTGAGAGAACCGAGGGAGGGCGGCAGCCAGGGCAGGGGAGGCAGGAAGCTCACTTCATTTATGAAGCCCAGCTGCACCAGCTCTGCTGCCAACTCAGGGATGTTCTCATCTGACAGAGAGAAGCAGGGTGAGTACAAGACCGGAAGCAGGACAGGGAGCCCCTCCAAGTGCTGCAGCCAACCAGCAATCTCGGTGGGTAGGCCTCATGTGCTACTGCCTTGTCTCTTCCTCTCCACAGCCCCTAGCTGGCCCCCAAAGGCTCACGGACCCACCATCCTCTGAGGGAAAGGAGAGACTCACTTGGCATCAGGTCACAGCTCAGGTGCCGGTTCAGTTTGTCCTCCAGCTTCAGCAGAAGTGTCAGCTAGAAAAGGGGACAGTCAGAATAAGGCTCCTCTTCCCTGATCTTCTGGCCACCCCGCCCTGTGCAGCCCAGGCCAAGCCTCACGTGGTGTTTGACTCCTTCCTCTACCGACTCAATGTTGCACTGCATCAGCACCACCTAGGACAGGACAGGACAGGACAGGACAGGGAGGGTGGTCACCAGCGTGAAGATCCCACACATGGATGCTTGTCCAGCCCACAGAACATGGCGGTAAGGAGGAGAAATGCACTCTTTTCTCTAAAGGACAAAGCCTTATTGAATATGTCCCTTCTCCCATGACACGGACACATTCACACTCAGCCCCCACCTTGCGGGTTTCCACCTCAGCTGGCTCAGGTGTTGGCGTCTTGACAGAAGGGGGCACAACTGGTGATGTCACCTCCTCCTGCTGTGGCTGCTGGGGCCGAGGCAGGCCAAAGGCTGTCAGGGGGTAGATCCCATTCCTGGAGGGCAATGCAGACAGGTCACATGGGCTCTGTGAATGCCTTAGGATACCTGGTCCTACTTGCTCAGCCAAGCCTGCCTTCCCAGGCTTCTCTCACCTGACATCTTCCAGGAATTTGTCTAATTCCAGAGCCGGTGACTGGGAGTACCTGGAGAAGAAAGGTGACAGAAAGAAGGAAACAACAAAATAGCAGATTCAACCTTTCCCAGGTAAGGGGCAGTTTACAGAGCCCTAGGGTGGTGGTGGCCAATCTGTCCCCTTTAGACCCCCTCAGTTTGGTTACTCACAAAGTCTGAACTGGTTCTCTTCCTGGTCCGGCAGGGATTTCAGCCAGTACAGCACTGGTGTCCATGTTTTTGGTGATTTCCTCCAGAGCATTCTCTGGGATCATGTCTGGAGGACAGGATGGAGTGGGATGTTAGGAAGGGTTAGGGCAGGGTCACCAAAGCCATGGAGGCACAAGGGTAAAGAATCCCTTTGAAAGTAGGAGGGGAAAGAGCGTTCCAGTGAGTTACAAGGCTCCAAGTTGTGAGAAAATTCCCAGCAGGGTCAAGGGGACTCACGTTGGTGTCCCACAATACAGTGAGCAGCAAGGAGTTTGAGTGAGGGCACTTCAAACAGTGCTGGGTGGAACAGAAGTTCTCTGGCTGTTGGTCTTCGAGCAGGTGCAGGTTGCAGGCATTTCTGAATGAACTCCTAGAAAAAGAAGGAATGGGAACAGGCCATCTAACTTAGCACAAGGCTTGGTCCACACAAGCTGCTTTAGCAACTGTTGAAGAAACATACTCATAAATGTACCTGAAAGGGCTTGGAAAATATAAAGATAGGACTTTCTGGGTTTTATTATTTTTCTGCTTTTCAACCACAACCTTTCTTTTTTCTTTAATGTTTATATATTTTTTATTTTATTAGCCCACTCACTGCCTACGTTTCTTCTGCAATCCTCATCATTTAATTTTTCCCTTCTCAAACTTAACCCACTGTGTAATATTTTTTTTTGGTAAGCCTAGTATAATTTTTGTCCTCTACAACCACTGAATTCACTGGATTTCCCATCATGCCTCTAGCCATTCTGCTTCCTCTTCTACCTCTTGTAGGACCCAGTGCTTTCTTTCCATCTGCCAGGCCAATAAAATCACATACCTAATAAATACTTCACCTGAGTTAAGTATGCCTTCCTAATATGAACAGGAAACTTACTCCACACTGTCCTCAAGACTTCCACTAGTCTTCCTTTTCTCTCCTGCTCCCCATTATGCTTCTCTAATGAGCTACAAACTGTTCATATTTGGATCTTCCTGTTCAGACTCTTAACTGCAGTTAATCTATTGATAATAATCCTTAGATTCTTTAAATCTTAGCTCATTATTTCAGGAAACCTTCCCTAACTGTATGATTCTAAAATCCCAAATGACTGATTTAATTAATGTACGTGTAGAGGGGGTGGTGAACGAATGGCACACGTGCCACAGCAGGCTGTTTGTTATCACTGAAAGCTCTAAAAGGTTGGCCATCGCTGATTTAGGACAAGATGTTTGTCTAAGAGTTTATAGGAACTGTCTGCAGTAATGAAATTAATTTATCTCTGTGTAAACACACTTCAATTAACACATGCCTTTTAACCCAACTTAATCCCCAGTATAATATATATACAAAAGCATGGTAGGCACCCCCAAGGGAAAGTTTTTGTTTGTTTGTTCTGGTGGTACTAGAAATTGCTCACACATGCTAGGCAAGCACTCTACCACTGAACCATATCCTCAGCCCTTTTTATTTTTCATTCTGAGACAGTGTCTCCCTAAATTACACAGGCTAGGCTCCAACTTGTGATCTTTCTGCTTCAACATCCTGAGTAGCTGAGAGTACCAGTGTGGGTCACTACACCCAGCCTGCAACTCTGTCTTTCCTCTTCTCCTTTATGTTCTCTTGCTCTTAGAAGAGAGCAAATTCCCAGTGAAGAAAAACCTGAAGATATCTGAAAGTCAGTTAAGGAAGGAAGGAGCAATCCTGAAGACCCTTACCCTCTGTAATGAATCTTCTAGAAGCTGGATGGCACTGCTGATGGCTTCCTGTGGCACATACGAGGACTCTCCATTGCCCTGAATCTCTAGCACTGCCATCTGCAGTGAAGAGGAACCCAAAGGAAAATGAGAGCCCTAAGAACCTGGGGGCTCCCACAGTCACTCCCCAAGACCATCATGTTCCTTGTCCTCCCTCCATTTCCCCTTTCCCCCTTTCGTCTTCTAATATCACCCTCCTTTTTCCCCATTCTTCTAGTATTCTCACCTCCAGTGCACACATGCCAAAGGAGTAGATGTCCACTGCTGTTGTCACATTAGTGACTTCTAGGAAAAACAGAGGGCTTAGTGAGGAAAAGACTGGGTACAAGGGATGCAAAGAAAAGTACTTTGTATGCTCAAAGAGGACTAGAAGTTTGAGTTGTATAATACCTCTGTACCTTAGGTTATAAAGTGCAAAACCAGGCCATGAGGACAGGGCAGAGAAGTAAGGATGCCTCACCTCCATACTCTGGTGCAAAGAAGTGTAGATTCTTCTGCTCTTCCCGACAAGTCTTCACGTGATTGTTGATAGTGTCAGGAGCCACTGGGAGTAGGGGAGATACTCACAATCTGACCACCATCAACAAAGCATAACCTTATTCCAGAGAGAGGCCCCCAAAAGCCAAACTTCTCTTGAAGTCTCCTTTCTAATCCTCAACAGGCACAAACCTATCCCACTTTCCACCTTGAAGTACAGAGCACACATGGACGCCACCTTCCTCAGGCCTACTGCTTCTCATCTAAGGTCCCTAACTCAGGAGCAGCAAAGGCACTGCATTACATTAGCAGACACATGGGGGTTTTGGGCTGGTCAAGAAGGAATCCAGACTAATAAAAACTTCACTTGTGACCTGTTCACCTTCCCCATGACCCACATACATCTAATCCCTGACCCCATGAAAATGGTTTTCTTTCATCCACACAGCAATTAACATAAAAACAGACATCTTTTCTTAATGTAGGACAACTAGAGACCCCAGGAACTTGCATAAAAAAAGGTAAAGAATCATTAGTACACAACCAAGGAGCTAGCCTCCTTTTTACTCACCACTGCTGACTAAAACTCAAAAATAGCTCAGAATTGAACCAATACCCTTGAATTATTTTCATTTTCAATCCCCCAAAAACCTTAGACCCCTGTTCTATGTTCTTATTCTTCAACACTGTTGGCCACAAGGCTGAACAAGAAACCAGGGCCAGGCTCAAATTGGACTCACTCCGATCATAAACAATGACTAGATGTCACAGAGAATCTGGGAGCACAGTATGATTTGAGGAACCAGCCTGATGATGAGGGGTAATATGAATCTAGTAGGTAAGTGGCCAGCCAGGCAGAATCCACAGGAAACAAGCAGGTTATGAAGGGGCAAGCATGTGGAGAGCTGGCAGGGCAGAAGCTAAGCAGGCATAAGTAGGCAAGGGAGGTAAGGGACAGGCCTTGCTCCCACGACTGCATGCACTGGGCAGCCGCAGAGGGAGAAGAGGGAGCACAAACAGAGCCCCAAGTGGGGCAGAGGGAGCTCTCACCATTAGCAAAAATCCTATGAAAGACTGTTGGGAACAGAGCAGCCCGTAAGCGGGAGGGAGGAAAACAGAGAAAAGTTGTGAGCGATGGAGCAGCCAAGCCCCAGACGAATGGACACACAAATCCACACCAACACAGCACACAGAAATGTTGCACACTGCACACAGATACACAGCAAATGAAAGCACTCACAGCAAGTACAGCCTGGAATCTCCTCCGGTAGGGTTTGACCACAGGGGCTCAAATCGGATCTCACATCCATCTCTTACCCTTTCCCAACCTCCTATGAGTATCTCTGTATTAACCCCAGTTTCCCTCCAAAAAAATACAAAATTATATACTCGCCCCTCTCTATAACTGGCCTCTTCCTATGCATTTCTCTAGCAAGGTCCTATCTCTTCTCGCCAGCCCACACCTCAGAATTTTGCTCCATTCTCCCCCATGCCTTTCAATCTTACCCCCACGGTTCCCAAATTCCCGAGGGTCCCCTCCCCAGAACCTCTCCCTCCCCTCACCAGAGCCAATCTTGATGAGTCCATTGTGCTGGATGAAGATGGTGTCACAGGTCAGGTTCCCATGGATGATGGGGGGATCACAGGAGTGCAGGTAGCTGTGGGGGCACTGGGCTGTTAGAGGGGCCACTGGGAAATTAAGGGCAGGGGGAACCCAAAGGTTAAAGAAAAGCAAGGGACAGGACTCCTGCCTGTGACCATAAAGATAATTCCCACACTCTGAATCTCCATTATGCCTGATGATTTAAATAGCTGGATAAGCACTAGGAGAAAGAGGTAGGAGACCCCTAGGGTCCTCATCTTGACAGTACATGACTCAACAAATGGGGAGAGGAAGAATAGAACAGTAGAGTAGTGCCTTGAAATTCGTTTGGAGGAACTAAATCAGGAGATACAGAAAAGCAAGTAACCAGGTTCTACTCACCTTAGGGCAGAGAGGATCTGTGTGCACCAGCGCTTCCAAGCCTGGAACAGGGTTTGATTCAAGGCTCAGCAGGAATCTCCTAACCCTCCCACCAGTCCCCCCCCCCTTTAATCAGCTTCATTAACACAATCTCTTTTTTTCCCCCAGTACCACGGATATTAATAGAATCTTTTAATGCCCCAAGCCATCCTAAAACTTGGTCTGCCACCCTCTTTTCACACCTTTTCATTCATAGTCTTGTGGTTCTTTTTGGTCTTCTTCAGAAATTGCTTAAGACTCCCAGATGACATGTATTCTGTGATAAAAATAACCTGGGGAGGCAAAGCACATACTGTAAGGCTTCATAGTAGACATTCTTATCTGGGGAGCTCTACACCAGAAATATACCAAATTTTGTACGTTTCCTTCACCTTTCTCTCCTTTCAACTCTCTCCTTTGTTTTCAGTACCACTTCCTTAATCTGAGCAACACAATGAAAAATGACTCGACAAGAGCTATGGGAAGAAGGAAGCAGAAATTCATTTCTGCCCCATCTTTAACCAAACATAGCCATATGAAAGGAACAGATGGGAGATAAAGTCCTGCTCTCACCACCATAGTGGCTAATCCCAGTTCTGTTTCAAAAATACCCCTTTTAGGGCTGGGGATTTAGCTCAGTGGTTCCGCCGCCTGCCTCAAAAGCAGAAGGTCCCGTTCGATCCCCAGTACCAAAAAAAAAAAATACCCCTTTTAAATCTCTGGATATAGATCAGAAAAAAACAGGAAAAAATTCTTACCCTGGCCTTGTTCTCTTTAATGTCAGCCCAATACTTGTGAAACTTAACAATGTTGAGATGTTCCAACTGAATCAGATTATCAAACACAGCTCGGACCTTTTCCTGGAGCAAGAAAGTTAGTATGATAATAGAGTTCGTAAATCACTGAAATTAATCCTGAAAAGACATTTCTCATCCTTTCCCAGAAATGATCTAACCAAACATATTCTCCTCATAGTCAGCTTCCCAACACCAATTCCTCTTTAATATCAGATTCTGATGCCCACCTGGCTCTACCGTTTCACCAACACCTACCTCCTGCAGCTTGTAGTTCTTGCGCTCAGAGAACTGCACCTCATTCCACACAACCTCCACACCCTCCTCCGTGTCCATGGCCAGGTATGCACTGTCAATACCTGGTACATTCCGCTGATTCACCTGAGAAGTAATTCAAATGGAATTCCAGTTACAACCACTCCATTTTAATATTCCATATGATCATCTTCTCCTACCTGCCAGGGCCTGCTCCTTTGAGAATGTCTCCTCCAGTTCTCACTTCTTAGAATTCACTCCCCCGGGGAGGGTACTGCCATCACTTTACCTCTTCTCGCCTCTTCTGCCAGCGCCCACAGGGTGACTCTTCCAAGATCTCAGATTCATCTTCACTTTCTTCTTCTTCCTCTGGGGAAGCAGCTGAGGTGGTGGAGGTCACGGGAGGTGACACTGATGTCAGGCCAGGAGCTGAAGATGAGGATTCTACCTTTGGGTCTGAGCCACTGCTAAGTACTGTCTGGGACTCCCCCTCCGACATGCTGGAAGAAATACTCAGGCCTGTGTCAGTTGGGGTGAGAACAAAGGGAGAAGACAGAGAAGGTCAAGATAGATTTATGACCATTTAGATGGACTTGGTGGCAAACGCCTGCAATCCCAGCATTCAGGAGGCTGAGGTAAGAGGACTGCCATGAGTTCGAGGCCACTCTGGGCCACATAGTTCAAGGTCAGCCTGGACTACATAGTGAGACCCTATCTCAAACAAACAACAAAAAAAGATATATAAAGACTTAATAAACCTAATGACTTCACCTGCAAGTTCAAAAGAAAATAAAACACATACTTCTCCTGTTTCCTTTCAAATCCAAAATCAGAACTGTGCTTATCTAACCACTGAAACATGACTCTCTATAACTCCAGAAAGGATGCTATCTTAGTTGAAGATAACTTATACAAGGATGGCAAACACAAGCTATATGGCAGTATAAATCCCTGCAGTAAGGTCCAAATGAACACCAAAACCAGATCCCCCATGCCCTCTGAATCCCATGAACCCCTATTTGCACTGTACTCAAGAACAAGGCTAGGGCCGGGAATTTAGCTCAGTGGTTTCACTGCCTGCTGTGCAACCACAAGGACTTAGGGCAGGGATTTAGCTCAGTGGTTTCCCTGCCTGCTGTGCAAGCCCAAGGACCTGAGTTCGATTCCCAGTACCAAACCAAACAAAACAACAACAAAAAACAAGGACTTGAGTTTGATACCTGGTATCAAGGAAAAAAAAAAAAAAAAAAAGAACAAGGCTACCTGGGCAATATTAAGAACAGTTAGGCCGGGGATTTAGCTCAGTGCTTCTGGTGCCTGCCTCGAAAGCGCAAGGTCCTGAGTTCGATCCCTGGTACCAAAAAAAAAAAAAGAACAGTTGAGGGTTGGGGATTTAGCTCAGTGGTTCCGGTGCCTGCCTCACAACCGCAAGGTCCTGAGTTCAATCCCCAGTACCAAAAAAACCCCCAAAAAACAGTTGGGCCGGGGATTTAGCTCAGTGGTTCTGCCACCTGCCTCAAAAGCACAAGGTCCCAAGTTCGATCCCCAGTACCAAAAAAAAAAAGAACAGTTGACTCCAGACTCCAAAATGTTCCACTGAGCTGGCCCTAAGACTGTACCACCCTCAGCCAGCTTATCCAGCTGAAACTCTCGCTGATTTTTCTAGCTTAAACTAACCTTGACATTCACTATTCATGCCTTCTATACACAGAATAAGCCTGCTAGTCATTAGTGAAGCTACGCAGGTTGACTGGAATTGGTTAGTGACTTCACACGGATGAGCTCACCTTCCCTATGATATGTGTGTGGCAAATGGGTATCGGTTAGCAACATTGTTTTTCCATTCACTCATTCAATAAATGTTTAGTACACACTTATTATGGGTCACACACTGGGCAGGTAATGGAGACATAATAATCAGCAAAATAAATGAAATGCCTACTTATGGTGCCACAAAATCAAGGCAGATCTAGGCTTCAAGCTTCCAGCTTTCATTTCATCCACAGGCTCTAAAACCCAAGTCTGGAGATTTTTATTAGATGACATTCTAGTAAATACTAAAAAGCAACAAATCACTACCAAAAAACAAAACAAAACAAAGAAGAAACTGGCAAGATATTCTTTCCCTATGTTAATTTCTAGGTCTTTGCTATCTTCGATTCAAGTCAGCCAGCAAAGATACTACAGTATCTGCGTGGTTTAGTAATCTACCGGAAAAGTTGGATTAAGGATCATTCCCTTCTCCCTCTGAAAAGTAGCCAAGAAAATACTGTAGTATGAAAGTCTGTATCAGTTACTTCCTAGAGCATCTATATTCACAGACGTCACCTAAAATCTGAAGAGCTAAGTAAAATTTCCAGCTATTACAACAGGAGATACTAGTGGAATTTTAACACAAAAGGGGTGTAACCAATGGGATCTAAACTTCTGGACCCAGCCCACAAAAGAGCACCCAGAAGTCAAGCCGCATTCTAAGAGAGATGCCCTCTCAGTGTGCTCGCATACTCCCTCCCCAGTCTTGTCCCAGTAGGCAAATGGAGGGTAACGACCAAATCCTCCAGCGCTCTTCCGATTTAAGACACCTTTGCGACCCACACGGTTCTGCCTCAGGGTTGCCGAGAGGCTGGATGAAGATCACACTAGGGAAAGGCCATTTACATCCATCAGGCCGTCTCCTCCCCGTCCCCGACCACCCCGAGGCGCACAGAACGCTCACTGTGGCGCAGGGTCGGCCGTCCCGCAAAGCTGTAATCCCAGACTTTCGCTGCAAGCTCCAAGACTTCAGAATGCAACCCTCTGCTGTCAACGCCTCGCAATCCCTCACAGCCACAGGCCTCCCGGCTGTCCTCACCCCGAGCACCCCTGAACGGCCTCGGAGGCCCGCAGCTGTCCAGTCGGATAAAGCAGCTCGGGGAACGAAGAAGGCCCTCAGCGCGCCACACTCCAACAGGTCTCCCTGCCAGGTCCCCGCCAGCTGCAGCCCTCGGGCGCACGGGGCCGGGCGCGAGAGCGGGCAGCGCGCCTCGGCCACCTCATCAAAGGCCGGGTCCCGGCCCCGTCAGGCCGCAGGCCACGCCCCCGCTCACAGGCCCAGCCGGGGACGCGGCGCTTCCTTCCGCAGGCCGCGCACCGGCCCGGCCGCCCCCGCCCCCGCCCCGGCCCCGCCTCTCGCAGCCGGAGTTCCAAGCGAACCCCGGGGCCTCCCGCCCCGCGCCCGCAGAATTCCAGGCCGCCGCCGCCGCCACACAGCGAGAGAGGGGCGTCTGTGAGGCCGAAGGGCCCCCGAGCTCCCGCGGGCTGAGGTGGACGGGGCCTGGCTGCCGAGTGAGGAGGACCGCCTGCAGCCCTCGCCGGCCGGGTACCCCCGTCGCGGACTCGGGGTGATCCTCCGGTCCTCCCGCGAGACTCCCTCCCGGGCCTCATTCCCTGGACGCTCACCTCCTGACCCCGCGCCTGCAGCCTGCGCTTCAGCTCCAGCTTGGGTTCCGGGGCCCCGGATCACAGCGACTCCTTCACAGCTGCGCTCCGCAGCGCAACCGAACTGTGGGCCCCGCCCTCGCGGCGTCTGGACCAACAGATGGGAGGTGCCGCGCCGCGGCCGGTCTTCCATTGGACAGGGCGGCGGGGGGCGGTGCCCGCACACGGTCGCTCACCCGGCCATCTTTAACCGGGTCTCCTCCCCTTGCGCCGCCGGGACTGACACCTAGCCGAGGGCTCGTATTTTAGGTCTCCGCCAGGACTGTCTCTCATCCACCTCCTCCGCCCAATCCAGGTGCCCCCCGTGATCCCGCTGGACGAAAAGAAGGCCTTCTCCCTCTTCTAGAAGGCGCCATGACAGTTCTAATGCCACGAAAAGACAAAAGGAGCGAAAGACCTAGTCCCAGTCCAAGGAGAGAGCCCCTCACCTTCACTATTTAGGGATGAGACTCTGCACAGGACCCCAATTCTTCAGGAAGGTTTTTTTTAAAAAAGCACTCAGCACTGAAAATCAATAGTTGACGCTTTGCACACACTATATGCGGAAACTTTACAAGAGGCTTTCACAGATGTCTCATTTGATCTTCCTAAGAATGGACTCGTTGACATTATCCAGTGATTGAGGACAAATGCCAAAAAAAAAAATCTACCTTAATCCGAGGCATTACGTTGTTTATCGAAATGAACTTAATGAGCTAAATCTAGAATCTGAAACAAATTCATCAAAGCCTTCCTTTGAGAAGGTGGAAAGAATTTAGATTGACTGTGAGGAAGTAGAGAGAAAGGATGGTAGATTCTGGGTGAACCATCGATGTGCGAAAATTACTCGCGGAGCCTGAAGGTGGGAGTTGATTCTGGGGTTAGGGAGGGAGAAGGGTAAATCAGTCATCCAAGCTTGGGAATGTCATGACCACCAAATTTCACTGCCCTTACCTTAAAGGGAATTTCTAACCCAATTTCACAGGGAGAAAGAAGGAAATGTGGAAGAAGTTCATTTTTTCCACCTCAAAATATTTGTTCTAAAAGCGAAATTTTCACCCCTCCTTGGATTATTTTACTTTTGAAAGAACTCAAGCACCTGTTTTAGAAATTTGATGAAAGTTTTGGACCTTACTTTGGATTAAAAAATTCATTTACCTACCAAATTTAGCAGTTTTGGAGCTGAGGTTAAAAATCTTTGTTGTAATCTCAAAGGGAAGGACATTCCACCTCCTCTCCAGATTAGCCTTTTCATAGGCTTCAAAACAACTGGAACACCTGAGCCATGGTAAACATTAAATATAAAAAAACATTAAATATCACTCATGTTATCATCATAATTTCCATTCTTTTCTCCCTGGGGTCTTAGCATTACCAACCTTTCTCTCCCTTCCCTCCCTCTGTCTCTGTCTCTCCTCTTTTTGGGAAGGGGTTGGGAGGGGGGAGATGGATGTCTTTATGTTCTCCAGGCTGGTTTCACACTTGGCATTCTCCTGCTTCAGCCTCCCAAGTAGCTGGGGTTCTCTTTACTCAGATATGCATGGGGGGGCGGGGATTTAGCTCAGTGGTTCTGTCACTTGCCTCAAAAGAGCAAGGATCAGAGTTCAATCCCTGGTACCAAAAAAAAAAAAAAATGCATAGAGGACCCTTTGGCATCCTCTCAAACTCTCATCTTATTTATTTATTTTTTTTGTTACCGGGGATGAACTCAGGTCCTTGCACTTGCACAGCAGGTGGCGAAACCTCTGAGCTAAATCCCCGGCCCTCTCATCTTATTTTTAACCTTTCATTCACATTTAAAATGATCAAATACTGCCTACATTTTCACCAACTCATTTATTTACTTTTTCACACTTACAAAAGTAGTAAATACATACTTCTTGTAAAAAGTCAAAATATTGTTCCGGGGATTTAGCTCAGTGGTTTCAGCACCTGCCTCGAAAGCGCAAGGCCCCGAGTTCGATCCCCGGTATAAAAAAAATAAAGTAAAAATATTTACTAAACAGTATTTATATAGCAAATTGTACAAGCTAGGCACAATTTTAATTCCTTATGACATCAATTCATTTAATCTTTATAACAATCATATAAAAATTAATTATAAAAAGTGAAATTTTGGCCAAGACAGGAGGATCACCATGAATTCAAGGCCAGCCTGAACTACGTAACAACACCCTGTCTCAAAAAAACTCAAAATAATAACACCACACAAGCTAGGAATAGTGGCATAGACCTGTAATCCCAGCTACTCAGGAGGCTGAGGCAGGAGGATCATTATACATTCACTGGGCCAAGGATTTAGTTCAGTGGTTCCGCCACCTGCCTCGAAAGTGCAAGGTCCTGAGTTCAATCCCCAGTACCAAAAAAACAAAAAAGAAAGAAAAAGAAAAAAATAAATAAATTCAAGGTCAGCCTGGGCAACTTAGCTAGACCTAATCTTGAAATAAAAATAAAAAGGGCTAGCAATGTAGCCCCTGGGTTTGATCTCTAGTACCACAAAAAACACAGTCCCCATCTCATGATACTTCAGTTTATAGCTTTTGGACTTTATGATGATGCCCCAGTAGTGACACACATTCAGTAGAAACTGTATGTTCACTTTTGAATTTCAGTCTTTTCCCAGACTAGTGATAACTGCAGGATGGACTCTCCCAATGCTGGGCAGTGCTCCCAGTGAGCCACGGGGTCGTGAGTGCACTGTCTGCTAAGCTATGAGGGTAGGTGTAGTAAGTGCAATTTCTACTTACAATATTTTCTTCTTATTTTTTGGTACTGGGGATCGAACTCGGGACCTTGTGCTTCCGAGGCAGGCAGTGGAACCACTGAGCTAAATCCCTGGGCCCTACTTACAATATTTTCAATTTATGCTTGGCTTATCAGGGTGTAACTTCATCATAGGTGGAGGAGTATCTACATGTGGGCTGAGTGAAAAGAACCATATTTTCTTTAAGGGGGGAACATTACCTGGGAAGCTGTGTTGAGCTGAATAATGGCCACCCAAAGACACCCACATTCTAATCCCTGGAGCTTGTAAATGTTATCTTATATGGCAAAAGGGATTTCCACATCTCTAAGGACTTTGAAATGGGGAAGATGGTCCTCAATCTCAGAGCTGGCTCTAAATGTAATCCCTAATGTCCTTGTAAGACTTGACCACAGAAGGAAGGAAATGTGACCATGAGGCAAGAGACTGAAGTGACACCAAGAATTCAGGTACCCTCTGGAAGTTAGAAAGGCAAGGGCAGATTCTCTCCTTTGCTCCAGAAGGAAGCACTGTTGGTAATACCTTTTTTTTTTAGATAGGGTCCCACTATGTAGTCCAGGCTGGTCTCAAACTTGCACCAATCCTCCTGCCTCAGCCTCCCAAGTGCTGGGATTACAGACATGAGCCACCATGCCTGACTAATATCTTTGCTTTAGACCAGTGAAACTAATTGTAGCTGTCTGGCCTCCAGACTATAAAAGAATAAATCTATGGTGTTTTAAACCACCAAGTTCATGGTGATTATTAGAGCAGACATAGGCAACTAGTACATAAGTTTTTCCAGAGAAGATGGTTTACCTTGGTTTTAAAGGATAAATAGGAATCCAATGAGCAGGTAAGGAAGAAGAGTCTAAGACTGAATTCTCCTTTTCTCTCATTTACCAGTATTGCAAGACAGGAACTTGGACCATGATATCTATGGTTGTCATCTCCAGCTTCGGGAAGATGTCTCACTCTTCAGCAGCAAGAGTTGAAGGTCCCAGCATGGGTGATAATGTTCTTCCCTTTGCCTCACTCTGGCTTTGCAGTTTGAAATTTAATCTTTGTTTTTACAAAGTTTGTTACATCGGAGAAAAAAGAGATTTTCCAAGAAGAGAGGACATTCTTAAGTAAGCAAATGAGAAAACTAGAGAAAATGTCCAATCTCTGATGTATATTTATATTTTATTTTAAAATTTAATTAATTAAGCTATATTAGGGGTTGAATCAAGGGCCTTTGAAATGAGCAGATGATCTGAGTGGACCCCAGTGTCGCTGGAACCTTGGAAGCGGTCCTTCCCTGATGACAAGCACACAATTGCACCTACATCTGTGGGCTCAGGGCACTGTGTCAGCCCCCTTTTATTGTGGACAAGGATCTGCTGGAACCGCAGTGCATCTGTGGAGCTTTCTCTCACCCCTTGGAATATCAAGATGAGTTGGGGATAAAGCCCCCTAGGAGGTCTTTCTCCAGTCTGTCTGGCACAAGTAAAACGCTGTTAGTCAAAGCAGCAGCAAACCAAAGCTCAACCACTTTCTTTTCTTTTTTTTTTGATACAGAGGATCGAACTTGAGAATTTGTGCTTGCAAGGCAGGTGCCAGAACCACTGAGCTAAATTCCTGGCCCTCAGCCACTTTCTTTTTTTTTGGCAGTACCGGGGATTGAACTCAGGACCTACGCTTTCTAAGCAGGCGCGGCACCACTGAGCTAAATCCCCAGCACTCAGCCACTTTCTTGAGAGTGGTTGGCTGTTTGTTCAGAAGTACCTGGGCGATGGGCCCAAACTCATAAGGGAGTTGTTTTGAGTTGCTTAAGTGCACCATCCACCATTTTTTATTGATGAAATCAATGCCATTGGGACGAAAAGATATGATACTCTGGAGGTGAGAGAGATGCAGTGAAGAGTGTGGGAACTTTTGAACCAGTTTGATGGATTTGATTCACAGGGAGACATGAAGGCTATGGGCACAAACCAAATAGAAACTCGGGATCCAGCACTGATCAGACAAGGGCGCATCTGCAAGATCAAGATTCCCCCGCCAGATGGAAAGGCGAAGAAGAAGAAGTGCATCTCTCAGGTTCACACCAGCAGGATGACACTGGCCGGTGATGTAACCCTGGACAACCTGAGCAGAGCAGAGGATGAGCCCCTGGTGCTGACATCAAGGGATCTGTGCAAAAGCTGCTCTCACAGCCTTGAGAGAGCCAGAAGGAAAGTAATGAAGACTTCAAAAAATCTTTCAAATGTTCTGTATGAGAGGGCACCCCTGAGAGACTCTCTCCTGAACCACAGTTGCCTTCAGGAAGGTAGTTGGGACTTTTCCTAGCCCCTGGGAAGGATGAGATTGGGAACGTGCCTGAGGGAGACCATGCTGCAGTTGATTTTTATTGACAATGTGTGGTGTTTCTTTTCCAGAATGGCACATTGGATGCCCACGGATGGCCTTGTCTGTGCTCGCTGTGATGCTTGCTCTGTTTCCCAATAAAGTGTGCTCTCTCACAAAAAATTAAATAAATTAAAAAATGTTTAAAGCTCAGGTGAAACATATTTTGATATGCCAGAAATAACTAAAGGGGTAAAAACAATGTCACTGAAAGGCCTTTATAAATAACTGAAAAAAAATGCTTGGGAAACTCGTTTCTGAGCATGGTGGTATAAACAGGAACTAGACTTATCCTCCTCCTTAAACATGTAGAAAGCTGGACCAATTATATAAAGCAATGGTTTCAGACTTTGGAAACCAGCCAGTGCAGGGTAGCAGTTCCTGAGATAAGGGAAACATGAAATTAACCCTCTGAGTTCCCCAGCTATGTCTGGAAAGAATGTCCACACCACTGTGTAGGAGAGGGAATTTTAACAGAGCCTGACAGTATCACTATTGAGAGAATAAGAGTTTGGGACCTGGACGTGGTGCTGTGTGCTTGTGATCCCAGCACTCTGGAGGCTGAGGCAAGAGGATTGCCTTGGGTTCAAGGCCAGCCTGAACTATACAGCAAGATATTGTCTCAAAAAAAAGTGTGTGGGGAGGGGTAGAGTTCAGGAAGGTCAAGGCAGCTACATTTTCGGGGGGTTTTTTTGTTTTTGTTTTTTGTTTTTGGTATCAGAGATTGAACTCAGGATCTTGCACTTGCAAGGCAGATGGCGGAACCACTGAGCTAAATCCCTGGCCACATTTTCGGGTTTTTTGTTTGTTTGTTTTTGAGACAGGGTCTTGCTATGTCATCTAGGCTGGCCCTGAACTCACTAGCCCATGCTGGCCTGGAACTTGCAGCAATCCTCCCGCCTCAGCCTCTTGAGTGCTGGGATTCTGGGCATGCAGCACCATGTCCAGCTTATGGCATCTACCTTTACAGGGAAGAGTACCAAAGAGGATGGAGCCAAAGAGATGGAACTATGGAGAGGTGCAGAAGGGGCTGTGTGTTGAGGTAATCATTCATGCAAGGAGTCTACAAAGGCCCATACCAGATCTGCTTCCTCAACCCTGGGCTTCCCAGCCTCCAAAACTATAAGTAAGTATTTCTTGTTTAATAAGCACAGGCTGGGGATAAAAACATTTGAAAGGAGTAGGTGCAGCAATCTTCCAGAATGCGTATAAACTTGGGAATAATTTTGTCTTCCCACAAGTCAGAAAGGAGAGGCCTCCTCATGCACAGGGTCCTTGGAAGAATATTGGATACACAGAGGAGACAGATTTGTCCTAAAATCTGTTCTGGATCTACCTCAACAACATTTAAAACTAAGCCTTGGGCCGGGGATTTAGCTCAGTGATTCAGGCGCCTGCCTTGCAAGCGCAAGGTCCCAAGTTCGATCCCCAGTACCAAAAAAGAAGAGAAAAGGCTGAAGATACAGTTAGTAGTAGAGCAGAACTTTAGCATGTGTGAGGCCCTGAGTTTGATCCCCAGGACCAGAAAAAAACCTATTTTTTATTTTGGTACTGGGGATCGAACTCGGGTCCTTGTGTTTGCACAGCAGGCAGTGAAACCACTGAGCTAAATCCCCAATCCCAGGAAAAAACTATTTTAAATTTGAAGGGTTGGGGCTGGGGATAGTGGCACCTGGCTGTAATCACAGCGCTCAGGAGGCTAAGGCAGGAGGATCACCATGAGTTCAAAGCCAGCGTGGGCTAGATAGTGAGTTCAAGGCCACCGTGGAATACATAGTGAGACTCTGTTTCAAAAAACAACCAACAGTTTAAAAATAAAACAAAAAAACAAAAAAAACAACCAACGGGCCGGGGATTTAGCTCAGTGTTTTCACCGCCTGCTGCGCAAGCACAAGGACCTGAGTTCAATCCCCGGTACCAAAAAATAAATAAATAAAAGCAAAAAACCAACCAACCAGGGTCAGGGATTTACTTCAGGGGCACCGCGCCTGCCTCGCAAGCTCAGGGTCCTGAGTTCAATCCCCAGTACCAAAATAAAAAATAAAAAGAGATAGAGATGTAGCTCAGTGGTATAGCACTTTTCTAGCTTGTGTGAGGTCTAGGGTTCAATCTCCACTACCAATCAATCCCCAGAGAGAGAGAGAGAGAGAGAGAGAGAGAGAGAGAGAGAGAGAGAGAGAGAGAGAGAGAGGGAGGGGAGGAGAGCAAAGGAGAGAAGAGGAGAGAAAAGGAAAGAGGAGGGGAGAGGAGAGGGGAGGAGAGAAGAGAGAGACAGAGACAGAGAAATTGAGAGACTGAAAATCTTAAAGCAGGGCTGGGGATTTTGCTCAGTGGCACCGTGCCTGCCTGGGAAGCAGAAGGTCCTGAGTTGGATCCCCAGTACCACCAAAAAAAAGGTTAAGTTCTTCAAAATATTAAATATAGAATTATCATGTGATCTAGGTAATTCCACTCTAGCTATATACCCAAAACAGTGAAATCAAGGACGCAGATACTTGTGCACCAATGTTCATAGCAGCAATATTCGAATAGCCACAAAGTAGAAATAACCCAAATGACCATCAAGAAATAAATGGATAGGGCCGGGGATTTAGCTCACTGGTGACGCCGCCTGACTCACAAGTGCAAGGTCCTCAGTTCGATCCCCAGTACCAAAAAAAAAAAAAAGAAATGAATGGATAAACAAAACATGAGCTGTAAAGGTACAAGATCCCAATGATGAATGTACCTAAAATGTACCAATACCTATATACCTAGGTATATCTCATCAGGTATACCTAAAATGTACCAATAAATAATAAAAAAAAACCATGAGCACATACATGGGTGTGTGGATTTATATTATATTATATATATGTGTGTGTGTTAGATTCTCCAACACCCTCCCAAAATACAGGGTAATTGTTTGTGGGAATGGGAAATGAAGAGTTATTGTTTAATGAATACACAATTTCAGTTTTATAAAATGAAAAGTTCAGGAAATGCAGGATGGTGGTAGTTGTATTATAAGGTGAATGTACCTAATGCCACTGAACTGTGCATTTAAAAATACTGGAGACCCCTACAGTTAGGTTCCAGTATCTTGCCCAATATATGACGCAGGCCTGAGGAAAAAAATACACTAAAAGACAGAACAAAGAGAGAGAAAGCGGGGTGCCAGGACGACCAATGCCAGTCCAACCTACAAAGGCCCTGGCCTGTCCCAGGCAGTGACTTTTATGGCAATCAATTGGGGTAAAGGCAAGCTACATGCAAGGGCAGGCCAACATGTGGTTTCTATGGAAATTAATGTAAACAAGGTCATAAAGGACAAGACAAAGCATTCTCATATTAGGAATAGTATAGACAAAATATATGGTTGTAATTAGAACATTGTCCTTCTAGTCAGAATGTTTAGTTGTGGGAATGCAATTTGGGTGCGAGTTACTCTGACCTCAGCATGTAGGCTTTGGCCAGACTCACTTCTATAAACAAGCCAGTTGTGGGGTTAACTCTTTACAGTCTGCTTTGGGCATAATCAATATTATGGTCCCCTGCATAAAAGTGGTTTAAATGGGGCCAGGGATTTAGCTCAGTGGCACCGTGCCTGCCTTGCCAGCACAAGGTCCTGAGTTTGATCCCTGGTACCACAAAAAAAAAAAATACTCAGGAGGCTGAAGCAAGAGGATCACTGTGAGTTTAAGGTCAGCTTGAACTACATACCAAGACCCTGTCTCAAAAAACAAAAATAATGTTAAAATGGTAAGTTTCATGTTAGGTTTATTTTTATGAAAATAAGGGTCTCACTATGTAGTTCAGGCTGGCCTTGAACTCAGTATGTAGCCCAGGATGGGCTCAAACTCATGGTGATCCTCCTGCTTCAGCCTCCAGAGTGCTGGGATTGCTGGCATGCACTACCATGCCCAACAGAAATTCTTTTTTTTAAGTAAAAAGGTTTTTGAAATAAGATGAAACTATAACTTTAGATAAACAGAAATCATGGAGGTAGATCTTGCTGAGATATTTTTAAGATGAGAATAAAAATACTGAATAACTCTAGATTTTATAATAGTTATAGTATGAATGTTAAAACTGTAAAAAAAAAATCACTAAAATATAGAAACAATCTAAAGCTTCTAACCAGCAGAAGAAAAGAAGTAGGAACATAGGAAACTATCAACCCAACATTAGACAGGAAACGAGAGGAAGGAAAAAGGATGCAAAGATTAAGAATGGCAAGGAGAGGGCCAGAAATTTAGCTCAGTGGTTCAGCTGCCTGCCTTACAAGTGAAAGGTCCCAAGTTTGATTCCTGGTACACGCGCCAAAAAAAAAAGAAAGAAAAGAAAAAGAGTGGCAAGGAGAAAATACAAATAAGAAGGCAGCAATAAGCTCAAATATATCAGTAATCAGAATAATAGTAAGCTGGGAGTGTTGGTGCATCCCTGTAATCCAGCACTCTGGGAGGCCGAGGGAAGAAGATCACAAGTTTGAGGCCAGCCTGGACAATTTAGTGACTTAGAAAGACCTTGTCTCTAAAAACAAAAAGGGCTGGGGATATAGCTCAGTGAGAAGGCCCTGGGTTCAATCCCCATACTGCAAAGAAAAAAAATTAAGACATTAATCTCACTTATTAAAAAACTAACTTTCAGGTTCCCTGCTGTATAAGACAGCCCGAATAGTGTGACTCAGTAAGGTTAAAGATACAGGTAGTAGGGCTGGGGATTTAGCTCAATGGTTCCACTGCTTGCCTTCGCAAGCACAAGGTCCCAAGTTCAATCCCCATTACCTAAATAAATAAATAAACAAACAAACAAAGATACAGGGAGTGTATATCAGTCAGACATCACTGACAGCCAGGAGACATACATCCCCAGAAGTGGACAGGAAGCCATTTTGGCAGGTAGGGTGGCAGGCTTCTGGCTGGGAGCTTTCTAATTATTCCAGTCATTTCATTCCTAGGGAAATATAGAGCCAAGCCACTGGCTGTGAGGTCACAGGTTACTTTGACTGTGAGAGTCAGTTTAAAAACCTTCTGCCTAGTGATGGAAAGAAGCAGCAAGGACTTTTCTAAGTGACGCACCATGGCCGTCTTTGGCCAGTCTGTCAGACTCAATCTTTGTCCTTGATTGTCAGTGGCGTACATGGCAAAGGAGTTTTCTTACTCAGGGATTTTGGGGACTCCCTAAGGAAAGGTTAGGGATCTTCCTACCACAGATTGCCCTGGAATTACCCTCATTTTTGCTAGCTGTCCTTGGTCCAGAACAGTGCTGCTCCTGGGTTTTCCTGCCACCTCTTCCAGGTTCTCCATATGTCCTCACCCCAGTGGACAAAGGTCCTCTCCCATTTTTAACTTTTAGTTTATTTTTTGTTGTTGGTGATTGAACCCCGGGGCCTTGTATATGCTAAGCATGTGCCCTACCTCTCAGCCCTCATCTTCTCCCTTTATTCCCCAAAGCTCTCCTTAGTCCAGCTTGTTCAGTTTAACATGACACAGAGACCATGGGCATGAAAAGCAAAGAGAAGCTCCCAGCTGCCCCTGAAAGTGGTTATTCTTCTGATTTCTGAGAAAGCAGAGCTGTATCCCTTCTGACCAGAGGGCTCCAGACCGTGCCACACCTTGGAACCCTAGTGCCAGGAACAGGCTGGGGTCTGAATGATCCTTTCTTCTTCAGTCCAAAGTCTGCTTATTTCTATCCTAAATCCCTGGCCCTGGAACAATCCTTTTCCTTAGGGGAAACACTCACCTCAGCTTTGGCCTGGCCAGTGCAATTGCAGGAGCCATGAACTCTTTCTGGGTTGGATAACTGGGCTCACCTAATGCCACCTGTGACCTACCTGAGCTTCTGGCCAGTCTGTCTTTCTGCATGAAGTGTGCTGATTATGTTGGCACCTTCCACAGGGTGGGCCCAGTTGTGTGACCTCCTGTGAGAATACACTACTATAAAAACACACAGATCACTGAAGAACAAATCATTTTTTTTTTTTTGGAACCGGGGATCGAACTCTGGTCCTTGTGCTTGCACAGCAGGTGGCGAAACCACTGAGCTAAATCCCCGGCCCCAGAACAAATAATTTTAAGAAATATTTTAGGACATATTCTTACTGGGAAAGAAAAAAATCTACACAGTATATTACTAATAAACAGATAAATTCCAGGATATTAGGCTGACACAACTGAATTTTGGTTAATGGTCATATCATGATTTTCTTTAGGACAGGGATGGTGAATCTTTCAGAGACCAGTGCCCAAACTGCACCAAAACCCACTTATCTATCGCAAAGTGCCAACTCTGCAATGAAACCTGAATACTGAGTTTTTAGTTTAGAAAGAACAACTCATACATTAACATCTTTTCTTTTAAAAGAAAATCAAATAGCACGCATGTCATAAGTTTGCCACCACTACTTTAGGATAAAGGTATTTCCCTTATATATGTGCCAAGGGCCCATTCCAGTGATTTCCATGAGTAAAGGCAGACTGCTTCAAGATTAATTGATGTCTCTCACCTTCTGGAACTATATGCAGGGCAGGTCAAGAGTTTATGGGACCCGCTCTACATTTTGGGGAGATCCCTCATTGCCAGATACATTAGAGAAGAGGAACATCACCTCCTGCGGTGTAAGAGACAGATAGAGGAGCTCTGGCTCTGGGTTGGTTGATTTGTGTATCAAAAGCAGGCTCCTGGCTGAGTCCTCTGCTATCGCTAAGGACTATGGAATTGGCTGGCCCTGGGAGGGGTAGTTTCCGCTGAAAAGAGTTTTTGAAGATGTGGAAGCATTTAATAAAGTCTTTAAAAACTTTTGTTTACCAAGGGGTAAGACTAGCCCAGCATCTCAGAAATGGACTCCCCCCTCCCTCCTTTTCTAGTAATTTCAAAATATGTATATTATTTCTTAGATTTTAAATATTTTTTTTTTGGTACCAGGGATCGAACTCAGGACCTTGCGCTTGCGAGGCAGGTGGCAGAACCACTGAGCTAAATCCCTGGCCCTATTATTTCTTAGATTTAAATCTTGTCCCTATGTTTTTTGTTGTTTTGGTTTTGGTTTTGGTTTTTGAGTTTTTGGGGTTTTTTTGTCTGTGGATCAATCTTTAATTTTAATCACACCAGGAAGGAAAATGGCATCAAAACTGCTATTTCCTTGATGAAAAAGTGTTGAGAAAACAAAAAAACTGCTGAAGGATGGCTTGTAACTTATTGTGCACAAGGCCCTGATTTCAATCCCCAGCACCACAAAATAAAGCTACTGAGCTTCCAAAGGTAAGACCGTATGAATGGTCTAACATCATTAGCTGCGAAAGACGTATATGAAAGAGGAGTCAAATCCAGAATTGGAACCCCAAGAAAAGCCTGGGAGAACCTAACTCTCACCATGTTGTTACTCTGTCCTCAGTTACTATCTTTTATACGCAGGTTGTGTTTCTTCATCTGTGGTCTGTTACTCTCTAAGGGTCTTGTATTTCCAAAGTAACCCCAATCCTATGAGAATTTAAAACTTTTATGTTTTAATTTTTATAATTCTCCCTCTCCCTTCCTTTCCACACACACACACACACACACGTATATGTATATATATCTCAGCATGTTTTATATATATATATATATATATCAGCATGTTTTGGTTCATGTATTTTGGTTCACTATTTTATTTTGTTTTTGAGACAGCGTCTTGCTTTGTAGTTCAGGCTGTCCTTGAACTCACTATGTAGCTCAGGCTGGTGTCAAACTTGTGGTAATCCTCCTGCCTCAGCCTCCCAAGTTCTGGGATTACAGGCATGCATCATCATGCCTGCCTACTTTTTTTTTTTTAATTTACCTACTTTACTTTTTAGTAATTCTGAGTTTAGGTTTACATTTACAATGAACTGGTGTCATCATATAAAGTTAGAGTATTTAGGTTTTTGTTTTTTGAGACAGAATCTCACTACATAGTTCAGGCTGGCTTTGATCTCCACAGCTGGCAGCAAACTCACAGTGATCCTCCTGCCTCAGCCCCCAGAGTGTTGGGATTACAGGTGTGTGCTACCATGTCCAGCTGAACATTTCGCTTTTAAAACAATATTGCCCAGTCAAGGATATAGCTCAGTGGCACAGCGCCTGCCTGGCAAGTGAGAGGTCCTGAGTTCCATCCCTGCTACAAAAAAATTTTTTTAATTAAATTTAAAAAATAGGGGCAGGGATGTAGCTGAGTGGTGGAGTGCCTGCCCAGTATATATATTGCCCAGACTGGAGTCCCTTGAATTTCCAGAGAAAGATCTACAAATGTATGCCTCAGGGACATACTTTTTTACTTTTTTTTTTTTTTTTTTTTTGGTGGTGGTTCTGGGGATCAAACCTAGGGTCTCAGACCTACTAGGCAAGCCTTCTATCAGTAAACTAAATCCCCAACCCTTCAGGATTTGTTATGTTTGAAAAACACTTCCCCACTGGGTAGGGTGACGCATACCTCTAACTCCAGCACTCTTGCAGTCTGAGGCAGGAGGATCACAGCTTCCAGGCCAACCTCGGACAATTTAGCAATTTAGCAAGATCCTATCTCAAAATAAAGGGGGGGAGGCAGGGATGTAGCTCAGCAGAGCCATAATTGCCTGGCAAGCGCAAGGTCCTAAATTCGATCCCCAGTACCAAAAATAAATAAATAAATAAATAGGGCCTGGGATTTAGCTCAGTGGTTTTGCCGCCTGCCTTGCAAGCCCAAGGACCCGAGTTCCATCTCCCGTACCCAAAACAAAAACAAAAATAAATAATGGCGTGAGGGTAGTGGGGATGTAGCTCAATACAAAAGCCCTGGGTTCAACGTCCAGTAACACACACACATGCTACCTCAGAGGATCTCGATCTCCTCTTTTCTCCTTCCTCTTACGAGAGGCAAATGGAAGCAAAAAAAAAAAAAGTGTGGGCCGGGGGTTTAGCTCAGTGGTTTCGCCCCCTGCTGCGCAAGTGCAAGGACCCGAGTTCAATCCCCGGTACCAAAAAAAAAAAAAAGTTTTAAAAATGACTGGTATTTGTCAGTTATCAGCAATGTTTGACTAATTTGAAAGAAATGGCCGTAAGAAAATCTGAAAAAAATCTAATGATTTTAATAAATTAACAGCGATACTGGGAAATATTGTTGTGAATGTGTAGGAATTGTTAAATGATTAAAGTGATTATTTTCTTTTTCTTTTTTTTTTTTTGGTACCGGGGATCGACCTCAGGTCTTTGCGCTTGCGCAGCAGGCAGCGAAACCACTGAGCCAAATCCCCGGCCCTAAAGTGATTATTTTCTATCACAATAAATGGATCCTACATCTTTATCCTCTGTCTTGGAATGAATACAGTCTACATTGTAAAGAACTCCCCATATTTTTCCATTCAGACCAACCCCTCAAGTATATACATGTTCAAGATCTGGTTCTATTACCATCTGTAATTAGCCAGATTTTTGCAACTCATACTTTAAAGCATGAAACTTCCTGTCTTTGAAGAGTATTATAGGGATTTGGGATGGAATGGGGGTGAGGGTGGGGAGAGAAAAATCTTCCTTGCCTCCTTACCCCCATTTTGGGATAGGGTCTCATCATGCAGTCCAGCCCGGCACCAAATCTTTTCTTTTTTTTTTTGGTCTTTTGAGGCAGGGTCTCCTTCTGTAGTTCAGGCTGGCCCTGAACTATGTAGCCCAGGCTGTCCTTGAACTCACAGCGATCCTCTGGCCTCAGCCTCCAGAGTGCTGGGATTACAAGTGTGTGCCATCATGCCCGGATGCCAACTTTTTTTTTTTTGGTACTGGGGATCGAACTCGGGACCCTGTGCTTTCGAGGCAGGCAACGGCACCACTGAGCTAAATCCTCAGCCCCCTGGCTGCCAACTCTTGATCCTCCTGCTTCAGCCTTCTCTTCTGGGACTGCAGGCATGTACCACCACATCCAGCTCATGTTTCCTCCCTCCTTCCATGAACCTCCTTAGTATCTCTATTTCTCGTTTTTGTGACACCACTACCTTCCCAATGCCTCATTTTTCCTTGCATAATTATTTACTTTTCCATTTCTTGTTTTTCTTTCATTTTTAGCACATTTCCTATGTTTTGTGGGCATAATTTGATTTGATTTCCATTTTATATTTGTGCATATGGACACTGAATAAATGGTTGTCTTTTGCAGTCAATGAAGCCGACTAGGTTCCTCTGCTGGTGGGTGCCCAGTGCAGTGGCTGCAAACAGCAACCTCCTGGGTAGCTTACACAACCTGTTGCTTGTATGTGGTGCCCTAAGGGACCTTGGAGATATTGCTTGCTGGTGGATGGTTGTGTATCTGACCTCCTGCCCCCCCCCCAATCTAGGCTCCAGATAGGCATTCGGGATGCCTTCAGGAAGACCCAGGGGACAGTGTTGAGGGTTCACATTGGACAGGTCATCATGTCCACTCACACCAAGCTGCAGAACAAGAAACATGTGATTGAAGCCCTACACAGGGCCACGTTCAAGTTCCCTGGGCGCCAGAAGATCCACATCTCTAATAAGTGGGGCTTCACCAAGTTCAATGCAGATGAATCTGAAGAAGTAGTAGCTGAGAAGCGCCTCATCCCTGAAGGCTGTGGGGGTGAAATACATCCCAAATCATGGTACCATGAATAAGTGGCTGGCCTTGCACTCTTGAAGGCTTCCACTGTGCCATCCCCCTCTTCACAACAATTTCATCAATAGAAATCTTATCTCTGCTTCCCTCCATGGTCATAGTCTTTAAAATACATTTACAGGGCCAGGGATTTAGCTCAGTGGTTCCAGCGCCTGCCTCACAAGCGCAAGGTTCTAAGTTCAATCCCTGGTACCCCCCCCAAAAAAAAACATTTACAGAGAAGTTAGTACTTTACATTCTACTCTTCATTTCTTTCTTTCTCCTTCCTTCCTTCCTTCCTTCCTTCCTTCCTTTCTTGAGACAGGGTCTTGCTATGCAGCTCAGTTTGGGCTTCAGCTCACTATGTAGCCCAGGCTGACCTCAAACTCTCCAAGGTCTTCCTCCCTTGACCTCCCAAGTACTGGGATTACAGGCATGTACCATCATGGCTTTTACTCTTCCTATCTTTAATCTTTTTTTGGTACCAGGGACCGAACTCGGGTCCCTGCACTTGCAGCAGGCGGCGAAACCACTGAGCTAAATCCCCAGCCCTCTTTAATCATATTTTATTCCTAAGAAAAAACAAACCCAAAAGGCAGCAGCAGTAGCAGAGTAATTTCATATTTTCTCAACACTGCCTTGTCAGAGAGCTAGCTCATCCAAGTTCATGACAACCTACAAGCCTCATTAAACTCTTATCCTCATGGCCTAACTCATTTTCAGTACTTATATATCTACTTGTCACCTTAAACTAACCCCTTTTTTTTTTTGGTACTGGGGATTGAACTCGGGTCCTTGTGCTTGCGTAGCAGGCGGCGAAACCACTGAGCTAAATCCGCAGCCCTAAACCCATTATTTTTCTTCCCTAACAAGCACACCCACCCCCACAAAAAAAATCTCACCATTTTCTGGTAATGACTCTTATTAAATTTTGTCATTCAAGGTCAAAACCTTGGTATTATTCATTAATTCAACAAATACTGCAATATTATTGGGGATATATATACACAAACTTTGCCAGGAATGCTGAAGACACAATAATATGACCTAAGAGGAAAGATTAAGGAGGGGATACAAACTAACACAGAGATATAAGCAAAGACTTCCCGGAGAAAGGCAGGCCAAGTAGAGTGGATGGAGAGGTGTGGGTAAAACACAGGAAGAACAAAGCACCCACAGACGGACCACTAAAGCTCTGAGTTACAGGTAGAATGGTGAGAAATAGACAAACCCAGTCCAAGCAGGAAGGTCTTGTAAAGTATATTGATGAATTTGTGTATGGGGCTCATTCTAGTTATTTCCTAGTAATCAAGGAGTTCGTATTATCTAAAGACTAAGAGAGAGAGAAGTCATTACTAATTTTGTTGGTTTTGTTTTTTACAGTACTGGGGATCTGAGCCTGGGACGCTCTACCAGAGTACATCCTCAGCCTTTTTCAGTTTTTTTTTTTTTGGTACCAGGGATCGAACTCGGGATTTTGCACTTGCGAGGCAGGTGCCGGAACCACTGAGCTAAATCCCCGGCCCTTTATTTTGTGTTTTGAGACAGGGTCTCACTAAGTTGCCCAGGCTGACCTCACACTGAACTTGTGACCCTCTAGCCTCAGCTCCTGAGTAGCTAATGTCTGTCACTGCACCTGATTGTTGCCTCTGTGTGTTTGAAACAGGGTCTCACTAAGTAGTTCAGGCTGGCCTTGAACTTGCCACGGAGCATAGGCCAGCTTTGAACTCTGGGAAATTCTCCTGCCTCAGCCTTCAGAGTTCTGGGATTACAGGTGTGTGCCACCCCATTCGGCTTTGTTTTGTGTTTTAAATGAATCCATTTGTCAGTTTGGAGAATTTCTCCTTTCCTTTCCATCTCCTCGATCCAATCCATTATTAACTGTTGCATTTGTTAATGTCTAATCTGTCCTTTCATCATTCCTAGCCCCACTGGCACCTGCCAGCACTCCAGTCCTGGCTCATTTCATCCCATGCTTAAATCCTAAAAGCCTTTTTTTTTTTTTTTTTTTCCCCATTAAGTTTATTGGTACATTTTCGGTATAAAATAGTTACGTTCATCATTGGGATCTTGTACCTTTACCTGAGTATCTTGGTTATTTTTTTCCCCTTCCCTTGCCCTCCCTTCACCCCCTCCACCCTTCCCTATTTGCAAAGACCTTGTTTCCATTTTTTTTCTAACGCCTTCTAACCAGTTACAGTCCCACTCTCACAAGGACTTGGGACTTCAAGCTGCCCATCTGGGTGTTTATGATCACCTCTAGAGGGATCTAATGTTACCACCTAGAATCCGTCCTCCAACCGAGCCAGCCGACGTCCTCAAAAGCCCTCCCAAATGCAGATTCCATTTTTTCCTCTTTCTCCCAATCTTGTGACAATATTCCCTCTTTCTTTGACATAATGGAGTCCTGAGGTGCCTTCTCCAGGTGTCTAAAATATTTTCGTTCCGCTCTCCTCTCCTTTGATCTCACCCAGCAGAATGCATCAAACATTTCTATACATTAACTCGAACCATGTCACAGGTCGAGGGCTTCATTTTCCTTTGTCAAAAAGAGACTCACATTCTTCTCGTATAGGCCTCACAGGGCCTGGCCAAATACCGCGTAAGCTCAGAACAAATATGAGTCGACTTTAATGCAACCAAAACGGGAGGGGTTTGCGGAGTCTAAGGGGGCCGGGAGCCGGCGGGAGACGGGGCTGATCACACTCAAGGCGGACCGGAAGCCACGGGTCCGCATAAAAAAGGCTTCAGCCAAAACGCCAAGGGGCAGGACCAAGGGACGAGGCGGCTGAAGGGACATCTGGGTGTCAGCGAGGGGCGACACAAGACCGGCAAGGGGAAGCCAGAGCGGTCGCAACGGTTAGTGGGCGTGGCCGCGCCAGTCTCGCGGGAGCGGCGGTTGGGCCGGCCGTTGTCCCCGCGGGCGGGGCGAGTTGCTAAGGAAATGACTGCCCACAGCGCCGCGCGGCGCCGCTCCGGCCGGGCGGGGTCTGGAGCAGCGCCGTTTCCGCTTCCGCTCCCTCTCAGCTCCCGTCCCGTTACCGCCTCCTGGCCGGCCTCACGCCTTTCACCGGCACCTGGCGTCGGCCGCGCAGCCGGCCCGTTCTTGCCACGCGCGCCCCCGGGGCGCCGGCTCCGGCACGGGTCGCGCCCGGCTCGCCCGCCTCTGAGGCTGCCGTCCAGCCGCCGTCATGGGTGCCTACCTTTCCCAGCCCAACACTGTGAAGTGCTCCGGGGACGGGCTCGGCGCCCCGCGCCTCCCACTGCCCTACGGCTTCTCCGCAATGCAAGGCTGGCGCGTCTCCATGGAGGTGAGGCGGCCGGGCCCACAGCCTGGCTACTGCACGGCGGGAACCTGTCGGAGAAAGGGAGCGGGGGGATGGGGTCCTCTCCGGGGAAGGGTCCCAACCGGCAGCCTCCGGCCGCCGCGGCACTTTGGGAGGCGACAGCGAGCTCAGGGTCGGGGCCGAGGGAGCTGCCAGTGCTCGGGAACCTGGGGACGGTGGCCCTTGGCGGCGAGGGCTCGGCCATGTGGGGAGCGGACCTTCCGCCCACTGACTGCCCTTTCGTGCCTTCGCGCCATCCTCCCTTGCCTGCTCAGCCCTCGGGGCTCCTCAGCGCCGAGGGTTAGTGTTGGAGTGCAGACGGAAAGAGGGCGTATGTACTCACTTACCTTTCCGGGAAAAGCTAAACAGACGTGAGTGATTGTTTTTAATTTTTTTATTATGTGATGTGGGAGGCCTCTTTAGGTGAGAAGCTTGACAGTGAAAGGAAGCCTCGCAGATAGTCTTATTTTGTATAGTTGCCTGGGCTCGGGCACCGAATGTTCGGTCATATTAGAGTCGCTGCCTGACCTCCAAGAGTTGTCACTCATTTGCACTCTCTTTGCAGGGCCTTTTACGACCTTTGGAAAACATGAATTGTGTCATCATTATACTTACTTTTTTTTCTTTTTTCCTATGCTTGGTAAATTTTTTCTCTTGATATTTCTGTAAAACTCATTAGTTGTTTGCCTGTGTTGTTTAGTTCTCTTGGTTTTCAGCCATTTCATTGATTCTTTTCCTCACAACCTATTAAAAACTTTTTTTAAAAAAAAAATTTTACTTCAAAAGAAAGGGAAACCTCTGGATTAAAAGGAGTAGTGTTGGGCGAGTGGATATGAAACTACAAAGAAGAACAGGGAAAACTTGTAGGAAGGAAGGGAGAAAGAAGGACAATACTGTACGTCTATGTGAAGAGTATTGTAAGGTGTAGGTACAGGGAGTGAGGGAAATGCTCTAATTGTGCCTGGAACTGAGGGTTCAGTCTACTTCGTAGGTGGGCTTCAGGTAAGAGCCAAACACCCTTGCTCCCTTGGGAAGTTTTTCAAATCCCTCGCTCCTCCCTGTGGTTAGCTCTGGAATAACAGTGTAAACTTTTTTTTCCCCCCTCAGACTCAAATTTTATACCCACAGCCAGCTTTGATAACAGTTTTGTCACCAGGTATAAAATTTCAAGAAAAGTGAGGATCCTGTAGTTCATCTCATTTACCTTGGCGCCCACATTTTCCACTTAGGAAATTTGAAGTTCAGAAAGGTTGGGACACTTGTGCCTTGGTGGAAATAAGCTGTAGGGTCAAACTGTTCAAGACGTTGTTATCAGTGTCCAACTTTAATGGCATTCACATTTTACAGCAATGCATGGTTTGACTTACAAACATCTGGATATAGCTTCAGAAGGAAAGCTGTAATTTAAGGCTGGCTGGTCGATTGGGTTAGGAGGTCTGTAGGTTTCTTTCTTTCTTTTTTTTTGTACCGGAGATCGAACTCAGGCCCTTGCGCTTGTGTTGCAGGCGGCGGAACCACTGAGCTAAATCCCCGGCCCTGTAGGTTTCTTTTTTAAAAAAAATGAGGTACAAGGAATTGAACCCAGGACCCTGCATTGACCTACATCCCTATCCCAACCCTCCACCCCACTCCCTTAAACAAATTTTTTATTTTTTTAAATTTTTGGTACTGGGGAATGAACTGGGTCCTTGCACTTGCAGAGCAGGTGGTGAAACCACTGAGCTAAATCCCCGGCCCCCTTTTTAAAAATTTTGAGGCAGGGTCTCCATAAATTGCCCAGGCTGGCCTCAAACTTGTGGTCGTCCTGCCTCAGACCCTGAGCAGCTGTGATTACAGGCATGTACCACTGTTCCATTTATATAGAATTTTCTGTTACAGTGAAATTTGAGGTGACTATCTTATCTCACAGCAAGGCTTTTCCTTCAAGTTTCTGATTCCTTACTTTCCGTTTCCTTCTGTGGAATGGAAATGGTTTTTCCATTTCTTTGGAACTCTTGTTTCTGGTTTTCTTTATGAAGTGTGGTGCTTGGGTATTTTCATTCCAAGTACTTTGCCCAGGGATCCTGTGCTTTGGGTTCTCTGCTGGGCATTTGCACTTATATTTTTGGTTTTGCCTCTGGTAGTTAGAAAATGACTTTTTGGGAGGGGGTCAGGGCATGTTTGGTGCTTAGATCTTGGTACACTGTTTTTTAATCCTACTCTTCCTACTGAGAGACGGCTTTTCAGGTCAGTAAAATCTTCCGCAGTATGCTATTTCTGAATTTACCCTTGTTGGAATAGTTAAATATGCCTAATCAAATCCTCTTGAAGTACTGTTTTAGATTATGTTCCGCTTCATTGATAACTTTTGTTTATGGTTTTATTTCCTCTCTGCCCAAAGCATAGCATAATTTCTTTGTTATTGCAAGATAATAAGCATGACTTCTGGACCCGTAAGTGAATCTTCAGAAAGAAAAATCCGGGTTTCAGAAAATCTCCTGGGTTGAGGATGTAACTCAGTGGTTTAAAAGCCCCAAAGCAAAAAATATATAATGTATACCTGTTTCCCCTAATATTTAGGGCTAATTCTACCAGTAATAAACTATGTTTACCTAGTTTGCTTAGTCCTAATGATTCATTTCAGGTAATGATATCATACCATACACCATTGTTGGGAAACCTTTTAGAGCTTTCAGTGATAACAGACAGCTGGCTGGCTGCAGCACCTGTGCCATGGGCTCACCACCACTGCCATCCACTTACACAGGTTGCCAAAATTTTGATTAATGCATAGATTTCAGCCATAGACTACTTTTTTATCCCTTCTCTTGAAGTAAGAATGGCAGCTGTCAACAGCTGGCATTTTATGTTTTTGCTCATCTCCAATCCCTCTTGGTATGGAACCAGGTGTTTTGAGGAGGAGGTCATTATGTTTTGAGGGACCTTCCATTGGTTGAGATATGTGCTTTGAAGTTAAGAGGCAGGTTTTGGAAAGGTGCTGAGAAATATATAGAAAAAGTCTGTGAGCTTTTGGTGCCTAATGAGAAGCCCAATGTGAAACAAAATGGTTGTAGTCTTTTTTGTTTTGTTTTGAGACAGGGTCTCTGTGTAATCCAGGCTGTTCATGAACTTTACTGTGTAGCCCAGGATAGCCTCAGACTTGCAGTGATCCCCCTTTCTCAACATCCTGAGTAGCTGGAATTACATGTGCCATCCCCCCTGCCTTGTTATAGCCTTCAAGGAACAAGTGTAATTTTATTTTATTTTATTACATTTTTTTGGTACCGGAGATTGAACTCGGGTCCTTGTGCTTGTGAGGCAAGCGGCGGAACCACTGAGCTAAATCCCCGGCCCTATATTTTTAAAGTTTTGGTTGTGAGGTTCTCAGGAAGTGACAAAAAGCTTTCTCTTGCTGGGTGTGGTGGTGTATGCCTGTAAACCAAGCACTTAGGAGGCTGAGGCTGGAGGATTGCTGCAAGTTTGAGGTCAGCCTCGGCTCCATGGTGGGTTCAAGACCAGCCTGCACTAAATAGTGAGACCCTGTCTTAAAAACAAAAAACATGGCCTGGGATTTCAAGCGCAAGGTCCAGAGTTCAATCCCGGCTACCAGAAAAAGAAAAAACCCAAAAACCAAAGACATACACACACACAAACCAAAGCAGCTTTCTCTGGAGAGTTAGGATTTTAAAATAGTCAATAAATTATATTTCATTTATTAATAGACAATATCAGTTTCTGTGGTATAATTTGAGAAGGCTAGTTGTTTAGTGGCATGTAGAAGATTAATAATACAGTGTTGAAAAGATTTTGTTTGTTTTTATTTTATTTATTTATTTTTGGTACTGGGGATCGAACTCGGGTCCTTGCACTTGTGCAGCAGGGGGTGAAACCACTGAGCTAAACCCCTGGCCCTGTTTGTTTGTTTGTTTTTTTTTGGTACCGGGGATCGAACTCGGGTCCTTGCGCTTGCAAGGCAGGCGGCAGAACCACTGAGCTAAATCCCTGGCCCTCCCTGTTTGTTTTTTGAGACGGGGTCTTTGTAGTTTAGGCTGGTCTTGAACTCATGTACCCGAGGCTGGCCTAGAACTTGTGGTGATCCTCCTGCCTCAGCTTCCCGAGTGCTGGGATTAGAACTATGCCTGGTTTAGGACAGAAATTCTGAAGATGCTTACATGACCATTATAATCATTGTATTAATGGGAAAGAATATAGAATGAGGTATCACCGAGAGTATCCCTGGCTGAAGAGCATTTATTATCTCATCTTCACATTAGTATATCTCAATTAAAGCACTTTTTACTTGTTGAACCAGATTAGAATTCTCCTTTTCGAGATTGCTGTTAAGCAACTTTTATTTATAGAAAGGGATTTCTTTTTTTTTGGTTCCAGGGATCGAAGCACTGAGCTAAATCCCCGGCTCAAAAAGGCATTCTTTTAGCTGGTTGTGGTGGCATGGTCTATAATGTCTATAATAGCAGCACTCTGGAGGCTGAGGCAGGAGGATCATTGTGAGTTCGAGGCCAGCCTGGGCTATATAGTGAGTTCAGAACCAGCCTGAACTACAAAAAAGGGGAGACTCTGCCTCAAAAAACAAAATAAAATAAAGGGCATTCTTTTTAATCTCATTAGTGTGTATGTGTTTATTCACACAATAAAAAGCTAGTATGAAATAAGATCAAATGTAGCCCATGAATTGGGAAAAATTATTTTCTATTGTACTATCCCTTTATAAGTTCTTAAGCAACAAAGATACAATCAGATCTTATACCTCAAGATTTTAAGGTTCTTCTACATGAATTTCTGTCATCTAGTCTTCTAGTAGTTGCTACTACTTCTCCACTCTTGATTCTCTATTGGGTTATCATGTAATTGCTCTTCGAGAGAAAAGGGCTTGAATTTTTTTGTTTGTTTGTTTGTTTTTTGAGACATGGTCTCACTATGTAGTTCAGGTTGGCCCTGAACTACTACGTAGCTTTAGTGCTGAGATTATAGGTGTGTGCCACCATGCCCAAAAGGGCTTGAATTTTAGTGTAGAAATGTATACAAATTTTAAGATGGCATTGTGGCATTTACTCATAATCTCGGCCCTCTGGGAATCTGAGGCAGGAGAATTGTTTCAAAATGAAAAAGGGCTACAGATGTTGCTCAGTGTGAGAAGGTCCTGAGTTCAGTCTCTAGTACTAGAAAATAATTTTTTAAAAACAGATTTCTTAAGTCTGTGCTACTGTAAGCTGCTCTTAACAATTATGCTATCTAGGAGCATATATCTTTGGAATTGAACTTAAAGTATCATGGATATTTAATGGCATCCTGTAGACAAAACTGATTCTAGTGGAGTTGTTTAGTTGTTGACTTTATTTTATGGCAGTACCAGGGATCAAACTTGGGTGCTGTACCACTGAGCTACATCTGCAAACACCCCCCCCTTTTTTTTTTGGTACTGGGGATCTAACTCCAGACCTTGTGCTTGCAAAGCAGGCGGCAGAACCACTGAGCTAAATCCCCGGCCCTCAACTTTTACTTTGTTTTGTTTTTTGAGATGGGGTCCTACCCACTATGTTGGCCAGGTTGGCCTCAAACTTAAGATTTCAAGATCCTCCTGCCACATCTTCCTGAGTAGTTGGGATTATACATTTTTGTTCCACTCAGTGTTGAGGATTGGACCCAGGACCTCACACTTGCTAGGGAAATGCTCTACCACTGAGCTACAACCCCAGTCCCTAAGTCTTTTTTTGGGGGGGTACTGGGGATTGAACTGGGGACCTTGCACTTGCGAGGCAGGCGGCGGAACCACTGAGCTAAATCCCTGGCCCCCTAAGTCCATTTTAAAACAACTTTAAGATATAATTCACTCATATAAAGGGTATGACTCAGTGACTTTTGGTATATTTGTTCAGTTGTGCAGCCATCATCACAGTGAATTTTAGCAGATTTTTTTTTTTTTTTTTTTGGTACCGGGGATTGAACTCGGGTCCTTGCGCTTGAGCAGCAGGTGGCGAAACCACTGAGCTAAATCCCCGGCCCTTTTTAGCACATTTTCGTAACTCATCAAAAGAACCCCATACTGCCCTTACCATTCATTTCCTATCTGCCCTCCACTAGCGCCTGGCAACCACCAATTTATATTCTGTCTCTGTAAATTGTCTATTCTGAACATTTTATATAAATGGAAAAATAAATGTTACCTTTAGTGTTTGGCTACTTTTACTAAGCATAATATTTTCAAGGTTCTTCATCAGTGTAGTATCAATCAATACTTCTTTCTTTCTTGTTTTAATTTTATTTTGAGACTGAGTCTTGCTAAGCTGCCCAGGCTGGCCTTAAATTTTTTTTTTTTTCAGAGACCAAGTTAATATGTATTCACTGTAAATCTTTTAAGTTTTCATTTTGACATTGTTTACAATAACTCACAGAAAGATAAATTGGAAATTTGGAAAATACAAATGTAAATCTCTAGATAAGAATAATTCTTCCCCTTTTCCAGTTCTGTCTTTATAATGTAAAGTTAATATGTATTCATTCAAAGCAAGGACAGGAGAAAACAAATAATAATCCTGCTTGCCATCCTTCATTTTCCCAGATACAGAATTTGTGCTTAGTTATGTGGACTATACTCAGGGTATTTTTCCAGCATTCTTAATTTCTTTGAGAAGAGGCATCTCCTGCCACTAACTTTTTAAAAATATTTTATTAGTAGTACATTTTAGGTATACAATGTTTACATTTATCATTGGGTGCTTGTACCTGTACATAATGTATCTTGGTTCTTATTTTTTTCCCCTTTACCTGTGAGCCCTTCACTCCCTCCACCCTGCCCTATTTACATAGATTTCGTTTCCATTTTTTTTCTTTTCTCATAGTTTTTCCTTTCCCTTCTTTCCTTTCCCTTTCCCCTCCCACCACCCCTACACCTTTGGACCTTTTCCTAGTTCAAATTATCAATTATTCATTTAAATCAGTTTAATCCTTATTTGCACTTTCAGTTTCTCACACTAGAGAAACTATGCGGTATTTACACATGTGTGTCCTATTTTTTTTTCTTTTTGGTACCGGGGATCAAACTCAGGTCCTTGCGCTTGCGCAGCAGGCGGTGAAACCACTGAGCTAAATCCCCGGCCTGTGTGTCCTATTTATTTCACTTAAGAGTATGGGCTCAATATGCATCCATTTAGCTATAAATGTCTCTAGTTTCTCGTTCTTTATGGCTGAGTAGTACTCCATTTTATAAAAAAACCACATCTTCTTTATCCAGTCCCCAGTTGATGGGCACTTGGGCTGTTTCCAAGCTTTAGCTATTACAAACTGTGCCAGGCCTTAAATTTTTAATCCTCTTCCTGCCTTAACCTCCCAAGTGGCTGGGATTACAGACATGTGTCACCACACCTGGCTCAATACTGGATGTTTTATTGTTGAATAATAGTCCATTGTGTGAGTGTTTGTGTATCATTTTGTTTATAGTCAATTGATAGACATTTGGATTTCCATTTTTTGGCTCATATGAATAATGATGCTATAAACATTCATATATAAGTTTTTGTGTGGAAATATGACCTTTCTCTTGGATATACACCTAAGAGTGGAATTGGCTGAGCATGGTGTTAGGAACTACCTATGTAGTCTTTGTCTCTGTCTCTTGGCATATAACACTTAAAATCACCACAGTGGTGTCTTTTGTAGCTAATGAATTGACTGGTGACTGATAGCTCCTTGGTAGCTTCAGGGTGGGGTCTGGTCACAGGAAAGACTACAGTATGATTAGAAGGTAGGAACTTCAGCCTACCCCTCTAAAGCTCCACAGAGGGTAGAGGGCCTGACAGGCAGGTCACCAATGGCCAGTGATTTAATCAGCTGTGTCTACATAATGAAGTGTCCATAAAAACCCAAAAAGGGTGGGTGTGGGGAGTTTCTGGATAGCCGAACATGTGTATATCACAGAAGGGTGGTATGCCGGGAGAGGGCGTGGAAGCCCTGTGCCCTTTTTCACATCCACTGATCTATACGTCTTTTCATTTTGGCAGTATCTTTTATAATAAATAATGTGTTTCCCTGAGTTCTGTGTGCTGCTCTGGCACATAAACTGAACCCACAGAAGGGAGTGTGGGAATTTTGACTTATAGTTGCTTGCGTAGAAGTACAAGTAAAACAACCTGGAGCTTGCGATTGGCATTGAAAGTAGGGAGCAGTCTTGACTGAGCCCTGACTCTGTAGGATCTGCACCTATCTCCAAGTAGACAATGTCAGAATTGAGTTGAATTATACAGCACTCGCTGATGTCTACTGCCAAGCACTACTTGGTTGGTGTGGGGAAAACCCCTCAGATCACACAAGCATCTTGTGCTGTGAGAGTAGAGTAGGAAAAGTTTGATTTTCCTCTCAGCCTAGGACATATGGTAACCTACATGTTTAACGTTTTGAAGAACTATGAAACTCCTCCAAAGTGGTTGCTACACCATTTTACATTTCCACCAGCAATATATGAGGATGCCAGTTTCTCCATGTCCTTCCCACATTTCTCTTTTATAATAGTCATTCTAGTGAGTGGGTGTGAAATGATAACTTATTATGGTTTTGATTTTTATTTCCCTGATGGCTAGTGATGTTTGAGTATCTTACAGTGTGGTTATTGGCCATTTCCTCCTTGGAGAAAAGTCTATTCACATTCTTTATTTATTTATTTTGGTTCGGGGATCGAACTCGGGACCTTGCGCTTGTGAGGCAGGTGGTGGAACCACTGAGCTAAATCCCAGGCCTGACGTTCTTTATTTTTAATTGGCTTGTCTCTTGTCTTTTTATTCAGATATTAGAGTTCTTTATATATTCTGGTTACAAGTCTCTTATGTTATAATTTGCAAATATTTTCTCCCATTTGGCAGGTTGCCTTTTCATTTTCTTAATGGGATCCTTTGTTTTGTTTTGTTTTTGTTTTGTTTTTTTTTGAGACAGGGTTTCCCTGTGGAGTCCAGGCTGGGCTCAAACTCCTGGTGATCCTTCTGCCTCAGCCTCCAGAGTGCTGAGATTACAGGCCTGTCCTACCTTGCCTGGCCTTAATGGTATCCTTTGAAACACAAAAGTTTTTAATTTTGATGAAATCCAACTTACCTGTGTATTTTTTACCCTTTTATGCTTCTGTTGTTACATATGTAGCTTTGCCTGATCCAGAGTCACAACAATTTACTCTTGATTTTTCTCCCAAGAGTTTTGTAGGTTTAGCACTTACATTTAAGTCTATCATCAGTTTGGATGTAACTATTGTATATGGTGTAAGGAAGTGATCCAAGGCATTCTTTTTACATGGCTGTTGTCTCAACATCATTTGGTAAAAAGACTACAATGAATACCAAAAACAATGAGTGCCAAATAAATTGTTTTTTGGGTTTTTTTTGTACATGGGATCGAACTCGGGTCCTTGCACTTGCAAGTCAGGCAGCAAAACCACTGAGCTAAATCCCCAGCCCCCAAATAAATTGTTGGCTGGAAGGGTTAGCAGGTCATTGGGCTTGACACTGACAGGTTCACACAAATTCTAGCTTGTCTCTGGAGTCCCAAACAAAGGAGTACTGAGACAAAATTTTTTTGTTTTGTCTTTTGAGACATGGTCTCACTATGTAATTTAGGCTGGACTTGAACTCACTGTGTAGCCCAGGGTGGCCTCAAACTCACAGCAGTCCTCTTGCCTCAGCCTCCCGAGTGCTGGGATTATAGGCATGGACCACCCCTCCCAGCTGTACATTGTTCTTGTGTCCTACAGCCTTGATGAACTTACTGTTTTACTAGTGGATTTTAGTGGATTCCTTGGGATTTTCTACATAGATAATTCATCTGCAAATAGTTTCATTTCTTCTTTCCAATCTAAACAGTGCTTATTTCTCTTTTCTTCCAAGCTGCCCTCCCTAGAATGTCCAGTGCAGTGTTGAACAGCAGTGATGAAAGTAGACGTCCTGGTTTTGTTCTTGATCTCAACAGGAAAGCTTTCAATCTTCTGCCAGTGTGGTGTTAACTGTGGGTTTTGTAGGTGAACTCTTGATTGAGGAAGCACCCTTTCATTCCCAGGTTGTTGAGTCTTTCTGTCATGAATGGACATTGGATTTTGTCAAATACATTTCGTCTATTGAGATGATCCTGTTGTTTTTTTTCTTTATTCATATAATATATTGATTTTTGGATGTTAACCTTACATAATTTTAGTGTATAAATTCCACTTGTTTGTTGTATATAATCCTTTTAAATGCTAAATTTGGTTTGCTACTACTTCCTTGAGGATTTTTGGGTTTACAATTATAAGAGATACTGGTTTTATAGTTTTCTTGAGATGTGCTTGTCTGGTTTTGGTATTGTGGTAATATGGCCTCATGGAATGAGTTGTTGTCTTCTTTTCTGGGTTTTGGAGGACAAAAACTGGTACTGTTGTCCCTTGACATTCACAGGGAATGGGTTCCAAGACCCATAGGATTCTCAAGTCCGTTATATAAAATAGTGTAATAATAACCTACTCATATTCTCCCATATACTTAAAATCATCTCTAGATTACTTACCTAATACATCAGTTCTATGTTCGGTACAGAAGCAGTTTCTTTTTGAATAGGTTTGATTCACAGTTGGTTGAATCCTGGTATGGAATCTACAGATAGAGAGGGCCAACTGTATTGATGTAATTGTTTTGGATTTTCAAGACAAGGTCTCCCAATATAGTTTAGGGTGGCCTTAGACTCACTGTGTAACCCAGGCTGGCATCAAACTCATGGTGATCCTCTTGCCTCTGCCTCCTAATTACTGGGATTACAGGCTGTGCCACCACATCCAGCAAGTGTATTAATTTGAAAAATATATATATATATATTTTTTGGTACCAGGGATCGAACTCGGGACCTTGCGCTTGTGAGGCAGGCGCCAGAACCACTGAGCTAAATCCCCAGCCCTGAAAAAAAATATTTGATAGAATTTACCAATAAAGCCACTTGAGTTTGGGCTTTGTGGAATTTTTCCTTTTTTTTTTTTGGTACCGGGGATCGAAGTTGGGTCCTTGCGCTTGCGAGGCAGGCTACGGAACCACTGGGCTAAATCCCCGGCCCAAATATTTCCTTTTAATTGTGGTGAAAATACATGTAATTTACATCTTACCCACTTAGAAATATATAGCTTAGTACTCTTAAATACATTTATATTGTGGAGCCAATCTCCAGGATTCTTTTCATCTTGCAAAACTGAAACTGCACCCATTAAACAACTGTCCATTCCCATTTTTCCTAGCCCCCGCCAACCATCATTTTACTGTGTCTGTATGATTTTGACTACTCTAAACTACTTGATACAAGTGCAGTCATACGGTACTTGTCTTTTTGTGACTGGATCACAGCATATTCTTTTCAAGTTTTGTCCATGTTGTGACCTGTGTCAGAGTTCCTTTCCTTTTTAAGGCTGATTATTGCATTGTCTATATCACACTTGGTTTGCCCCTATCTATCAGTGCATACTTGGGTTGCTTTTATCTTTCAAATCTTGTGAATAAAGCTGCTATACATGGATATACACAATTCTCTTTGAGACCTTGCTCTCAGTTTTGGTGTGTATATCCAGAAGTGGAGTTGCTGCCTCATGTTAAAATTGTATTATTAATCTTTTGAGGAGCTGTCATACTATTTTCAACAGCAGTGATACCAATTACATTTCCTTCCAGCAAGGCACAAATGTCCCATTTTCTCCACAGCTTCACCAACAGTTGTTTCTACCTGTCTCTTTTTGATGGTAGACATCATAATGGGTATGAAGTGGTTGTTTGCTTTTTTTTTTTTTTTTTGCTATGTAGTTCAGGCTGGCCTCATATTTGTGATCCTCCTGTCTCAGCCTCCTGAGTGCTAGGATTACAGGTGTATACCACCATGCCTGGCAGCATTTTTATGAAAGATTAATTGGAAGTAAGGTGACTACTATTTCTCCCAAATGATTTCAAGCTTCTGAAAAATGAAATATCAATCCAGTTGTTAGAAAACTGTAGCGCATATGAGAAGTTAGAAATGACTTGGCTGGCTGGGTGTAGTGGCACGCATCTGTAATCCTAGGACTTGGGAGGCTGAGGCGGAAGTATTGCCAAGTGTTGGAGGCCAGCCTGAGCTATATAGTGAATTCAAGGCCAGCTTGAACTACATAGGGAGACTTTGTCTCAAAGGAAAAAAAAAAGGACTGGGGATTTGCCTGAGTGGCACCAAGCCTGCCTCGCAAACCTAATGTCCTGAGTTTGATCCCTGGTACCTGCCCCCCCAAAAAAGAAAAAGTCTTGGGCTGGGGATATAGCTGAGTGGTGGAATGTTTGCCTAGCATGCATTAGACCCTGGATTTGATCCCTATCGCTGCCCAGAAAAGTTGAGGGGAATGATTTTACCTATGTAGGCACTAGACTAGGTAGAGAAGTTAAAGGAAAATAATTCACATACTTTTGAGTTGTCAGTTATAAACTAAGAAAGGAGCTTAAAGCCATTGTAGGCTATTTCTTGAAGATGTATGCATATAGTAAGATATTGTGGTAATTTATAAATCTATGCATAATTTACAAAAACATTCTAGAAGGTAGAGTTTTATTTGTTTTGGTTTTTGAGACCGGATCTCCTTATGTAGTTCAGGCAGGCCTTGAACTTTCTGTGTAGCCCAGGCTCGCCTGTGGTGATCCTCTTGCCTCAGCCTCTCAAGTACTGGGATTTCAGGCATGTGCCACCATGCCCAGCCTGAGAATGTTCTATTTTTTTTCTTTGGTACTGAGGATTGGACTCAGGACCTTGTGCTTGCAAGGCAGGCAGCGGCACCACTGATCTAAATCCCCGGCCCAGTTCTGTTTTTATTATCAATGTTTACTATTATTTTTGCATACTGAAGACTTTGATTATCCTCCAAATTGGAAGCAAAGAATACTTTTGGTATGTAAACAAGGAATTCTCCTCCATCCCCATGATATTGACTGGTTATTGGTATTGATTTTTTTTATCAAATACACACAATTTTAAAAGTTATATGACATTACATTACTTTTTTCATGCTTAAAAACACAAATGTAGTTCTCTTCCCAGTTTGTTTAAAGTTTTTTTATTTGTAAGGATTTAAATAAATGTGTTTGTCATAAATCTCAGTGATTGAACTGGGCATGGTGGTGTACCCCTGTAATCCCAGCACTTGGGAGGCTGAGGAGGCAGGAAGATTACTACAAGCTAGAGGCCAGCCTAGGCTAGATGGTGAGTTCAAGGCCAATGTTAAACTACCTAGCTCATGAGACCCTGTCTTAAAAAACCCCAAAATAATAACAGTAATGATGATGAGATGATAATCTAAGTGATTTATCCTGACACAGGAACATCTGTGGATGTATTTGTGACTTCAGGAGATTGGCATCAGAGATGATAAACCAATCCTTTACTGATATGGCTGCCTACAAAGTCAGAGGCCTGTGGGATATGTGATTTAGCAAGACCCAATAATCTTGACTTAGCTTACCTATATCCCGAGTCATCCTTTCTAGACCATCATATTGGTTATTGTGCTATGATGTATCTCTGAGTTTAGGGCAGGACGTGAAGGAGAAGGTATCTTTGAGGTCGATCTGCCCAGAGACAGTTGGGAATTCAGCATCTTTCTTAGTCCATTTTGTGTTGCTATAACAAAATACATGAAACTGGGTACTTTGTAAAATAAGAGGTTGATTTAGTTCACAGTTCTGTAGATTCAAGAGTGTAATACTAGGTTCTCCTTGATTCTGGTGAAGGCTTCATGGCAAATGGCATGAGCACATACAGAAGAGATCTTTTTTTTTGGAACCAGGGATCGAACTCAGGTCCTTGCGCTTGCGCAGCAGGCAGCGAAACCACTGAGCTAAATCCCCGGTCCCAGAAGAGATCATTGTGTAAGATAGGAAGACTGGAAAGGGGCCGGGCTCTCTCTATCTTTTTTTTTTTTTTTTTTTTTTTTTTTTTTGGTACCAGGCTCTCTTTTGATGACAACCCTATCTTTTTGGGGGTGGGGGGTGATACTGGGGATTATACCCAAGGCCTTCCCACTGAGTTTCTGTTCTTTCCTTTCCCCCATTTTTTATTTTGAGACTGGTTCTTGCTTAATTACCAGGTTGCCCAGGACTCAAAATCGAGCTCCTCTTGCATCAGCCTGGCAGAGTGCTAGGATTGTAGGTGTCTGCCACCCTGGCTGATAACCCAGTCTTTTTTTTTTGGTACCGGGGATCAAACTTGGGTCTTTGAACTTGTGCAGGAGGCGTGATAACCCAGTCTCGTGGGAACTTACACATTCCTATCAGACCTGACCCACTCCCACAAACAAGCACTAAACCATTCATGATAGTGGAGCTCCTATGAATCTAATTGCCATACACTAGGCCCCATCTCTGTAAGGTTCTGCCACTGAGTGCACCACTACACTGGGGACCAAGCCTCCAGCACATTGACCCTCTGGGCAACAAAATATACCATCATTCTAGGCAGACACAGAGGGCCTGCTATATTGTAATAATATTAGATAATAATACTATTGCAATTACTAAGAAATTTCAGACAGACTTTACTTTCATGTGGTCTTAAAATCCAGTTTTAGGTGCTGGGGATGTGGCTTAGTATCACTGCACCTGCCTAGCAAGTGCAGAGTCCTGAGTTTGATCCCTGGTACCAAAAAAAAAAATACTGTTTTGGATCTAGAAATTCCTCTTTCCCATGGAATGTTGGATGACAAATACAAGATAGCATTTCTTAAGTGCCCAGTTATTGGTAGATGCAAGAAATACTAAAAATTTAGAGCAAGGTCCTGAGTTTGATCCCCGGTACCACCCCCCCAAATAGTGACTGTCTTAATTTTAAAGATTACTGTAAAAGACACATTGCCATTAATCCTCAAAATACTCCCCCTTTCCATTGAACACACATATCCCATTTTTCATTCTTTTTTTTTCCTTTTTGGTTTTTTTGAGATGGGGTGTCACTATGTAGTGCAGGGTGGCCTTGAACTCACCATGTACCCCAGGCTGGCCTCAAACTCATGGTGATCCTCCTGCCTTAGCCTTACAAATGCTGAGATTACAGGCATATGCTACCATGCCTGGCCTATTCCATTGTCCTTATCACTTTCTGAAGCAGGTCTCCAAATTCCCTTTCATGAGCATGGTTAGTTGCATTGTCATGGCTGCATTGATGTTCTGAATCATTTAAAAACATTTACCTTTTTTTTTTTTGGTACCGGGGATTGAACTCGGGCCCTTGTGCTTTTCGAGGCAAGCAGCGGAACCACTGAGCTAAATCCCCGACCCTCAAAACGTTTACCTTTGGTAGTCATTTTGACTGGGGAAGAGCCAGAAGTTGCATGGTCTAGATCTGGTGACTTAGGTGATGAGGACACACTGTGATGTTTTTACTAGCCTGCCTTTCTGTTGGATGGCACTTGGCAGCAGCATTCATCAGATTTTTTATCAGATGTCATAAAGATACAAAACTACCTCTAGAACTGCCTCAGAAAGTCACAAGAATGATAGGATAAGTGTGTTCAAAGGGAAGAAGAGTATTTTTTTTTTTTGTGGGTACTGGGGATTGAACTTGGGGCCTTGTGTTTGCAGGGCAGGCAGCGGAACCACTGAGCTAAATCCCCGGCCTAAAGGAGAGTATTTTGAAGAGGATTATATTAGGCAATGTGTCTTTTACTGTAATACATTTTAAAATTTAAACATTCAGTATGTTTTATTTTATTTATTTATTTTGAGACAGGGTCTTGCTTTGTAGGGCAGGCTGCCCTTGAACTCACTATGTAGCCCAGGCTGACCTCAAACTGGGTGATCCTCCTGCCTCAGCCTCTCAAGTGCTAGGATTATAGGTGTGTGCCACCACGCCTGGCCATTCACCATATTTTAATCACACCTTGTAAATAAGAGATGGGCTCCTCTGCTAAGATGGAAAGGAGAATAGCACTGAGAACTTGAACAATGTGGGACAGGTTTGTGGCTGTATTTAGGGGTCAATACAGAATACAGTAAAAAAAAAATGCTGAATGCAAGTAGTGGTTATGGTCAGTATGATCTCGTACATTTTATGACTAGCAATACTTAGTGGCTCTGATTCAGGGATAAAGCAGTTGTCAAGGTTATACGAGGTTGGGTGAGTTTTCTAGATTGCTGAGAGACACTGTTGAAATACTTGGCTCTAGCTCAGAAGGACAGAGAAAAAAAATCAAGAGTAAAAGTTATGAGCAGAGTTGTAAAGAAATTGAAGTGTTTGGAGAAGGTGGAGCAGAACCAAATGAGAATATAGATTTAAAACCTCACCAAGAAGTGGAGGGGAAGGTAACATGGAATAGTTCTAGGAACTGAGATCTCCAGGTAGAAGATGAATCTTTTTTGTGGACATTTCTCTTTGAGAAAAAAGAACAGAAAAACATGAATTAGGTGTAAATTCCAGAGCAGGATAGTCTCTTTATACAGCAAATTCCAATTACAAATTTTACATGTTTTGCATTGCATCATCCTCACAATAGTCCCATGATGATGTGGGTAAGGTAGGTATTGTGATTCTGTATTACAGAGGATGAAACTGAGGCATACCACAAGGAAGCTGTCTTAAGATCATGCAGTAGTTACCCTTCCATAGCCATAGGTTCCATATATCCAGATTCAACCAATTGCAGGTCCAAATATTCGGAAAACAGCCAGATGTGGTAGTACATGCCTACATTCCCAGCACTGTGGAAGGCTAAGACAGGCAAGTCACAAGTTCTAGCCCAGCCTGGACAACTTAATGACTCAGCAACACTCTTACTCAAAAAATTTAAAAAGGGCTGGGATGTAGCTCAATGTGCAAAGACTCTGAGTTTGATCCTCAGTACTAAAAAAACCAAAAAAACCCCACCCACCCCACAGTGGGAAAAAAATTGTATCAGTATTGAACATATATGAACTCTTACATGTTATTCCCAAAACAATACAGTATAACAAGTGTTTACATAGTGGGGAGGCTATGCATAAGTAACATGCAAATACTATGCCCTTTTATAGAAGGGACTTGAGCAACTGGTATCCACAGCGGGTCTGGAACTAGCCTTCATGGATACTAAGGGACAACCGTATATGATAGAATGGTAACTGAAGCCAGATCATAGGTTCATTTTGTCGTCATTATTCAGAGTGGAACAATGGGGCCTATATAAAAAAATGCATATTGAAAAGTAGTCAAATCACTAGGTCACAGAGCACCCATGTTAGTAATTTTGATACATATTACTAAATATCCAGGAAAACTGCACTAATTTATATTCCTGTCAGTCAGGAATCTATTAGTATAATTAGAGAATTTTAAATGCTAATTTTTCAATGCTGGAAGGGAAAGGAGAACTGTAATTGACTTTAACTGAAGTACACAGCTGATTACATATACTTGTATACTTTTTATTTTGTTTTGTTTTGTTTTGTTTTTGGTACTGGGGATTGAACTCGGGTCCTTGCACTTGCGCAGCAGGCAGCGAAACCACTGAGCTAAATCCCCGGCCCTACTTGTATACTTTTTGTTTGTAGAGAGAGATTGGATTGTTTTCAAGATAAGGCAGCATAAGCTACAGTATAATTTTACCTAGTTCAACAGTCTTAGTTGAACTTTGGCTTAGCCTGAAACGTTATTAGTTTGGTGTGGCAGAATTTTGTTAAAATAATTTGATCAAGCTCAGCCTTCCATTAAAAATGGCTAAGGCTATTGACAACTTTTCTTCAGGTGTGGTCTGCCATTACGTTGAATGAAATCTCACTTCTACCTGGGAGGAGAAGGCAGGAAGGCTGTGTTGAGAATTGTAAACTTGAGCAAATAAGGACTAAATACTGTAATTTAATAGCTTTATTTGTTGGGAAGATAGCCTCTTTACCCCCAGTACTGGAGATTGAACCTAGGGCCTTCACATTGAGGTACATTCACAGCCCCTTTTTAATTTTTTATTTTGAGACAGGGCCTCACTGAATTGTTAAATACTCCAGGTTGGGCTTGACCTTAGAGTCCTTCTGCCTCAGCCTCCCAAAGTACTGGGATTACAGGTGTGTACTGCATACCCAGATTGAGTGTAATTTAAGGGAGTAAAGCTTTGAGAGAAAAAAGGAAGTATTTATTTAGATGGTGCTATGCTCTTTTTTAATAGCTTTCACTTAGTCTGTTTTAGGAGTCTCCTATAAACTTTTCAGGTTAGTAAGACCCTTGGATGTCTTTTTTTAATCTTTAACATTTTTCTTTCCTGGAAGTTCACTGATTATTCAAAGGATGGATCTGGAAGTGATTTTATTTATTTATTTATTGTGCTCACTTGGCAGCACATTTATTTATTTATTTATTTATTTATTTATGAAGTGATTTGAAAGATCCTTTATTCTGATTCTATCTGTAGTTCCTACAAATCTAAAAGGTTCAGGTCTAGTTTTGCCATTTCTGCTGATTTCCTACACTGAGGTTGCTAGATTACAGTAATAGTGATCTGATTCTCCCTTTCTTCCTCTTTCCTTTCCTCTTCTTCCCTGTCCTGCCTTTCTTTTCCTTTCCCCTCTCCCTTCCCCTTCCCCTCCCCCATCCCTTCCCCTTCCCTTTCCCTCTTCCTTGTCTTTCTTCTTCCCCTTCCTTTTCCCCTTCTCCTTCTCTCAGTTTGCCTCCCTCTGTCTCTCTTTTCTGTACATCTTATTTTCCTTTCTCATTTTAGGGCATATAGGACAGTCAAGGGAAGAGCTAATAATACAAAGCTGTGGAGGCATCCTTATGATCTGAGGTGGACAGGAAGAATATTCTTTGGCCCTAAGACATGCTGATTATGCTCTTTTCCTAGGATGCTCACAACTGTATTCCTGAGCTGGACAGTGAGACAGCCATGTTTTCTGTCTACGATGGACATGGAGGTAACTAGCAGATCACACTGGTAACATTGTAGGACCCCCAGTTCCAGAGTTCACAGGGGAAGAAGAGGTCCTTTGTTCTTTTACTTTCCAGAGTTCTCATTCTGGGATGTCATTTTTTTTGGCCTGGTGGTGTTTTTCATTTTTCTCTTTCCTCCTTTTTTCTAGTAGATTATATTATATTGATTAATAACTCACTTAGGTCTTGAATTCAAAAGTTGTCTTCCTGGAATAGCTGCCCCCACCCCCCAGATCTAAGTGTATAAGTTAGCAAAGACAAAGGATATACTCCTGAGAGAGGTGATAGTGAATCAATTTTAGGCAGAACTTCCCAAACTTTGTCCCTCAAACCTGTCCTATTTAGGTTTCAGGTGTGCTAATGTATTTATCCTCTCTGTCCTTGGAGTTTATTCCAATGTGGCAAGTAAATGTTGTATTACTTGCTATATATGGAAAGCGATGCTGCAGGTGACCTAACCTTTCTTCTAGGGGAGGAAGTTGCCTTGTACTGTGCCAAATATCTTCCTGATATCATCAAAGACCAGAAGGCCTACAAGGAAGGGAAGCTACAGAAGGTTTGTCTTTCCATAATGTTCATTCTCCACTTTGTGGGTTTCCCTGTTTCTAAACTTTGGCTTTTCCTTTCTTTTTGCTCCCTTGCTGCTGCTTAGTTACTGCGTTTCTTCAAAGAATTCTGTCTCTAAACAAGCTTATTCCCACTTAGGTCTTTTTAGACTGCTTTGTTATTCCCAGGCCTCTGAACCATTTTCCCTGTCTGTGTCTCCTAGTGTGGAAGACTACACTTGAATTTGTATCCCATCCTTGTGCCTAAGATTATATATATAGGCAATTCATTTTGTGCCCATTGTACTTTTTGCCTGCACTTGCCTTATACTGTTTGCTTATATTCAGGCTTTAGAAGATGCCTTTTTGGCTATAGATGCCAAACTGACTACTGAGGAAGTCATTAAGGAGCTGGCCCAGATTGCAGGGAGACCCACTGAGGATGAGGATGAAAAAGAAAAAGTAGCTGATGAAGATGATGGTGAGTGTGGCATCCCTTGTTTGAGAAGAAATCAGCATTTTATTATCAGTTCTAAAATAGGATGGATTCCTAGGGACCTGGAGAGTTCTCACATGAAAGAACCATATGGTGTTCTCCTGCACTACACGTGGTTATGAAAAGGAGAGAGAGAGTTAACCTTTGTTAAGAGACTAGGTCATAGTTGTAAGCATTTTTATATACATTATCTTTTGTCATTGTGTTTGGGGTCTTCCTGGTTCCTGTTATTTATATGACCTTTTGTTTTTGTTTTTGTTTTGTTTCAATACTGGAGCAACAATCATTAGCCCCAGTAGTCAGTAAGCCTGGACTGTAGGCCTAGAGTATCACTGTGGGGTTCCTGGGTCTTTAGGCAAAATAGTGGTTTCACCTTAATAATAACAAATGAAAGATGAGAAGGAAATACGGTTACTAGTGTTTTTAGACTAAGAAGGGGGTGAAAGAAAAAAAACCAAAAGAAATCTATAAAGAAAGAAGCTAGGGAATTTTCTTCTGAGATTTTATAAGTGAGAGGAGTATTAGGAGTGGGAGGTTGTGGGGAAGTAGGAATTCAGGCCACAAGGGATGGCGAGGTAGTGAGGGACTGATTCCATGAGGAGTCTTGCATGGGGGCTCTGATTTAGCCTCTTCCCTGCAGTGGACAATGAGGAGGCTGCATTGCTGCATGAAGAGGCTACCATGACTATTGAAGAGCTGCTGACACGCTACGGGCAGAACTGTCACAAGGGCCCTCCCCACAGCAAATCTGGAGCTGGGACAGGCGAGGAACCAGGGTCCCAGGGCCTCAATGGGGAGGCAGGACCTGAGGACCCATCTAGGGAAACTCCTTCACAGGAAAATGGCCCCATGGCCAAGGTCCACACAGGCCTTTCCTCCAACTTGGAATGTGGGACTGAGGCAAGCCAAATTGGTGAGCCTGGCACTCCCACTGGTGAGGCTGGGCCTTCCTGCTCTTCAGCCTCCGACAAGCTGCCTCGAGTTGCTAAGTCCAAGTTCTTTGAGGACAGTGAGGATGAGTCAGATGAGGCGGAGGAGGAAGAGGAAGACAGTGAGGTAAGGGCCTGTGAGGGCAGGCAGATACTGAAGTTGTAGAGAGGGCCTGTTTGGTTGCCACCTGTAGTTTTCAGCTCTCTTCCTTCTCGTTTTCTGACATCACCTCCCAAGACCCACTGAGCCTTCTTGAGTGCTTTATTTCCACCATCCCAAGTACCATTAGCCCTCGTACTTCTTCCTTTGTCAGCAGTATAACAGATCTAGTTCTTGCCCTTCTGAGTCTGTCTCCAAGAGGTGGTTCTTGTTACCTTGGATATTTGGGTGTTTCCTTGTCTGGACAGTGTATTTTCTGGCCATGTTACCCAGAAGGTAACATGTGCTGGCAGCCCTGGTCTTTCCCAGGACTTCTTGATGATGCTGAGCACAGTTCAGTCAGTTATATTTGTCCTAGCCCCCCCCCCTCAGCTTTTCATGATCATATGGTTGTATCATTCATTGTTTTCAGGACCCATGTTCAGCCAGGGCCTTTTGTGTTCTGATGAGCTGGGGGGAGGGGGGCAAGGAGTCATCCCAGTGTCAGCAGCCTGGGATCCTCCTCCTGGCAGGAATGCAGTGAGGAAGAGGATGGCTATAGCAGCGAGGAGGCAGAGAACGAGGAAGATGAGGATGACACCGAGGAGGCTGAAGAGGATGATGAAGAAGAGATGATGGTGCCAGGGATGGAGGGCAAAGAGGAGGTGTGTGGAAATTTGTATGGTAAATCTTTTGGGGTAGAATTCTCTAGAAAGGGGAGGGAGTACACTGCTGTGCCTGAGCAGATGAAATCTGAGCCCTTCCTGTTTGTTCAAAGCTCTAGCATAGGTGACTGGTCAAGAGTGCACTAAGGAAGTCATGTCCAGAAGCTCCCACAATGCTTCTTTTTTTCCTCTTAAGCCTGGTTCTGACAGTGGCACGACAGCGGTGGTGGCTCTCATACGAGGAAAGCAGTTGATTGTAGCCAATGCAGGAGATTCTCGCTGCGTGGTGTCTGAGGCTGGCAAAGCTTTAGACATGTCCTATGACCACAAACCTGAGGATGAAGTGGAGCTAGCACGCATCAAGAATGCTGGCGGCAAGGTCACTATGGATGGACGAGTCAATGGGGGCCTCAACCTCTCCAGAGCTATTGGTAAGGGCTAAGAAACTATGGGAAAAATTTCCAGGTTTTTGCTTTCTTTCCTAGACTACCTAGCAGCAAACTTGAATCTTCATACCCCTTATACCTTTTAAAGTACTTCATATCTTCTACCTCTGTCCTTAAACAACTTTATGAGGATAATTACAATAGATATCATTGTCTTCAGTACCTTTTGGATGATGACTGGATGACGGAGGTGAGTGACTTAAAGTTTAGCAACCTGATGATGCGACAGACTGGAAAACTAGAACCCAGTTCTCCATTCCACTTTATTATGGAACTTTGTAAAGAAAAAAATGGAGAAATTAAAAAAAAGAATAAAGCTGGGAATGGTAGTACACAACCATAATCCCAGCACACAGAAGGCTGAGGCAGCAGGATTGCAAGTTCAAGGCCAGCTTGGGCTAAATGGTAAGTTCAAGGCCAGCCTGAACTAAAAAAGTGGTGGGGTTTGACCTGCCTCAAATACAATTCTGTGGGAAGTATTCAAACTTCTTAGCAAACAACCCTTCTTTTCCTTAAGGAGACCACTTCTACAAGAGAAACAAGAACCTGCCACCCGAGGAACAGATGATTTCAGCCCTTCCTGACATCAAGGTGCTGACTCTCACTGAAGACCATGAATTCATGGTCATCGCTTGTGATGGCATCTGGTAAGCACTGGCAGAAAGCCCTCAAATGTCCTTTCTGCAGCATTTCTTCTGTAGGGCTTGGAGCTACTGTAGGATTAGATCCTAGACAGGTTACTCAGTGAGTGGAGCTCACCAAGCCAAGGCAGAGCTGAGGAGAATTTCTCTAGGTGTTGACACTGGCCCAGGTCACCGCCTCTTGTCCACACTCCTCCGCTCTGCCTTGGAGAGACTAAAGATTCTGACTGGTGTTTTTGACCCCAGGAATGTGATGAGCAGCCAGGAAGTTGTAGACTTTATTCAATCCAAGATCAGCCAGCGTGATGAAAATGGGGAGCTTCGGCTATTGTCATCCATTGTGGAAGAGGTGAGTGGGAGTGGAGAAGAGGGGTGGCTGGTCTCACAGCCAAGGTTTTCTCTTCTTACTTGAGCTAAGCCCAGAGTGTGGAAGTACCATTAATTAGCAGCAGATGCCAGCCAGACCCTGATGAAGGCTTCCCCTTCCCTCCTGTCTTGATTTAGCCTTCTGGCTCACTGACTAGAGAGGGGGCTGTTTGTGGTACCTATTGCCATTCCTCTTCTACCACTGTCTCAGCAGGGCCAGCCCTCTTGTGGGACTCTAGGTTCCCAGGAAGCTGTTTAAACCCTGTGGCTGAGCTAACCCACCCTTTTTGTAGCTGCTGGATCAGTGCCTGGCACCAGACACTTCGGGGGATGGTACGGGATGCGACAACATGACCTGCATCATCATCTGCTTCAAGCCCCGAAACACAGAACTCCAGCCAGAGAGTGGCAAGCGGAAACTTGAGGAGGTGCTCTCTGCTGAGGGCGCTGAGGAGAATGGCAACAGTGACAAGAAAGCCAAGCGGGACTAGCAGTCATCCAGATCCCTGCCCACCTAGACTGTTTCTGAGCCCCGGACCTAAGACTGAGTTTTGTCTTTTTCCTTTAGCCTTAGCAGTGGGTATGAGGTGTGCAGGGGGAGCTGGGTGGCTTTCCGTGGCCCATTTCAGAGAGGGCCCTTCCTCCACACAGCAGCCTGGGAGCTCTGCCATCCTCCCCAGCCACCTCCTCGCTCCTTCGGGCTCACCACCGGTTCTGTGCCTGTGCTCTGTTGTGTTAGAGGGAAAGACTGGCGGTTCTGGTTTTTACTCTGTGAACACTTTATTTAAGGACATTCTTTTTTATTGGCGGCTCCATGGCCCCCAGCCGCTTGTACCTCCTCTCTGTTGTACACTTTCAATCAACACTTTTTCAGACTAAAGGCCAAAACCTAACCGTGCCCGTGGTGTGCTTATTTTCTTTTGGCCCGGCGCCAGACTGGGCCCCATGGGGGAGCTGCCCGCGCGCTCCTCCCCGGCCGACCGTGCCGGGCGCGGGTAGGGGACCGGCCTGGGGTGCAATTCCGGAGCTGGCGGCTGCCAGGCGGGCTAGCGTGACGTCGCGCACACCCTCCTCCGCCTTCGGGAGTCGGGGTTGACTTCCTAGTTCCTTCGGGAGGAAGCAGGGCGCCTCCTGCCGGACCGGCCGGCTCGGTTACGGACGCCGTCGATTGGCGGGCCCGCTGCGCGTCACAATCACTTCCCGGTCATGCCGGGCGCTCTTGGCCCTGCGCCTCCTGCGGACTACGCGTCCCGTGCAGCTGTGCGGCAGCGGAAGCGGAAGCGGGTACGGAGGTACCAGCTGGTCTTCGGAGGGGGTTTGGGGGCTCCATGAATGGAAGCGGCGGCGGCAGCGGGAGCGGCCTGAGCTGGGCGCCGGGGCCAGGGCTGGGGGCTGCCCAGGGCCCGCGCCGCTGCATGGAGGGGGCCCGCGGGCCCTGAAAGCAAGGCCGGGCGGGCCGAGCTGGGAGGGGCGGGGCCGGGTGGCCGCGGGCCGGAGGCCGGAGGCGCGTCGGGCTGGAGCCGGTCACGATGCCCCGAAGGAAGCAAAGCCACCCGCAGCCGGTGAAATGCGAGGGGGTCAAAGGTCAGGGGTTAGGGGTCTTAGGGGGGAGGAGCGGGGTTGGGGGTCAGTGGACTGGGCTCAGGTCGCGTGCAGGGGGACTCCTGAGGGATGGGGCGAGCATTTTGGGTTCCTAGCGTCCCACCGAAGTACTGAGGGAACCAGAGAGGGTCAACGAGTACGGAAAGTGCGGCCCACGAGGGCTGGTTCTCCGGTGCGGATGATGGGCACAGCTCAGGAGGGAGAATCCCCAAGCCCCCTTTCCTCTTCAGTGGATACTGAGGACTCGCTCGACGAAGGACCCGGGGCCCTGGTGTTGGAGAGTGATTTGCTGCTAGGCCAGGATCTGGAGTTTGAAGAGGAAGAGGAAGAGGAGGAGGAAGGTGATGGCAACAGCGACCAACTCATGTGCTTTGAGAGAGACTCGGAAGGTAGGTTTGGGAAACTTGGTGAAGGATTCGTGTCCACTGGGGCCCTAGTCCTGCAGAAGGAAGGCAGGTTAGGGTTAGTTCCAGTGCCCAACCACCATCTCCTGCCACAGTGCAGGGCTTAATGGCCAGATCAGCTAGCTCCATCACTTTGCCCAGGGGAAGTTGTGGGGCCTGGTCAAATGTGGAGAGAGGGTGGATGAATTACATGGAGCAGCTTAGTAAAAGTTAAGCCCCTTTTTAATAACCTTCTTCCCTTCCCTAGTCCAGTTCTCTTGTGTGTATTTTTAAGAGGTCCAGGGAACTGATCCCTCTGTAGATGATTGATTCAGGCTAGTCCTTATGTCTGCTCTTCTTTTCACCTGCAAAGAAAGCTCCTTTCATACTGAGGTTTTAGTTTCTACCCTTAAGTATCCTTCCTCATTCCTCTCCCCTGTGATCTTAGCATTACCCTGTCCTAATCTGCTTCGCTGCCTGTTTATGCTTTTCAGTCATTGAGAGAACCCATGGAAAGAATGCATCCTTTAGGTATAACATGCATTACTTTCATTGTTGGGGCTGGGGATGTTGCTCAGTGGTAGTGCACTTTTGCCTAGTATGCATGAAGTCCCCAGCTCTGAGAAAGAAAAAAAAGCAGAACTTTCATTGTTTGTACTTTTGTACTTCCCTCCAAAGTTTGCTTTCCTCTTGAGATGGGTTTTATAATCAACTTTTTACCAAACGGATCCTAATACTGTATAGAGCTTAGAATCAGGTCCCTATGCTTTTTGTGCTTTTAGTTTTATTCCAAGAATTTGTTACATTATTCATTCCAGTTTGTAGTCCACTGTGAGCCCTTGATATTTTCCCCTCAGTGGAACTAATTATAGCTCAACTCTGCTGTCACTTGGTTAGCGCAGGCTCAGAGGTAGACAATTCATGTTGAAGTTTTGGAGTCAGTTTAGGGGAAACTTCAGTCCTTGGGAGGGAACTAAAGGGATCATCAAAACTAAGAGAAAGGTAGGGCCAAACAAACGTGACCTTAAGTAAAAGCAGGAGTTTTTACTGCCTCGTGTTGATGTTTCTTCTCACGCGTCTCACCAGGAGACTCTCTGGGGGCCAGGCCTGGGCTTCCCTACGGGCTGAGCGACGACGAGTCTGGGGGCGGCCGGGCACCAAGTGCCGAAAGTGAAGTTGAGGAGCCAGCCAGGGGTCCAGGGGAGGCCAGGGGTGAGAGGCCAGGCCCAGCCTGCCAGCTGTGTGGGGGGCCGACAGGTGAGGGGCCGTGCTGTGGGGCAGGAGGGCCGGGTGGGGGGCCCCCGCTGCCCCCACGGCTACTGTACTCATGCCGCCTCTGCGCCTTCGTGTCCCACTACTCGAGCCACCTGAAGCGGCACATGCAGACACACAGCGGGGAGAAGCCGTTCCGCTGTGGCCGCTGCCCCTACGCCTCCGCCCAGCTCGTCAACCTGACACGACATACCCGCACCCACACTGGCGAGAAGCCCTACCGCTGTCCCCACTGCCCCTTTGCCTGCAGCAGCCTGGGCAACCTGAGGCGGCATCAGCGTACCCATGCCGGGCCCCCCACTCCTCCCTGCCCAACCTGTGGCTTTCGCTGCTGTGCTCCACGACCAACCCAGCCTCCCAGTCCCACAGAGCAGGAGGGCGCAGTGCCCCGGCAACCTGAAGGTAAAGCAAGGGACTACAGATGCTGGGACATGGTGGGTGGCACTAGGGATATTCAGATTTAATAGCCCAGGTCTCTGTTCCCACAGATGCTCTGCTCCTTCCAGATTTGAGTCTTCATGTGCCAGCAGGTGGTGCCAATTTCCTGCCAGACTGTGGGCAGCTGCGGGGTGAAGGGGAGGGCCTGTGTGGGACTGGATCGGAGCCACTGCCAGAACTGCTGTTTCCTTGGACCTGTCGAGGCTGTGGCCAAGAGCTGGAGGAGGGTGAGGGTAGTCGGCTGGGAGCTGCCATGTGCAGGCGCTGCATGCGAGGAGAGGCTGGAGGGGGCGCCAGTGGGGGGCCCCAGGGACCCGGTGACAAAGGCTTTGCCTGTAGCCTCTGCCCCTTTGCCACGCACTATCCTAACCACCTGGCCCGGCACATGAAGACACACAGTGGTGAGAAGCCCTTCCGCTGTGCCCGCTGTCCTTACGCCTCGGCTCATCTGGATAACCTGAAACGGCACCAGCGAGTCCATACGGGAGAGAAGCCCTACAAGTGTCCCCTCTGCCCCTATGCCTGTGGCAACCTGGCCAACCTCAAGCGTCATGGTCGCATCCACTCTGGTGACAAACCTTTTCGGTGTAGCCTTTGCAACTACAGCTGCAACCAGAGCATGAACCTTAAACGCCACATGCTGCGGCACACGGGCGAGAAGCCCTTCCGCTGTGCTACCTGCGCCTATACCACAGGTCACTGGGACAACTACAAACGCCACCAGAAGGTGCATGGCCATGGTGGGGCAGGAGGGCCTGGCCTCTCTGCCTCTGAGGGTTGGGCCCCACCTCACAGCCCACCTTCTGTTTTGAACACTCGGGGTTCAGCAGCCCTAGGTGCTGCTGGTAGCCGGGCTCTCCATCCGGACTCACCTTGAACTAGGTCCTTTTTCCCCAGGGCCCTATGGATTAGCCTTGCCCCTCCTGCATTTTATACAGACGGACCAGAAGCCACCTTCTTCCTCCCCCGCTGGCCAGGGGCTCCACACAGACTAAACTAGGCACTATATGGACCAGCCTAAACCATGGGCAGGGGCCCATATGGACCAGGGGGCCTTGCCTTGACTGATGCACTTCATGAGCTCAGTGAGAAGGGCCTTGTATTCACCACTGCTCCCAGGGGCCGTGGATGAAGTGGCTGGGGGACTGCCCAGCCTCTTACCTGTTTATTTAACTTATTTCAGTGCTTTATAATAAAGGAAACACTAACAGAGCCATGTCTATGCTGAATTGGCAAGGGCAAGCAGTTTGCCTCCCCTTAGCATAGCAGACCATGCTGTGATGGGGCAGCAGGGCCAGTGAGAGGGAACCAGAGGTAGGCAGCAGTCAGGCTGAGTTTAATGATGGGGAACTGGGCCAGACCATACACAGACCTGCCCATCCCCTTGCCCATGGCCCCAAGAAGCCAGAAGCAGCCCAGGGGGAAGCTGTGGTTCCTCCCCAAGGCAGGTACCCATGGTCCCTTAGACTTTGTGCAAAATACTAAATGTTAATTTGGCATTGAGGGCCAGCTGTGAAAAAGAGGAGATGATTCTTTGTGGAGCCAGCCCAGAGTGGAAGGGAGGTGGGTTAGGAGGCCCCTGGCCAAGAGGAGAAAAGGGGTGGGTAGGAAGGGAGAAGGAAAAAGACTCCCCCTAGCTTGGGGGGGTACAGGCACAGGGCAAGTTTCTGTAAATTCCTCTGGGATAGAGGGCACACATCCAAGCAGTGGGGATTACAGATCCTCATCTCCAATGCCCTCGAAGGCGAAATTGCCGTGGACATCACTGGCACTGGCATCTGTGCTGGGACTGCCAATCCCGCGCAAGCTCACAGCACTCAGCTTACTCTGCAACACAGGCAGGGTAGGTGTCAGAAGGCTCATGCCTGCGAGGCCTCTACAGACACCAACCTTACCACCCTGTAACTCACTGAGAGTTTGACCATGGACTCCCGGCTGGCATCAGGTGACTCCTGGGGAAGAGGAGCAGAGGTGTCAGACACTCACTGGAGAGGAAGGAAAGCAGGGAGCCAGGGTACTAATGGGAAGTGATACTTACGAGCAGTGGTGGAGACTTCACTGCCTGCTGGCTGTCTGAGCGTCTCAGGGTACCTGCCACCCGCCGGCGCAGCATCTAGGGATGAACACAAAACACTAGTGAGGGCAGGATCACTCCCTTTTGGATCCTCATTACCTCCCCTCTCTGAAGAGAAGGCTGGCTCCGAAGACAAAAGGCAGGAAGAGCACAACCACTCAGCTGACGAGTCCCCGCTTGTTGCTAACCTTCCTTATACTGCCTCCCGATTTCTTCACCATCAGTTCATCTACCATGGACTGCAAACAGATGCTCATCATGATAGCCTGAGGGCAAGAAGAGCTCAGGGTCATCTTGAGCCCAGCACCCCTAAGATGGGCTCCCACTCACATGGAATCCTGGAAGCCCTAGACTTGGGTTTCTGGGGGCTCCAGAGGAGGCCCGAAGGTGGGCTCACACCTGGGGGCTGGTGATGGTGACCCACTGTAGCCGGTCCTTGCTCATGAGGTATTCAAAAGCCAGTTCCAGGCGCACTTCACCCCGGCCTCGGCCTGGGCTATTTGTGCTTCCACTGGGCAGTGGCACCTAGGAGAGCAAGGGGAATTACACTGATTTCATTTTGGCCTGCCTCCCCTTCTGACCCACTATAGCCCTTTTTTTTTTTTGGTACCGGGGATCGAACTCGGGTCCTTGTGCTTGCGCAGCAGGCAGCGAAACCACTGAGCTAAATCCCCGGCCCCACCAATAGCCCATTTTTAAAGCTCAAGGCTTTGCCAGACTCCCATTGCAGAAGGCCCTCCACTCTACTCACAGAGGAGGTAACCCGCCAACATCGCATGCGGGTGACCCGGAAGGAGCCTTCTCGAAGCTGCTGGCCAGGCAGGCGGAGCTGGAGGCTGAGCTCACTGTTGCCTGCGCTCACCACGACAGGACAGTCCTTCTCTGGGAAGTCAGCCACACAGGCATCAAAGCGCAGGTAACCATAGTGGCGCAGAGTTTGGGCCAGCCGCAGGAACTAAAAAAATGGTCACCATGTGTTGTGGGTTAGAAAGGAGGTGGGTTGGTTCAGACAGCTGGCTTTTGAAGGGAGACAGCAAGGCAGAGCTCACCTCCTTTTTGGAGACCTTCTCCTGTAGAGATTTGAGCTGCCGGTGCTGCTCTTTAGTGACCAGGATCCACCCTCGCTCAATATCTGAGACTGTCTACAGGGGAGACAGGGGTGGGGGTGGGGGAGGGATGCCAGTCAGTGGCTCTAGGAAAGTGTCCACAGTTAGCTCTGACCAGCCTGACCCTAGTCCCACATTTAAGTGACCTCTGCAGTGAGACTTTGACCTTATTGGCTTACAAAGCAGGGAGAGTAGAGGTTGTGCCAGGAGCCCTGACAGTATTCTATAACTTCCCCATGAACTGGGAACAAGGACATGAAAGGAGTTTTCTTGGGAGAGTGGGAAGTGAGTCATCTTTAGGGCAAAGGTTCTGAGGCAGCTCCAAGCTCACCTGAGCATAAAGCAGGTTCAGGCCAACCCGGTTCTCCATGACATCGTCATCATAGGCAGAGTCCCAATAACTGTGAGGCCAAGGGGTGGAAAGGGGTAATGGGGCTAAGCTGGGGTAAGACAAGAGGCAGAATGGAAAAGGGCGAAACAGGAGTGATCTGGAACTACCAGGGGCAAAGGTGACATATGGGAGGAAGCCTGGGAGGCCTGCTAGAAACACCCAACACTACTCCCCCTCTTTCAGATTACTGTCTCAATATGTGGCCTAATGATCCAACCCAGCAACCTTCCCCTTGCAGGCCCAGCCCTGACCTCTTTCTTAGCACAATCTTATACTCTTGACTCCGAAGACTGGTAACAGACACATAAGGCAGCTCAAACTCTTGCAACTTCCGTACAACTACAGGTTAAAAAAACAAAACAAAACAAAAAAACAAGAAAAGGAAAATATGATGAGACTTGAAACCAAGAAAGAAGCACCTTGAGGAAATGTACCTTTCTGAGGGGAGACAGAGACAGAAACTCACTACTGGGAAGCACAGTGAAGTAGTAAAGCCCAGAGAAACTCACAAGAAAAAGATCCATCCTCTTTTTCTCTAACAAGGAAGAGACTAAAGTATCCGATCAAGTCATCTGGAAGATCCAACTTTGCAGCCACAGCCTGGAATCAGGAGGTACAGTTTATTCTACTGGCTAGTTCCAATGTTCCCCGAGCCCAGGACCTGGGTACAGGGGCAGTGTCCAACAAGCACCTCACCTCCAGAACATCCTCGGTCTGATCTGAAGTTAGCACACTGACCAAAACTTTCTGCCCATTGCTGAGCAGCACTTCCAAGGAAACTTCCTCCGTGGGGACCTGCTGTGTCTCCTGTGTGCATACAGGGATGGGGAGGCAGTCTTTTTGTTAAAATTGGCCCAACGTCCCGTTCTGACCCATCTCTAGCTCTCTATTTCTAGGTCCCTCTAGTGCAGTGATGCTGAACCTTTTAGAGCTTTCAGTGATATCAAACTGCCTGCTGCGGCATGCGTGCCATAGCTTCACCACCACTGCTCTATTGTCTTCTTTCTCAGCTGCTTAAATACAGGCTGGGCTGGGAATGATGGTGCATGCTGGTAATCCCAGCCCGCTGGAAGCCTGAGGCAGGAGGATCCCAAATTTGAGACCAACCTGGGCAACTTAGCAATTTAGTGAGACTCTGTCTCAAAATTAAAAAAAGGACTGGGAGGTAGCTTAGTGTGAAGGTCCTGAATTCAATCCCCAGTGCCACAAACAAAACAATACAGGCTGGCTCTCCTCAACTTCAGTGGTATAGCAAAAGCTCCATGCCACAGAAGTGGGGTGTGGCGGCTCACGCCTGTAATACCAGCACTTGGGAGGCTGAGGCAGGAGGACAGTCAGGAGTTCAAGGCCAGTCTGAACTACTGAGATTCTTGTCTCAAAAAAGCTAGGATGACTTCCTTTGTACCCACATCATTAAAATGACATGGTTGGGGGCCGGGGATTTAGCTCAGTGGTTTCACCGCCTGCTGTGCAAGTGCAAGGACCCAAGTTCAGGCACAGGTACAAAAAAAAAAAATGACATGGTTGGGGCTGGGGATTAGCTCAGTGGTGCCGCTGTCTGCCTTGCAAGCACAAGGTCCCGAGTTCAATCCCCGGTACAAAAAAAAAAAAAGAAAAAAAATGACATGGTCCTCCAGCTCGTCCTTCCCTTAAATCTGGGCATCATCCAAAGCCTTACCTGCTGTGCCCGACGCAAGAAACTATTGAAGGTCTCACTGCCCCCAAGCAATGGGTCTTGCCGAACTGTGAGGACAGGAGAATGATGCTCTAGTAACCTAGGAGTTACTCTTGGCTCCCCCCCAACCCCATTTCCTGGGCTGATGGTGGCCTGCCACATCTCCCAGCTGGCCTCACCTCACTCACTGTTTGCATAAATTCTTCACCTGCCCCACCCTTGGCTGCCATCTAGTTGAGTCCAGTCTATAGAACTAGGAAAATAACAATGATGTTAATCTAAAGCACATCAGATACAAATTAAGTTCTTCCCACCAATCTAAACTGCTTTAAGATTGCTTAGTGTTATACTAGTACTTCTCATAGATGTTAGTGCCCAAATTGCTTTGCTAATATACAGAGCTACAAATCCTTACAGGCTATTTACTTTGCTAATTAAATAACAGGTCAGATAAGTGGATTCTCAGATCTAGAAATTAATGTAGGACCTTCTATAGAGCCACCTGTTTTTAGTCTCTCCGCATAGTCCTGGAAATGTCCTAAAGTTTCTCCAACCACTCACCAGCTTGCATGTACTTCTCTAACTGCTCTCTCCTCTGTTCTACCTCTGCAGGTGTCAGAGAGAAAAGCTTCTTTGGGGGGAATGCAGGAAGCACATTTGCCCCATACTCCTTCCGAAGCTATATAGAGAAAAAGATACAACCGTTCACATAAACACAGAAAGTGAGAGGAAGCAATGGAGACTCACAGTGTTCACCTGGACTCCTTGTCTATCTCAGTCATGTGGGAAACAATAACTTTGGTAGAGTTAGCACTTCAAAACAATTGCCTTTTGGTGGGGAGGTAGAGGGGATCGAACTTGGGACCTTGAGCTTTCGAATAAGGTAGCAGCACCACTGAGCTAAATCCCCGGCCCCTTTTTTTTTTTGAGACAGGATCTCACTATGTAGTTCAAGCTGGCCTTGAACTCTTGCCATGGCCCAGGCTGGCCTCTCCTGGTGATCCTCCTGCCTTAGCCTCCCAAGTGCTGGGATTACAGGCATATACCACCTCACCCAGCTAAGGAAACTGCTTTGGTTATTTAAATTCTTCTTTATTTTAGTGTGCACAAGTCAGTCCCTCCACAGTGTGGGGAGGATTAGTATGGGGCCCGGACCTACAGGGAGCCCCTGAATTATATAGCAAAACTGTTCACTGAACTCACAGGAAACAGCTTTACAGAGAGTGTTTATCTGCACATACAGTTCAGTCATATAATTAAGTATATTCACAAAGTTAGGATTTAAAGGGACTTTGCAGCTGGGTCTGGTGGCACATGCCTGTAATCCCAGCACTCTGGAGGTTGAGGCAGGACTGCCACGAGTTCCAGGCCAACCTGGACTACATGGCAAGATCCTGTGTCAGCCCCCCCCCCCAATTAAATAAATAAAGGGACTTTGCAGATCAAAGAATACATTTTTCAGCTGTGGAAACAGGCCCAAGTAAATTAGGTAATTTCCTCAGTGCTGCACAACTAAATATCAGTAGAACCAGGACTACGTCTGAGTTAAATACAGTGCTCACCATCTGGTGAGGAAGGCAGAGAAACATTACATCACACATACCTAACAATAACTGGAACAGCTACATATACTGAAATGAGCCAAAGAACACACAAGGAAATCAGTGAATGGTTTTTACAAGCAAAGAAAAGAATTCAAATTGCAGCTCACATGACAGAGGAATATGTTTTGGCAGATTGGGAGGATTTGATTTTCCATGCTGGGGCAAAGTGCAGATAAGACGATAGGAAAACGGAGAAAGGAGGATGTGACCACAGGAAGAAACGGTTATTGTGGCAGACATTCAGCTTCTTAGGGAGTTCCCCGGAAATGCCAGAGGATAAGATAAAGCACGGTACCCTCCCCAGTGGCAGTGATTAAAGAAAGGAGAACGCGATGAGACAAAAAATGGAGATAGATGCCCATGTGTAGGAAAGGTATTAAAGCTGCCTCCAGAAACGGGTGCTAGTCCAACCTGCTCGTGCAGCCCCAGAAGCTGGCTGTAGCGAACCCGACAGTGAAGGACTCCATTCACGTGAATGTTATAGGCCTGAGGATACAAAAGCAGGAAAACATTTCAGGGTAGCTGTCCGAGCTACCGCTCTGAAAACCCTGATGGGAAGGTGACTGGCTCAGCTCTCTGCGAATAACGCGCCGAGATCTCCCAAAGGTTAGGTAGCCTGTCTTTTTCCAGGTTCAAGTCCCAAAGCAGAAGGGGTAGTCCAGGGAAAAACTGTTCATGCTGCAATTTCGTCCCCGAGCGGCCAGTGACGCCAACTGGAGCCGCGGCCTAGCTAGCCAAACAAAAGACCTCTTGGAGAAGGAGCGTCTTCGGTACAAATGTGAGACATGAGATACGCTGCAGCGAGGCGGCGGCCCAGGATCAGGCCTGAAGGATGGCAGCCGGGCCTGGGAGGCCGTTCCCAGGGCTTCGGCCCGTTATTCCCGCCCCGGCCCGTCCAACTCCAGCTGCTCCTCACCACGTAAGCGGAGCCGCCGCTGTCCCCGCTTCGGGACTCGGTTTCAGGAATGGAAAAGTGCATGTTCCCTATGGCAGGGCCCACTCAGGCTCCGGACTGTAAGGGCCGCGGGGGCTCTGCACGCTCGCCTCCGCTCTTCAGTACGTCCCAGCAGCCTCACTCGCCATTTTGGGGGCGCCTGAGATCCGAGGTGGAAAGGCGCTAGGACGTCGGTTCTGAGCGTAGTGACCCCGGGCATGCTGGGAACTGTAGTCGAAGAAGAAGAAGAAGAAGATACTCTCGGGACTGGAAGACTAAAATTGAGACGAACCTCTTCGCTACCCGTAGTTGGGAGCGGGGACCAGTGTACGCCGGGAGTTGCAGTCCGCTTGGCGCCGCGCGCAGTGGATGTCCGTGGTGGAGCCTCCAGCCCAGGTGGCGCTGTAGTCGGAGCAAGGCACCGGGACGGCCCAGTGACCCGGGCGGGCGGAGCCTAGGTGGAGGGTGATGGCTGCTGTGGCTGTAGCAGTTCTCGAGGGTGAGTGAGGGGCTGGACGCACCAACTGGTACATGAGCCTATTAGCTCCGGACAGCTTGTGCTGGGGGCTCGAGCTCCTTTGTGCCTTGAAGTTCCGTTTGGGCTCCACGCCAGATTTTGGTTTACAGTCTCCGGCGCAGCCCCGCACCTCGCACCGGCTGGTTCCCGGGTGAAGGGTGGGTGACCCCTCCTTTCTCCTTTCCCTGCCTGTCCTTTGATCGTGCCGCACAGTGAGTCCCCACGCCTCGCGCCCGGCGGCGAAACCGTGGTCATGAGGACCCAGCAGCCAGCTGCGACCAGGAGGCCCTCCAAGCCCTCCCGGAGCCTCTCTGGTTCACTTTGTGCCCTGTTTTCTGATGCAGACTCGGGATCAGGGATGAAGGCGGAGCTTCCTCCTCGGCCTGGGGTAAGTGAGGGAGCCCTACCCAGGCGCCTGTCAAACGCTACGCAGGAATCTCTATCAGCTTCATTCAGCCACATTTCCCATCCCTTTTCGGTTTATTTCTCAATAAATCCAAGAAATTTTAGAGCCTACTGGTATGTGACTCTGATCCTGGAAGAGAAGCTTCCATCTCTGTGGGATGTAAGTTTGTAATAGGTAGCATGAGGACATCAGAAAGGATTAGGGACTTAACCATGTGGGAATCTTGTAAGCCAACAGTGTCGATTCATCTTTGGCATTGTTGGGGGCAGAGCAGTGTCCTATGTCTTTGTCTCAGGTAGGGGGGAGGGAGATGACCCAAGAAGAGAAGCTGCAACTTCGGAAGGAAAAGAAACAGCAAAAGAAGAAACGGAAGGAGGAAAAGGGGGCAGAACCAGAAGCCGGCTGGGCTGTAACTGCAGCCCACTGTCAAGGTGAGGAGTCTTTTTGAAGGGGCTAGGGTGTGGAGCTGGGAAAGGGATGTGGTGCAAGAGGTGGGACAAAGTTGGCTTGAGCAAGTGAACAGAAGAGGTTTAGATAAACCAAGAGCCAAGCTTTGGCTGGAGCAGAAATAGTACCTGCCTGAAGCTTCAGCACCTCTTCCTTCCACCTTTAGTAGGGCCAGTGAGAGAACTGCCAGGACCTAGCAGGCAGCTGGAGACTGCTCCTGGGGAGAAAGTTCCAGCTGGTCGAAGTAAGGCTGAACTTCGTGCTGGGCGCCGGGCCAAGCAGGAGGCTGAACGGGCCCTGAAACAGGCAAGAAAAGGGGAGCAAGGAGGGACACCTCCTCAAGCCTGCCCCAGCACAGCTGGAGAAACCCCCTCAGGTATCTCCCCTTCATTTCTTTCTTTTTTGGTATCAGGAATCGAACTCAGTGCCTCACAGGCACTGCGCTGCTGAGCTACATCCCTGGCCCACTTCCCTTCATTTCAAAACCCCTGTTGCTCTGTTTCTCCTGCCACCTCAGGCTTCCCCAGAGTAATTTTCCCTTCTTATTTTCATTTTGGAACCTAGAATTCAAAATTCTTCCATAAACTCCACTGTACCCCAGTTCTTGTTCTACTCTATCTGCCGTAGCTTTTCCCCCTGTCCTATTTTTCTTGATTCTCTTTATGCCCTGGGAGCAAATCACCCACCTCAAGACTTAGTATGTTTTGAAAATATGTCCATTATCTTTTAGGAGTGAAGCATCTCCCCGAGCACACTCAGGTTGACAACCCCACACTTCTGAGGAGCCTTATTAGAAAACCAGAGCGACAACAGGTAGGAGCTGGGAAAGAGCCTAGAGAGGAAAAAAATGGCTCAGGGCAAAGTGAGACCTTGGAGATAGATGGCTATTTGGGGTGAAGTACTCTCACTCTTCACTTCTTTTCCAGCTTCATCCCATAAATTTTAAATTCTGAGCCATTGGTCCTATCTCTTGTTTTGTCAAGGTTCCTACACGAAAGGATTATGGATCTAAAGTCAGTCTCTTCTCTCACCTACCCCAGTACAGCAGACAAAACCCCCTGACCCAGTACATGAGGTAGGATCCTACAAAATTGTCATATAACATCTAAGTCTGAGGAGGTGTATTAATTTAGTATTAACCACTTACCTGTCCAATTATTTAAATACAGGATGACCAAATGTTGCATGTTTTTTAATTTTTATATAACAGGAAATATAAGAATGAGTTTCAAAAAAAAAAAAATGAGTTTCATCAAATTTATCTAGTACAAGAATCAAGTGGTTGAAATGACACCTGCCTGAGCGATAGTATGAAAACAAATGCACTGCCTGAGTGATGCTGTTAAGTGGTTAAAAGTGACTTAAGCCAGGCATGGTGGTGCACACCTGTAATCCCAGCACTTGGGAGGTGGAGGCAGAAGGATCACTCTGAGTTTGAGGGAAGCCTGGGCTAAATATTAGAGGAAATAGGGCAGTCTGTGCTAATAAAGGAAGTTCCTTTTCCATCAAAGGGAGGGGAAAGCTGCAGGTGCTCAAGTTCCCTTGCAAAGTATATGACACTGCCATCCCATCAGCATCCCATCCTCTGTGATCCACCCAGCCATGGTGCGACTCGGCCTGCAGTACTCCCAGGGGCTGGTCAGTGGCTCCAATGCCCGGTGTATTGCTCTGCTTCATGCCTTGCAGCAGGTATGCCTTGTCCTGTTCTCGTGTGCCCCCACCCCTACCTTCCCCAACACTGCCCCAGCTTCTCACTGAAGGTACATTCCTTCAGAACACTTTCCACAGCGAAACTCCATCCCCTTTCAGAGACCTTTGTTACAGGCATTTTGCTGATCAGTCTGTGTGCTATGTAGGTGATTCAGGATTACACGACCCCTCCCAATGAGGAACTCTCAAGGGATCTCGTGAACAAACTGAAACCCTATATCAGGTAAGAACAACCACAGAAGGGGCTGGGGATTTAGCTCAGTGGTTTCACCGCCTGCTGAGAAAGCGCAAGGACCCAAGTTCAATCCCCAGTACCAAAAAAAAAGAACAACCACAGATTCATTCCTACCTTACCTAGTCCTTTTGTGGTACTCTTGTTCTTTTCTTTTTCATTTTCCTGTTCTTTATTTTAAAAAATTTTTTACTTTTTAAATTCTTTTTTGGTTTCTCTTTGAGTCAGGGTCTTGCTATGTAGTCTAGGCTGACCTTGAACTCACTATCCCAGGCTGGCTTTGAACTTGTGGTGATTCTCCTGCTTCATCCTCCTGAGCTGGGATTACAGGTGCCTGCCACCATGCCCAGTTTAATTTTGTTTATTTGGTTTTTGAGACAGGGTCCCGCTATGTAGCCCAGGCTAGTCTTGAACTCACTGTGTAGCCTAGGCTGGCCTGGAAAAACTAGAGGCAACCCTCCTGCCTCAGCCTCCCAAGTCCTGGGATTACGGGCCCGTGCCACCACGCCCGGTTAAATTTTTATTTTAAGTATGCCAGTTTAAATTGTAAGGAGCTTGCCGGGGATTTAGCTCAGTGGTTCCATCGCTTGCCTTGCAAGCGCAAGGACCCGAGTTCAATCCCTGGTACCAAAAAAACAAAACAAACAAAAAAGAAAATTCTAAATTGTAAGGAGCTGGCAAACAGAAGTATTGTTGTTGTAGCTTCCTGACTCAGTGTCGTCCCCTGTCGGCAAGCATGTACAATGCCATCAAGTTCCTTAACAAGGAAATCACTGCTGTGAGCAGCTCCAAGCGGGAAGACGAGGTGAGGAGGAGGAATGGGAGAGGCATGCACTTGTGGGTGGTGTTAAGCAGGGTGTCCAGAACTCTCAGAAGGCCAACGACATAAACTGTTCCACTCCGGGCGAGGGGTAAGGGAGTAGTTGGGCACTCTAATGTGTGCCACCTTTGGGTGCCCTTCAGGGCCCTCACTGTAACATATTCAAGCATCTGGTATGACAGAGGAAGAAATGTGTATATTTCCTGTTCTCTAAACATCTACTCCACATAGGCCAAGTCAGAACTTGGAGCAGCCATCAATCGGTATGTAAAAGAGAAGATTGTGCTTGCGGCTCAGGCAATTTCACGCTCTGCCTACAAGAAGATCAGTAATGGAGATGTGATCCTGGTGTATGGATGGTATGATCCAACTGTATGAGCTGGAAAATTGGGGAGAGGAATGACCGGAAGAAAGGACTACCCCTTTGCATTTGTGAATGAGCTGGCCACCAGTTAGTGCCTTTTATAACTGAATCTCCTCTCCATCCACTGTAGCTCATCTCTGGTATCACGAATTCTTCAGGAGGCTTGGAATGAGGGCCGGAGGTTTCGGGTAGTAGTGGTAGACACCCGGCCCTGGCTGGAAGGAAGGCACATGCTACGTTCCTTGGTCCATGCTGGCGTCCCCGCCTCTTACCTGCTGATTCCTGCAGCCTCTTATGCGCTCCCAGAGGTGAGAGCAGAGGAAAGGAACTCCAAAATTGGAGGTGAAAAGGTGTAATAACAGACATAATCCTTTCTTCTTAAGGTTCAGTTATTTAAAAATATTAGGATAACACAGCCCTGTTTGTACTTAACAGGAAAAACACCTAAAGCATGGTATATAGCATAGTCTAGCTATCACAAGAACCGTATATTAAACTAGCAGCTACCAAGAGGGAACAGGAAAAAAAACTTCAAAATTTAGTGTTCCTGTGGCACACTTGGTAGGTAAATGGTTTGATTTCCAAGAAAAGCAGCCATCAGGATTTATTACTTCTAGTATTGCTCTCCTGTGCAAAAGTAGGGGACCTTATTCTACAATGATACATTATGACGTACTTTTCCTTCCTGTCTAAAACAGGTTTCCAAGGTGCTATTGGGTGCTCATGCACTTCTGGCCAATGGATCTGTGATGTCACGGGTAGGGACGGCACAGCTGGCCTTAGTGGCTCGAGCCCATAATGTGCCAGTGCTGGTCTGCTGTGAAACATACAAGTTCTGTGAGCGCGTGCAGACTGATGCCTTTGTCTCTAATGAGTTAGGTAAGCAAAGCAGAAGAGAAGCTTCCTGAGAGCCCAGAAGACTTTCAAGGGAGAGGGGAGGTTAAAACCTTAACTTCTTTCAAAAGGACCTAATGGGTCCCCCTCCCATTGCAGACGACCCTGATGACCTGCGGTGCACTCGGGGAGATCACATGGCCCTGGCTAACTGGCAGAACCACTCATCCCTGCGGTTGTTGAATCTGGTCTATGATGTGACTCCTCCAGAGCTCGTGGACCTGGTGATCACAGAGCTGGGCATGATCCCTTGTAGTTCTGTACCTGTTGTCCTACGAGTCAAGAGCAGTGACCAGTGATGGGGGAAACACAGGGTCAATAAATGACATACACCCTACCCTCAGCAGCTCTGCCGCCTTTGAATCTTTTAACATCTCTACCACTTGTTAGGGGCCCATACTCCCCAGCTGTTCCCATCTCCTGCTGCTAACCTGAGAACTCCATGGAGACTCTCAGGTGTCTAACTTTATACCAATGCTTTGGGGATATGGTGAAGGTCCACATAGAGTTCAAAGCCTGTCCAGATCTTCAGTCATGCATGGTGAGTGTCTTATGGCAGACACTGATCTAGGTATGAGCAGGCTATAAGGACAAAAGTTCTGATCTTAGTAATGTCAGTATTTATTGAATAACTTGTGTGTCAGAAACTATTTGATCTCTTACCTAGTTAGAAAGACTATTATGTCTCTGCTTGTGGTGGTGCATGCCTGTGATCCCAGTACTTGGAAGGCTGAAGCAGGATTGTGAGACCAAGGCCTAGTGTATATAGCAAGATCAAGGTCGGCCTAAACTCTATAGCAAGACCCTGCCTCAAACAAACAACAAAGTAAATGAGATTTGACAGATGAGAAAATGGAGGCACAGAGAGCTTAAATTGCTTGCCCCAAGGTAGCTAATCAACAGCTAAAACAATGTGATCATAGGTGATCTGAATCCAAAGAAGACTTTACAGGTCTTTACATGCTACACACCCTTCGAAGTATTAACCATGGAATAGGAAGACAAACATCTACAGTATGAGATAAATTCTACTAGTGTTTATGCAAAATCCCTTGGAGTTAAAGATGATGGCACTGAGTGTAATAAGAATGGTAAAGACTTCACAAGTAAGATTTGGGGTTGGGCATGGTGGTACATGCCTATAATCTCAGCATTCGGGAGACAAACAGGAGGATCTCTGCAAGTTCAAGGCCCTGTCTCAAAAACCAAAACAAAACAAAAAAAATAAGATTTGACCTTGTCTTTGAAAGATAAGTAGTTTTCCAGTTGAAAAGAATAAGCTGATCAGCAGAGAAAATGGCTTCCACAGAAAGAATAGGCCTTAAAATGAGAGGCCAATTTCAGAATCAGTAGTGTCAGGTGGCTAAAATAGGCTTAATGTTGAGAGTGAGCTAGCTGCAAAGGTTAGGTTAGGGGTCGATTATGAGAATCTAACTACTGGTTAGCTTCAAAATGTGAAGTAATCCATTTTGTGTGCTTACATGTTTTATCAAAAAGTTTTTTGGGCCAGGGATTTAGCTCAGCGGTTCCGTCACTTGCCTTGCAAGCACAAGGACCTGAGTTCGATCCCCGGTACCAAAAAAAAAAAAAAAGTTTTTTTAGTTTATAAGGAACAAATTTATTTCTCACATAATCATTTCCCCAAATGTCTAACATCTTTTTTTTTTGGTACCGGGGATTGAACTTGGGACCTTGCACTTGTGAGGCAAGCGGAAGAACCACTGAGCTAAATCCCCAGCCCATGTCTAACTTCTTAATACCATCACAATGAGATTTTTTTGAAATTTTAAAAAATTATTATTTGGTTTTTTGAAACAGGTCTTGCTGTGTAATTCAAGCTGGCCTTGAACTCAAACTCATGGCGATCCTCCTGCCTCAGTCTCCCAAGTGCTGGGATTACAGGCATGCGCCACCATGCCTGGTTTAAAATTAATTTAAATTTTTTTGTGTGTGTGTGGTATGGGGGATCAAACTCAGTGCGGCGCCACTGAGCTAAGTCCCCCAGCCTGAAAGGTAGCTTTTTATAGTTGGGTTTGAGTCAGGATCTAAACAAATGCACACAGTACAATTATCTGTTAGTTATGTCTCTTAAGAAGCACAGCAGAGTGTAGCTCAAAGCCAGAGTGCATGGTCAGTATATGCAAGGCCCTGGGTTCAAGACCCACAAAAGGGGAGTCTTACTCCCTTCTTCTCTCATATTAACTTGTAACAACTAGGTCAGCTGTTACCATAAAATGTTCCACATTATAGATTAGAATATTTGCTTACATGGGGTATCATTTACCTCATCCCTCTAAACCCTGCACTAGCAGTCAACTTTTTTGGGTTAAAGATACTTAATAAGTGGTTCTCCGAGCTTTGTATGTTCTCTTCCCTGGAGGCAAACAATGACTGGTTGTCTCACTTTCAGTGATGACTGGGTCCAGGCATTTTAAAGCTTTCTCAGAACCTTTCATTTAGTGGTTTCATCCACTGCTGGTTGTTGCCTGAATAGTTTCATTGGGAGATAGAGAATGATAATTATTCATTCTATCCTTCTTTTCATATTTACTAGCCATGAATCTATGAAGAACTACCTCTCATAGTTTTTTTGAACTATAGTTCAAACTGGAAAGGCAGGATAGTTACTTTTTCCCTTTTATTTGACATTTTTGGGAATTAGTCACTAGTTACTTCCAATGGCTTACAATGGGGAGCCTGAGGCAAGAAAATCGCAGTGAATTTGAAGCCAACTTGAAGAACATAGTGAGATCCTGTCTCAAAAAACATTCAAAATAGGGCCGGGGTTTTAGCTCAGTGGTTTCGACGCCTGCTGTACAAGCTCAAGGACCCGAGTTCGATCCCCGTGTACCAGAAAAAAAAAAGCCAAAATAATGATACAATTATTCATTTATACGAGGTTTTTCGATTTAAGTCAAAATAGCCTAATCTGAGGCAGCAGAAATGAAGAAACAGATTCGTCCATTATAGATGTAAAATGTTTAAAATAGAGCTGCCCATCACAGAAATGTTTTGGAGCTAACACCTGAAAGAGGAAGAGACACCCATCCGAAAATCTATTAACTACTAAAAGGGTGGGTGACACAGGAGTGGAATTAGGTGTCCTCTTCTTTCCTTAGGTCTTAGGTAATTGTTTTTTCTTTTTTGATACCGGAGGTCGGGACCTTGTGCTTGCGAGGCAGGTGCCAGAACCACTGAGCTGAATCCCTGGCCGGTTTTAGGTAATTCTCGCCATAATTAAGAGACTGGGTCTGTTGCCTAGGCTGGTTCCAAACTCCTCGGCTCAACCGATCCTTCGGCCTCAAAGTCCAGAAAGGCTGGGGCTAGAGGCGTGGGCGATCGGCTTTCTTCTATGTTTGTCTTAAATGTTTGCAGAACCAATGAAAGTTAACAGGCGGAATTGTTTGGCTTACTCCACTTCCTGTCCGTCCGGTACACAGCACTCTGTCTACTGGGTGAGTGGAAACCTGTGAAGTTTACATGGCTTTTAAGTGCCTCAAGAAAGGAGAGAAACATTGCACTCCTTTCTCACCTCGTGCCACCATCAACCAGTAAAGCAGTGAGTGGGGCAAGGCCTCTGACGAAAGCCGAGGGAATGCAGTGTCCCCACCCCGGGATTGGCTTTTCTACTCCTCTCGTCTTATTTTCAAGCTCCCTTTCATTGTCTTGCAGTCTCGGGTCCACCCCTGATTTCACTAGTGGCAGAAACCGGATTCATCTTCCCGCGGAGGTGGCGGTGAACACTTCTTGGTGTCCGGGTCTCAACCTTGGCTAAAACGGCTCAGGGCTGCGGTTAGACTCCCAAGGGCCGCCTGGCGGTGCAAAGGGTTGGACTCGCAGTCTGGGCGGAAAGGCGCGGGCGGCGGCGGGAGGCACAGGTGTAGATCTTTCCCTGCTTGCACTTCCCAGAAGGCCTTGCAGCGTCCTGCGCCGCGCGCGCCGGGCCTTGCCGCGCTGCATTGTGGACCACAGAGCCTGAAGGAACGCGGAATCGCGCCCCAACTCCAGGCTGAGAGCTCCAGTTTACCTTGTGCGGCGGGCGGGGGCCAGAAGGAGCAGCTACAGGATTTCGTCATAAAACCGCGACCAGACAGGCGGCGCCATCTTCGAACTTGGACTTCCGGAAGGACTTTGGCGCGGGTGAGTGTACCGCGGTGGGGTGTGCGGGGGGCCCAGGGATTACTCCTCCCCTTCTTTTGCCGTAGCACTAAGGTATTGGGAACCAAGTCCGCACTCGGCTCTTCCCCCTGGGCAGGCAGCGCCCCCCTTCAGCTTCTGCGCTCTTGCGGGAAACCTTTATGCCCCCACCTCCTTCCTCGGTGTGGCCTCGGAGCATGCTTCATCTCTGCAAGCCGCGGGTCTCGGCCTCTTCCCCCACGCTGTGCAGACGGTGCAGCAGACGGTGTCCCTGCCTCGGCGCTGTTTACTTTGTCCTTGGACTCGGCGAGCCTACAGTAGTTCTCAATCTTTAGGAAATCCGGGCTCGCCTCCCCCGCTGGCGAGCCCCCGCAGCCAGGACCGAGGGAGGACGGGCGGTGGCCTCTAAACTGGTTGGGTGTTTCTGCTGTGTCCCACCCTCTTTCTCACCGAGGCTCTCTAACCCCGGGGGTTGTGCCCCGCTCTCTGTAACCCCATTGGCGCATCCGCGGGCTAGTTGTTTCCCTCGCTAGTCCTTCGACTCTGGTGCAAGTTGGTCCTCAGCTGGAGGAAGCAAAGGTGGCGACTTCAACCCCACCCGAGATTAATTCATTTTGCTAGAGAGATGTAGGATATGGCTAAGCCTCTCCGCCCTGGCGGCATATTGCTACACAAACTTAAGTCAATCCCTCCCCAACGTCGCTATTTTTGCCATCCTTTCTTGTCAGCGGTGCTGATTTCTTACTATAGTTTCCTTTAGATTGGCATATTTTTAAAGTTAAGTGCAGTGGTTTCTACCAATGTGGAATGAACCATGGGTTGCAGTTTTTGTTATGCAAGTTAAAAACACGAATAAAAATGTACATTTTTGTACTACTAAAAAGACCTTGCATGCCACCATTTGCACCAGTGGGAAACAGTGTACTAAACTAGTGTATTTGGGCTAGGTGTGTGGCTTAGTGGTAGAGCCCTTGCCTGGCAATGCATGAGGCCTTCGTTTTAGTCCCAGCACTACAAAAAAGAAAAACAGCAACAGAAACTTAAACGAGAGTGTTTAAAGTAATTCTATCTTGAGGTGTAATGGTATTTAATTTTTTTCTTTGCCCAAGAGGTCAATTTGGCAGCCGGGAACACTAAAAAACAGGATAGGACGGGCCGGGGATTTAGCTCAGTGGTTCCACCGTCTGCCTCTGCAAGCAAAGCAAGGTCCCGAGTTCGATCCCTGGTACCAAAAAAATAAAAAGGATAGGTTGGGATGCAAAAACTGGTATGAATTTACTAAACATACTTGCCTTATTATGACCAAAATTAGTATTGTAAAATGATAAATAGAAATTACATCACATTTCTCATTTCCATGAGAAGTGAATCAGTAAAGGGAGTTTTGTATGTTGAGTCAATCAAGGTTAAATGTTAATTATTGCACTTGCCATGTCCCAAGTTCTTGATACGGAAGTGAGTCAGATGGGCAAGATCTCTGTGAAGCTTTTAAGGAGGATAAATGCTACACAAATAAATATGCGTATCTGCTCTGCATGAAAATTCCAGGTGGACTAAGAAGCTATTTGTAAAACCCCAAACTAGAAAAATAATTAGAGGAAAATATGTCAGTGGGGTAGGAAGTGCCTTTGTTAGACACAAAGCAAACAAGCCATAAAGGACATCAAGAAGTTTAATGCATAAAATTTTAAAACTTAAGTTTAGCAAGAAACATAAATAATCGGGCATGATGGTTTGTGTCTGTAGTCCCAGGACTCTGGGAGGCTGAGGCAGGAGAGTCAAAAGTTCACGCCCAACATGGGCAATTTAGAGACTTAGACTCTGTCTCAAAAATAAAAAGAGATAGGCATGTAATTCAGCCTTGGGTTCAATCCCCAGTTTCACCAAAAGAAGAAGGGTGACAGAAAGAAAATATTTGCAACATAACAACTTTCACAGATAAGTAAGGAGAAGACAATCCTTTTTTTTAAGAGTAGCAAAATTTTATTAATGTAGGAAAAGAAACAGACTTTGCAGAGTGAGTTTGGGCCAAGCAAAAGTAGGAAAAGAAATATACTTTACAGCTTGAATGTGGGCCACCACGCAAGAGAGAACACAGTGGCAAAAACTCAATGTGGACTGTCCTTTCTGTATCACCTACTCTTCAGGCTCACATCAGTTCTAGACTATCTTATCAAAAACCTGCTTGAGTTCTGGCAAGAAATCCCTTGCAGAGCTTTGGGGACTGTTCTGCATATGTATTCCAGGATCTTGTCATGCCTCCTTTCCCAACAAGTTTTAGCCATACCCTCCCTTCCTGTCTCAAGAGAAAATTGGACCTGAGGTTTTTTTTTTTTTATAAACTTTATTTTATTTTATCCCCCCCAGCCTCCTCCCTTTGCTATGAACAAAAGCTTTATTTCTATTTTTTTTCTTTCTATTTTCACTTTTTAATTATCCCTTTTTTCCTTTCTCCCTCCCTCCTCCCTTGTTCCCCTTCACATTTGAATACTTTCTTCCCATTTCCCAATATCCATTATACATCGCAGTCCTTATTTCCACATTCAGGTTCTCACATCAGAGAAACAATTCGGTATTTAAACATGCATGTCCGATTTATTTCACTTGAGAGTATGGTCTCAAGGTCCATTCATTTAGCTATAAATGGCTGAAGCTCATCCTTTATGGCAGAGTAGTATTCCATTGTATTAACCCATATCTTCTTTATCCACTTGTCAGTTGATGGGCATTTGGGCTGTTTCCAAGATTTAGCTATTACAAACTGTGCTGCTATAAACATGAGTGTGCGTATATTGCTGTGGTATGATGCTTATAATTCTTTCAGGAAGATACCAAGGAGAGGTATAGCTGGGTGAAATGGAACCTCTAGTTTTAGTTTTAGTGGAGGAATCTCCACACCAATTTCCAGAGTGGTTGCACTAGTCTACACTCCCACCAACAGTGGAGAAGGGTTCCTTTTCTCCACAGCCTTGTCAGTATTTGTTATTGATTGATTTCTTGATAGCCATTCTTTCTAAAGTAAGTTGGGGTCTCAGTGTTTTTTTAATTTGCATTTCACAAATGACCAGTGATCTTGAACACTTTTTCATATATTTGCCTTTTTAATTCTTCATCTGAGAAGTGTCTTTTTAGTTCAGATGCCCATTTTTGGATTGGGTCTTTAAATTTGGGGGGGGGGTCTTATTTTTTTTGAGTTCTTTATTCCATATAGTAGTCCTTTTTGGAATAGCTGGTAAAAAATTTTTCCCACTCTGTGGGTTGTCTTTTCACTCTCTTGGTGATTTCTCTTGCTGTGCAAAAGCTTTTTAATAAGATGAGGTTGCAGTTGTTGATTCCTTGTAGTATTTCCCGTGCAGTCTTGGTTTTGTTCATGAAGTCTTTGCTTACTTCTATGTCCTCAAACGTTCTACCTATTCAGGAAAAGACAATCCTATGGAAATGGAGACCTTACATGTACAGGCAACACATAAAAGATATAGATGTCCAACATATAAAAAATTGCTAACCTCAGTTATCAGGCCAATGCAAATAAAGACAAAAGGAAGAATTCGCTTTTTTGTTTCATACTGGGGATTATACCCAGGGCCTTTGCACTGAGCTACATCCCTAGCCCTTTTTATTTTTTGAGACAAAGGTCTTGCTTGGTCACTAAATTGCCCAGGTTGGGCTTGAACTTGCAGTTCTGCCTCAGCCTTCCAGAGTTCTAGAGTTACTCCTCTGGCTAATAAATTCTTTTACTTATCGGGTTGGCAGACATTAAAGATTGACAAGAGGTAGGGCCGGGGATTTAGCTCAGTGGTTTCGCCGCCTGCTGCGCAAGCGCAAGGACCCAAGTTGGATCCCCGGTACAAAAAAAAAAAAAAGATTGACAAGAGGGCCCAGGATTTAGCTCAGTGGTGCCACTGCCTGCCTTACAAGCGCAAGGTCCTGAGATCCATCTCTGATACCAAAAAACCCAAAAAAACTGATGTAGTAAAGATTGACAAGGGTGTGGTAAAATGGATACTGATATACAGTCGATGGGAGTATGGATTTTCTTTTGGTAAGCTGCTTGGCAGTGTCTTAAATTTTGAAATATGCATCTCCCTCAACCCAATACAGTAATTCCACTTTCAGATGAATATTCTAAAAGAATACTTTTTCTGGGCCAGGGATTTAGTTCAGTGGCACCGTGGCTGCCTTGCAAGCGCAGGGTCCTATGTTTGCTCCCCAGAACCAAAAAAAGAATAATTTTTCATTAATGAAGAGATCTGTAGTAGAATATTAAGCCTAGTATTGTTTGCAGCATTATAAGCCATTAAATGAAGAAAGTCTAAACTAGTTTTGTGGATCACCCTACAGCAATTAAAATCAGTATATGTGGTCATATGGGAAATAGTTAAGAGGCATATCAAAGTTTTCTTAATGATCTCCTTTGGAGAGGGTACCTATGTTGGCAGTGTTCACTCTTCTGCATAGCGTACCGACAGGGACACTGAAGCGTGTGTGCTTTTCTCCTAATACAGGCCTAGTTAACTCTACTGCCCCTAATTTTTTTGAGTGCTTACCAAGAGTTTGTTTTTTGTTTTGGGGTTTCTTTTTTTTTTGGTGGTACCAGGGATCAAGCTCAGGACCTTGTGCTTGCAAGGCATGGTGCCACTGAGCTAAATCCCCGGCCCCTACCAAGAGTTATTTTATTGGTTCCCACATTTAAAAAATATCACGCTGGGGCCAGGGATTTAGCTCAGTGGTTTTACCACCTACTGCGCAAGCGCAAGGACCAGAGTTCAATCCCTGTTACCAAGAAAAAAAAAAAAAAAAAAAAGAAAAGAAAGAAATAGAAATCAAAAAAAATCAGGCAAATTGTCTTTATGTAAATGTTACCTATATTTAAAAGTTTTAAGAAATTTTTTGTATGAATAATTGTTTTTATTAAAACTAAAGTTGAAACATGGTAGATGCATAGGTGTTTTGTTGCTGCTCTTATTCTATATGTTTATAAATAATTGAATCAACTAAAAGTTTTGTAAGAGCAACTCTTTTTTTTTTTTTTTTTGGTACTGGGGATTGAACTGGGAACCTTACGCTTTCGAGGAAGGCGGTAGAACCACTGAGCTAAATTCCTGGCCCTAGAACAACTCTTAAAAAAAAAAAAGTAGCCTGATGTGGTGGTGTGCCCCTCAGCCCCTCAAGAGGCTGAGGCAGAAGGATCACTTCGAGTTTGAGGCCAGCCTGGACTACATAGCGAGATCCTGTCTCAAAAAAAAAAAAAAAAAGGAGGGAGGCAGGGAGGGAAGGGCTATGGAGGGCATGCTGGGTAGTGCTGATGCTACTGAGAGGTAAATTTGAAGGAGGCTGAGAGCCAGGTGTAGTGTCACATGCCTGGAATCTCAGCTACTCAGGAGGCCACAAGTTTGAGGTCACCCTGGGCAACTGAGTGAGACCCTATCATAAAATAAAAAGGGTTAGGGTTATAGTTCAGTGGTCCCTGGGTTCAGTTCCCCAAACTGGGAGTGTGGCTGAGAAGTTTCCATTGGATTAATGACTTAGTGATTTTGATGATTTTAGCTTCAGCAATGAGTTGGGGAGACATTATCTTAAGATGAAACAGGGAAATGCAAAATGAAAATATCAAGGGCAGACACATTTTAAGTTTGGTTGTGAGAGAGAGAGATGAAAGGTGTTAGAGGAAGAATATGTGTCGAAGGATAATTGTGTGTTAAGATAAGTGTCATAAACAGACACTGTTTAGAAGGACCCAATGGAAAGGAAGAGGATAAACTGAGTTTTCCTGGGAAGGTGGGGGAATGGGACTAAAACACAAGTGGAAAGTCTGGTCTTAGAAAATGGATGAGGGGATCAGGTACAGAGAGTATTGACTTAACCTGACAAGAAATTGAAGTATTTCCTATCTAATGGCTTAGGTTTTTTGTTTGTTTGGGGACTGGGAATTGAATGCATGGCCTCTTCTCTGCTAGGCAAGCACTCTACCACTGAGGTAAATCCCTAACACGTGGCTTAGGTTTTTGTTCAGAAATCAGAAGCAACATCATCTGCACAGAAGTAGGAAATTGGAGATTGGAGAGAACTCGTGGGAGCTGACTAGAGAGAAAATGGGATTCATGGTGCCTGGCAAGTGATATGCACACATGGTCTGAGGGTCAGTTAGACTCACCCAGGGCTTGAATTTTCCAGGCCTTTGGAACAAAAAGACACAGGGAGAAATTGGAGAGGTCAAGTGATAGTAGTTGAACAATTTAGTATAATGATGGGAGATATGACTCAATAATGGGATCCCTTAGAGATTTGGGAGGTTAAGAGGTTTGGGGTGATGACAAAGTCCAGGACATGATGGTAGAGTGTGAGTGGCAGTGGTTAAGCTGAATCTTAGGAGTGTAAAGGAGCAAGGTGTTTGGAGAAGGAAGACTGTTGGTCTTGAAATGGCACTGGAGAAGAATTAAGACTCTGATTTCACTTTCTGCCCTGAGGGCCATGGGATGTGAGAGAATGAGCAACCTGGAAAGCTAGAAATTTCATTTCTGTGCCGGTTGTTGTTTTGTTTTTTGTTTTGTTTTTGGCCTTCAAAGTGATATAGCATTTGTAAAGCATATGTTCTCTTTGGAGGATTGTAATTTGGACTCAAGTTTAGTGTGGAGAGAGGCAGGCCAGGGAGGCCTGCATTTTGCTGGAGCACATGTGCCAGTGTATGGTTTGGATCTAGAGCCAGAGAAGTGGCTTCTTCATGTGGTCCGGTCACTCTGATATTGCAGGGACAGCTTGTGGAGAACCATCAGCTGTGTTGGCGCCTTCTTGGTTCAGCAGGTGGCTACCTGTAATGGCATAGGAGAGGCCATCTGGGTCTTGAATCAGCAGCTGTAACAGCAGCTTGCCAATTTGATAAGCACTTCTGTCCCTAAGAGTTGTTCAACAAAGGTAAGTGGTTTGGAAATTTGGGCGTACATCAGAATCCCCTTAGGTGCTTGTAAAAACACAAGTGTTGTCACCATCCAGAGGTTCTGATTCACAGGTGTAGGGTGGGACTAGAAATCTGCATTTTGAACAGATTTCCAGGTGATGATACCCCTGCTGCTGTCTTTGGGGCCATACTTCAAGACTGCTAATATGACCTATTTCTGGTTGGATCCCTTTCTGCATGAACAGGCTAGAGAAGATTCTGTTCTTTGTATTGGAACTTTAGTCAATGTAGAGGTCAGTAATTGTTTTGTTTATATAGTCTCTGTCCGTATCTACTTGGTTTGTCAGTGATTAAAACAAGTTGTTCTTGTATTCCTGAAATTTTTGTCTTATATATTTTGATGCTGTTATTTGATGTCTGATTTTACCATTTATACCTTTTATGTAATTTGAGGTTTTACTCCTTAGATGGGATCAAACTTGGGACCTTGCACTTGCAAGGCAGTTGCGGCGCCACTGAGCTAAATCCCCGGCCTTACTCATTAGGAAGTATTCCCCCTTTCTACCATTTAATATTTTTCCATTGAAACCAACCATCAAAATTCCTATTTTCTTTATGCTTACGTTTACCCTGTACGTTTAGGGTTTTTTGTTTTGTTTTGCTTTGTTTGTTTGTTTTATAGTACTGAGGATAGGACCCAGGGACTTCACACTGAGCTGCATCCTTAGCGCTTTTTATTTTGAGATAGGTCTCTCTGAGTTGCTTAGGTGGGACTTGAACTTGTGATTCTTCTGCCTTAGCTTCCCAAGTGCTGGGATTACAGGCAGGTGCTCCAGTGTGCAGCTTTCATTCATCTTTTATCCAGCTTTTTGAGTTATTTTGTTTGAAATATCTCTTAGCATATAGTTGCTTGGCTTTTTAAATCAATCTGAATCTTTATTCTTCTCTCTTTAATGGATGAGTTTATCTCATATACGTGTATTGTTACACGTCTGTTTTATTTGTGTTTTTGTTTTTGTGGTCCTGGGGATCGAACTCAGGATCTTGTGCTTGCGAGGCAGTCATGGTGCCACTGAGCTAAATCCCTGGCCCTATACATGTATTTTAAAATACTGCTTCTGTTTTTTCCTCACACCCTTCTTCTTGGGTTTTCTTCTTCTTTTCTTCCCTATTTTTTTGTTTGTTTGCTTTGTTTTGTTTTTTAACTGGAGTTGAACCCAGCCCTTTATTTTCAGTCTTTTACTGTGTGGTCTTAAAAAAAAATTCCAGCCACATATGATGGTCCATACCTGTAATCTCAGAGAGACTCTATTTTAAAACAAACAGATAGGACTGGGGATTTAGCTCAGTGGTGCAGCCGCCTGCCTTGCAAGTGCAAGGTCCGGAGTTCGATCCCATACCTAAATAAATAAATAAATAAATCAGACAAGAGCTTGGACTACATAGTGAGTTCAAGGCCAGCCTGAATTACATAGTGAAACCCTGTCCCAAAGACAAACAAGCCAGGAAAGCAGCTCTTCATTAAGGAACTGGGTTCAGGGGATGGGGACTTAGCTCAGTGGCACTGCACCTACCTCGAAAGTGCAAGGTCCTGAGTTCGATCCCCAGTACCAGAAAAAATAAACTAATTGAAAAAAAAAAAGAGAACTGGGTTTGGTCCTCAGCACCACTGCAAAAGAGAGAGATAAAAAGAAAGAGAAAGAAAAGGAGAAGGAGAGAGAGATCGATCCTTCTGGCCCCTATGGTGTACCAAGTATTTTGGAGGCAATATACTCTGATAAACCTTAGAAGCAGGATTAGGCGCTCGTGCTCACTCGCTCTCGCTCGCTCTCTCTCTCATAGATTTCATTCATTTTTTATTTTTCTTGTGTAAAACTCCTTATATTGTAGCTGCTGCTGGAGCTTGAGTCCTCTGTACAGAGATTCTAGTGTGGGTTTTCACAAGGTGGTCAGTGACTTCCTGGCAGGGAAACTTGGTGAACAGTCTCTTTCCAGAGGTCCAGGGGGTCAGGTAGCTGTAGGTCTTGGAAATGGCATCAAAGGTGGCCTTGGCAAAGTTGTCCAGAGTAGCAGTGCAGCCCCTGGCAGGGGTATAGCAGTCATTGATACCAGCCATCAGCAGCAGCTTCTTGGGTGCAGGGGTCAGACACACCAACACAGAGCCACAGTGCCTGTCATCTTGCAAGGGACAGAGTGAGGCTTGCCAGTCTTGTTCCCCAGTAGCCTCTCCGCACAGAGACAGTGGAGAGCTTGGCCAGGATGATGGTCCCAAGAGTGGCAGTATGCTTCCTTGGAGTGCTTTACACCCAGACCAATGAGACCCTTGTAGTCCCTAATGGTGACAAATGGCTTGAACCTGGTCCACTGGCCAGCACGAGTTTGCTCCTGCACAGGCATGATCTTCAGAACCTCATCCATGAGGGATGTGCCCGGGAAAAAGTCAATAATCTCAGATTCCTTGATGGGTAAGGAGAAGAGATAAATTTCCTCCAGGGACTTGATCTTCATGTCCTTGACCAGCCGGCCCAGCTTGATGACAGGAATCTACTCATTGTCCTCTGGGCTCCCATGCCTGGTCCCCCAGGGCCCCTAGGCCCTCTGCTGCACTGGTATCATCCACCATTCGGTGTTTTCCTGAGGAAGAAGCTCTTCTTTTGTTTTAGTCTACTAAGAATATTGGTATTTTTTCATTGTGCAGTGTTTAAAATTTTTAAGCTAGTGTGTTTTATAGCTGTAATTACCATACTTATTTAAATTCAATTTGATGGGGTTTTTTGTTTTTTTTTTTTTTTTTTTGGCGGTACTAAGGATTGAACTCAGGACCTTGTGCTTCCGAGGCAGTCAGAGTACCACTGAGCTAAATCCTCGGCCCCTTGATATTTCACTAGGTAAATATTGTGATGATTAATCTTGATTGGATGGAAAAATGCTGAGGAAATTAGTAAAGTACACTTCTGGGTGTGTCTGTGGGTGTTTCCAGAGGTGATTGGGTCATGAGGACTTGTAACTTTATCTGTGGATTAATACATCAACCCAGTTATGATGAGATCATAATTTGATACCATTATTATTATTATTATTATTATTATTATTATTATTATTTATTATTTTTGGTACCCGGGATCGAACTTGGGTCCTTGCACTTGTGAGGCAGGCCGAGGAACCACTGAGCTAAATCCCTGGCCCAACCTTTGATACCATTGTTGAGAGGTGTTGGCTATAGGAGGTGGGGCCTAGTGTTGAAGGGAGTCAGTAACAGTGTGACCTTGGAGACTAAATCTGATCCCAGGCGCCAGCCTCTTAGGCTCTTTCCCTGTTTCCTGGCTACCATGAAGTGCCCTCGTCGTATTTTTGCTTAGAGCTTGGAGCTTGTTACCATGGGCTGAAACCATGAGTTAAACTAAACCTTTTCCCCTTTAAATTGTGTATATCAGGTATTTTGTCCCAGCAACAGAAAAGTCACCAATATAAATGCTTGCTGTCAATTTTTTGTACTACAACTTCTCCATTAGAAAATTCTTTTTTCTTTTGGTACCGGGGAATCAAACTTAGGACCTTGAGCTTGCCAGGCAGGCACTGTGCTGCTGAGCTACATCCCTGGCCCTATTTGTTTTTTTGTTTTGTTTTGTTTTTGGTACCAGGGATTGAACTCGGATCCTTGCAGTTTCGCAGCAGGTGGCAAAACCACTGAGCTAAATTCCCGGCCCCCTATTTGTTTTTTTGAGACAGGGTCTCACTATGTAGTTCAGCCTGGCCTTGAACTCACTATATAGCCCAGGCTGGTGTCAAAGTTGAGGTAATCCTTCTGCCTTGCCTCCCAAGTGCTGGGATTATAGGTATATACCACCATCCCTGGCTTTCTCTCTCTTTTTTCGGGAGGGGGTATTTTATTTTATTGGAGGTAATTTATTTTATTGATTTTCAGGGAGAGGAGTTAAATAATTGTGCACTTGTCACAATATCCTTACAAGAGAATGTATTTAAATTAAATAATTTATATAAAGCACTTAGTGTGGTGTTTGGCACATGGTAAGCATTTGATAAATGGTAGCTTATTTTTTGTTTACTTGTTTATTGTCTGCTCCCCCAGAATGTAAGTTCCATGAGGGCAGGGACCTTATCTGTCTTAATCATCATATTATCAGTTTCTGGAATAGCATCTAACATAGAAGGTACTTAGTAATTATTGTTGAATGAATGATGAGGGAACTTGGGTTTCTAGTTGTAGAGGGAGGGGCGAAAAGACATGGAAAGAGAAAAATCTGAGCCTGTACGAATAACTTCTGCTTTCCACTCATTAGTGTGTCTCTGTGCAGGGACAGCCATTTTGGGGGGTGCTGATGGATACCTGCGGGGTCGGCTGTGTTGCCCTAGGGGAGGCCGGCCCCGTGGGAAACATGACTGTGGTAGACTCTCCGGGACATGAACTGCTAAACCAGCTTGGTGTCAAGGCCCCCTCAGAAACAACCAGAGTGGAGGCCTCCATAGAGATGTCACTACCTACCCCTTTGCCTGGATTCGAGGACTCTCCTGATAAGAGGAACCTTCCTCTAGAGCAGGAAAGCCTCTCCAGATTGGAACAGCAAGGTATGTACCTTGTTCTTTTCTCTTTTTACTCCTCATGTTAGCTTAAGATGAAAAAGAGCAGGTTGGACTCCTAGGATCTTACAAACCTGGATACAGTATAATCTATTGCAAAGAGGTTTGAGCTTTAGTCCCATCTCACAGACCCATATTCTTCTCTACAGATCTTTCTTCAGAGATGTCAAAGGTCTCAAACCCTAGGGCCTCAAAGCCTGCCCGGAAGAGAGGTAGTAGGACACGGAAAGGCCCCAAAAGGCCCCAACAGCGTAAAGCTCCATCAGCCCCTTTGGTTCCTGGTCTCTTAGATCAATCCAACCCTCTATCTACCCCCATGCCTAAGAAACGAAGTCAAAAGTCCAAGGGAGACCTGCTCCTGCTGAAGTTGTCCAAAGGCCTAGATCAGCCAGAGTCTCCACCTTCAAAGAGGCCCCCTGAGGACTTTGAGACCCCTCCTGGGGAACGACCCCGCCGAAGGGCTGCCCAAGTGTAAGGATTGTGGGGCACAGCCAGGGAGGGGGTTGGGGTGAAGGGATGGGGCGGGGCATATGTTAGAGAGCTGGAAAGGCTGTGAGGAGGTACCAGGTAAGCAGGGGTGGTGTCTGCATTCTGGGGGTGTGGGTAATCCTTTAGCTGTCATCACAGCAACTTTTATGGTACGTATTGCTAACTCTTTGTATCTGAGAGGCTTCTTTCTGCACCTGTACTGTATATTTTTTATAGACTTTCCCCAGACTTTTCTTTATTGCTATTTTATTACCCAGTATTTATGTGCTGTTCTTTTTTTTTTTTTTTTGTACCGGGGATCGAACTCGGGTCCTTGCGCTTGCGCAGCAGGCGGTGAAACCATTGAGCTAAATCCTTGGCCCTGTTCTTTTCTTTATCTTGCCCTTTATGTTCTTTAACTGTGGTAGAGAGAAAAGTGCTTTGGACTTAGAGTTGGAAGACCTGGGTTCAGATTCCACATTTGTTATCTAACTCCTCTCTGCCAAGTCACTTAAGTTTTCTGGATTTCTGTTTCTTTATCTATAAGAGAGGAAGGGGGAATTCATAGCTGCTTCACAGGGTTACTGGGAGGATCCAGTGAGATAAGAATCAACCAGGTCTGGAAAGGGGCTCTCAGTAAATGTTTGTGAGGATGGCTCTGATTCTGCCCTGTTCTGCAGGGCCCTTGTGTATCTTCAGGAACTGGCTGAAGAGCTTTCTTCAACCCTGCCAGCCCCAGTGACCTGTCCCAAGAGCCCCAAGGCAAGCAGCCCCACCAAACTAAAGAAGACCCCTCAGGAGGCAGCCTGTCAGGGTGGAGAAGAGGATGCTACTCCACAGGATGAAGACTTTGTTCTCCAGGTTGAGGCTGAAGATGGGGCAGAAAGCGAGGTCCCAAGTGAGGGCTTATCTGATCCCGAGCCTCCAGTGCCACGAAGCACCCCACGAGGATCCACTTCAGGGGTAACCTAAAAGGCTAAGAATACGAATGGGGAAAATAAGATTTGTTGGAAGGGCCGGGGATTTAGCTCAGTGGTTCCAGCGCCTGCCTCGAAAGCACAAGGTCCTGAATTCGATCCCTGGTACCAAAAAAAAAAAAAGATTTGTTGGAGATCAGCCAGGTACCAAACGCCTAGCTTTGGCCTGGTAATTAAGATGCCCAAAACAGGTTAAAAGGAACGGCTTCCACAAACCACTGAAGAGCTGGATGTGGTGGTGCACACCTGTAATCCCAGCTTCTTGAGAGAGGAGCAAAAGTTCCACCCTAGCCTGGGCAACTTGGTGACTTAGCGAGACTCTCAAAATAAGAAAGTTTTAGAAAGGTTTGGGATGTAGCTAAGTGTAAAGACTCTGGGTTTAATCCTCAGTACTGAAAAAAGAAGGGGAAAAAAAGCAAGTTGAGATGTTAAGGAGATCGCAGTGGGGAAGGGTTTAATAAACAAGATTATTCACTCAAAACTCAGTATTCTCTGTTAGGAAACAACAAAAGTGAACAAGACAGTTCTGCCTCCCTAATTCGTAGTGTAATAAATGCCACACCAGGAGTGATCAACCAGATTTAGGCATACAAAGAAAGAGTGACTAGCTGCTTGGGTGTTGTAAAGGAATGGTAATTGAGTTGGGTCTTAAAGGGTGAATAGAGATTTGCCAGAGAGGTTGGTTTTCCCAGAAATAGATTCAACTGAAGCACAGGGCCTGAGATAAAGTTGTAGGGGAGATCAGACCAGAAAGAACAAAAGGACCAAATTGGTAGGCGCCAAAAGCAGCGTTGGTTTTGTTATTTAATAATGATGGGAAAATATAAATAATAAAAAGCCATTTTAACCATTTATAAATGTAAAAATGAGTGGCCATAAGAGCAGCCATAATCTGTGCCATCTGTCAGCACCATCCATTCCAAGAACTTTTTATCATCCCAGCAGAAGGTCAGTACAACAAGGATTTTAGTAGAAAAATGACATGACTGGTTAGGAGAATAGGTCAACCTGCAGTTGATAATTAGAAGACAGCTTCTAATTACCCAGCTGAGAGATAGTGAGGTCCTGAATGAAGCAGTGAAGGACACAGAGGTGGGAGGCAGATTGAAAGATATGTAAGATTTGGGAGGTGAAGGAAAGGAAGAAGCTATTTAGTAGGAGTTTCCACCTTTGTGGTGCCATTATGTAAAGTAGTGGCAGGGGATGTGATGAGCCCCCTTTCTGACATGTTGAATTAGAGGTACCAGTGGATCACCAATTGTCTATGTGGGACCAGTAGCTTACTTATCTCAAGGACATTTAAGGGAGCACCGAGACCCTGAGTAAGCAAGATAAATGATTTTTTTGTTCTGTTTTTTATTTATTTATTTTTGGTACCGGGGATCGAACTCGGAACCTTGTGCTTTCGAGGCAGGTGGCAGCACCACTGAGCTAAGTCCCCAGCCTTTTGCTTTGTTTTTTGCTGTGTAGTTTAAGCTGAACTCACTATGTAGCCCAGGCTAGCCTTGAACGCACGGTGATTCTCCTGCCCCAGCCTCTCAAGTACTGGGATTACAAGCATGTGCCACCTTGCCTGGCCTCATAAATGATATTTTGATGCAATATTTTTAAAGTCAAAATTAATACAACAAATCCAAAATGTCTAAATTTTGAATAGACAAATACTTTTCTGGGGTTTTTTTTTGCAGGGGGTGGTATTGATTACTGAGTTTCCTTTTGCCTTAGAACCAGATTAACTCACCACAACACTGTATGGGTCTAGAACTGGTAGAAAAGGTTGAGACTGAGCCAAGTTAGTGTTTACTGTAATGTCAACTTGATAATCAGGCATAAAGATAGTAGTCTAAACCCTCGGGCATGGGATGAGGTTACCAGGAGCATAAAGAATACCCTTAAGTGATCATGACCTGCTAGAGGAGGGAGAGCCTGCAAAGGAATATCAGAGAGTGGGAGGAATGGGGACTGAGTGTCACGTAGGGCAGGAGTTCCAAGAACTACAGAAGGGCCATGGTGCCACGTACCTGTAGTGCCAGCCTGGCCTATATAACAAAACTATACAAAAGCCCTGTAAATAAAATACCACGGAAATGTCAAAGACAACAGAATACGCAGTTTGATGGAGGAATAGGAGCAGAGATGAAAGAATCCTTTCAATGGTTGAAGCACAGGTCGTTTAAGGTACTTGTATGGCAGTGTTTGGAGGACAAGTAATGCCAAAGGAAGTGAAAACTGGGAAAGAAAGCAGCGTTGTGGGACTTTCTCCAGCTCAGGAAGTTCTCTCCTTTTCTTTAATTTGATCCTCAGAAGCAGAAGCCACACTGCCGGGGAGTGGCTCCCAATGGCTTACCCAACTACATCATGGCCCCTGTCTGGAAGTGCCTCCATCTCACCAAGGACCTGTGAGACTTCGGGACAGAAGTCTGGGGGGAAGGGGTGGTGGAAAAATGCAAGGACAGTATAGAAAGAGCAATGCTCATGGGTGGAGCGTGGTGGTGTCATTTATTACCAAAAGGTGCTACTCCAAAGGCAAGAGCTCAAGAACTCTAATTAAAATGAAATGGGACAGGGGCATAGCTCAGTGGTAGAGTGCTTGCCTAGTATGCTTGTAGCCCTGGGTTTGATCCCCAACACTGTAAAAGAAAGAGAAAGGGAGGGAGGAAAGGTTCCAGTTTTCACTTGCACTGGCTGCATTTTAAGTACCCAGTCGCTGCGGGTCTCTAGAGGCTAGCATATGGGACAGCAGGTCATTTCCTGCCTTGCAGAAAATTGTATTGTTTAACATTAATATAGAATCTCTCTCCACTGATGCCTCCTCTGTCTCTCCAGCCGAGAACAGAAGCATTCTTTGTGGGAGTTTGCTGAATGGATTCCTCTAGCCTGGAAGTGGCACTTGTTATCTGAGCTGTAAGTTGAAGTGACATCCCTAAAGCCTAGGACGGGTGCCAGCAGTGGAGATGGAAGAATAATTGAGGACTCTGGGTGTATAGAGGGAATCCTGGAATGGGTGAAGCTCTTCCAAATTTAAGCCGTTCCTTTGCCTTCCCCTAGTGAAGCAGCTCCCTACCTGCCCCAGGAGGAGAAGTCTCCACTGTTTTCTGTACAACGTGAAGGCCTTTCTGAGGATGGCACACTGTACCGAATAAACAGGTGAAGATTACACCTCAGCCTGTATTCCCATTCTAGGAGACAGACACAGGAGAAATGGATGTTGAAGGTGATGACAGATAAGCCCTGTCCTTCCCCTACTGCTGATCTGGTTGGTCCCAAGGATAGGAATCCTGGCTAGAGCTGGTCAACCCCTCTACTTTGTAGTGTTCTGCGCTGCTGGCCAGACTGAGGAAAACTAGGGAGTCGGGGTCAAACCAGTTTACAAAATCACATGTGCTCTGCCCTTGAGAGAGCACTGCAGTAAATCCAAATGCAGAGCCTCTCATCTTCACAGACAAGCTGGAGCGCAGACTTTGGGAAGGAGGTATACATGGTGGCTGACCGCTGCTCTCACCTATAGGATGTTCTTGATTTTCAGGCCCTTGCTGAAGCCAGGTCACACTTGCTTCAGGTGGAACTTACATTCTGTCCTTGTTTCCATTTATTAACCTCTTTCTTGTCCCATCTTTGATTTTTCTGTAGATTTAGCTCAGTCACAGCACATCCAGAACGCTGGGATGTGTCCTTCTTCACTGGGGGTCCGCTGTGGGCTCTGGACTGGTGCCCAGTGCCAGAGGGGTCAGCAGCCTCGCAGTATGTCGCCCTTTTCTCGAGCCCTGACATGAATGAGACACACCCACTGAGCCAACTTCACTCTGGCCCCGGGCTGCTGCAGCTCTGGGGCCTTGGGACCTTGCAGCCAGAAAGCTGGTGAGGTGGGGCTGGGACACTGCATGGGCAGGTGGGTGAGGGAGAGAACGGTGGGGAACGGCTTAGAGTGAGCTGAAACAAGGGCAGCAGAGCTCTGCCAGCCTTGGAGCCCTGCGTCCTACCCACTGTCTCCACATGCTTTCTCTCTCTAGTTCTGGCAACAGGGCCCACTTTGTCTATGGAATTGCCTGTGACCATGGCTGTATCTGGGACCTCAAGTTCTGCCCCAGTGGAGCGTGGGAACTTCCAAGCACCCTTCGGAAGGTACTTTCAAGTTGACTGGGCTCCCCTGGAGCTTGGCAGAAAGGCCCTGGGAGTATTCAGGAGTGTGTGGACAGAATTTTTCCAACAACTCCTTGTCATATTTTCAAGGACCAGGACTTCAGAGGTTTTTCCAAGAGGTGCCTGAAGGCAGCAGGCCTCAGTGCAGATCTGATCTCACCCTCTAGGCTCCTCTCCTGCCCCGGTTGGGTCTCTTGGCTCTCGCATGCTCTGATGGGAAGGTGCTGCTGTTCAGTCTGCCACATCCTGAGGCCCTGTTGGCTCAGCAGCCCCCGGGTGAGTAGCACAGCAGGGAGGATGGGGCTGCAGTAGCTGTGGCCAGAGCTCAGTAGGGCCCATCTGCCTCCCTGTGACTCCTCTGCTCTCAGTCTCTACAACAAAACCTTACTGATGCCCCCAGCCCTCACTATGATTTACCTTGTTTGTTCTTGAGCTGGGGCTCCTTTTTCAGTCTTCTAGCTGCAGTCTTTCAGTACACTACCTTTTATTTACCCTTTGCTCCCTATTCTCCTTCTCTGCCCTCAGGCCTTTCCCCCTCTTGCTCATGTGTTTTTCTTTTTTGGTACCTGGGATCAAATTCAGGACCTTGCGCTTTCGAGGCAGGCTACGGCACCCCTGAGCTAAATCCTCGGCCCCTCTCTTGCACATGTTAATTGGCTCCATAAAAAAGCTGACGGATGGGGTGTCTCCCCTGCCATATTCTTGTTCCTGTCCCCTCAGTCCTACTCTTAGCTCCTGCTGTCCCCAACACCACACATGTACACATAATCTGTCGGTTATGACAGAGTTACAGCTGAAGCCGAGCAACAAGGCAGGATCAGGGAAAAGTAGCTCCTATGTGCTTTTCAACAGTATTGAATATTTATAGAAGTCACCCAGGTTAGGGCCGGGGATTTAGCTCAGTGGTTCCACCGCCTCCCTCTTAAGTGCAAGGTCCCAAGTTGATACCCGGTACCAAAAAAAAAGTCATCACCCAGGTTTAAGCCCTGCTGGTCCGATGGAGGAGTGGATTGAAGATGGAAATTAGGAAATAGAAAAATGAAGACAGTAAACATAGATGTTTCCTTTGGGAAGTTTAGCTATGAGGGAGAGTAAATAAATGAGGGCAGTGGCATTGTGAATAAGGACAACTGAAGGTTTTTGTCTGTTACTTTGTAGAGGAGCCACTAGGACTTGTTTACAAGGTAATGATCCAGCAGGAAGAGAGCAAATAGATAATACAGAACAGAAGGATAACCAAATGAGTAAAGATCTAGAATGAATGAGAGGGACAAGAGAGCATAGTTAAGGGGTTAGCCATTCTGACAGGAGGAAGGGTACTGGCAGGTGTAACAAAAGATGGAGGCAGATAGAGGTGGGGTCAGAAGTTTGATGGTGGAAAGCTAGGGCTTCAAAGAATGAGGAAAAGTGCTTGTCCAAAGCCTGTGGTCCTGATTGGGAGCTCAGCCCTCTGGATCCAAAGCATCAGCTCCTGTTCTTCTTCCTCCACAGATGCGATGAAGCCTGCCATCTATAAGGTAAGAACGCTTCTACCTCAACTGAGGCTCTGTCGTCTTTAGAGTCTCACCTTACCAGTTCCACAGTGAGCTGCCTACTTGTGAAATGTGCCTCTTTCTGTGGTCTTAAACTCTTGAGTAGATCCTTCATTCCAGACACTCTCACCCTAGGCCTGTCTCTTCTGTCCCTGCAGGTACAGTGTGTGGCAACCCTGCAGGTGGGGTCTGTGCAAGCTTCAGACCCCTCTGAATGTGGTCAGTGCCTTAGCCTGGCCTGGATGCCTACCAGGCCCCACCACCATCTGGCCGCTGGATACTATAATGGTAAAAAGCAGAATAAAACAGTTACTGCACTTGCAGGGTTTTTTTATATTCTCAAAAAAAAGAAACTTTTTATATATTCTTTTTTAAAAAAATATATTCTTTTTTTTTGATTGTTCCCTTTTTGGTTCAGCGCTGGGTATTATATATAACTATAAATACTCAAACAAGGTAAAAAAATACAAAGAGGTGCTGGGGAGTTAGCTCAGTGGTGCTGCTGCCTGTCTCACAAGTGCAAGGTCCCAAGTTCGATCCCCAGTACCAAAAAAAGAAGAAAGAAATGTTACTGGAATTTCTCTACTCAAAAAAAATTGAGTAGATGAATGTAAGTTCATGCAGTTTTCTAGGTATATATAAAGAGAGGCAAGTTCCTCAAAGAAACTTAAGATTAAGAAAAAAGATTAAAAAGCTGATGTGGTACCACACGCTTATAACCTCAGCACTGAGAAGACTGAGGCAGGAGGACCACCTCGAGTTCAAGACCAGCCTGGGCTACATAGTGAGGTCAAAGTCAGCCTGAACTACCTACAAAAACGATTAAAAAGAGATAATAGTACTAAGCTACTGAAATTACTAGGTTTTTTTTTCTTCTTTAGATGACAGTTTGATTTTTAGACATTATCAGTAGACTTTCTCCTAGGAGAAGGGAAATTATCACTCTTACCTCCCATGTGATCACTCTCCATCTTCTTTTTGTTTGTGTGTTTGATTGGTTAGTGGTTTTCTTTTGTTTTTTTGAGACAGAGTCCACTCCGGGCCAGCCTTGAACTCATGATCTTCCTGCCTTACCCTCTAGAGTGCCAGGGTTACAGGCATGCACCATCATTTCCAGCCTATTTGTTTTTGTTTTTGATGGCATTGTTCTTACATTGTCAGGGTACATGCTTTATGCCGTTCTGCTATCTTTAATGCCTAAGGTGATGTAATGAGGGTCTGTCTCCACCAGTTCTCTTAGTCCCCCCCATTGGTGAATTACTGTATTTTTATTACTTACATATATCACTGTTGATAAAGTTTTTTGAGAAAGGCTTATAGGTGCTACATTCTCTGAGTTTAGGTATAAAAGGTGTTTTAGCTACAAATATATTCCTGGCTTGGGCTGGGGATTTAGCTCAGTGGCACTGTGCCTGCCTTGCAAGCACAAGGCCCTGAGTTCGATCCCCAGAAAACAAACAAATATATTCCTGGCTATTGTTTTTAAGATTTTTTTATTATTGTTCTTTGTTTTTTATTTTTATCAAAGTTATACTTTTGAAAGTACCTTCATGTTTGGGTTTAGCCAAATTAGTTTCTGTTTGTCTATATGTTTTCTTCTCTTCCTTACTTTTGGCTCCTTGCCTATTCTCTTTGTCTTAGAGCAAAGTTAGGAGACATTTTCTGTAAAGACCCAGATAGTAATAATTTTAGGTTTTGTGAGTATCTGGCCATTTTGGAACCAATCAGTTTTGCCATTAGAATGTGGAATCAGTCATAGACACTGGGTAAACAAATGGGTGTGACTGTGTTCCAGTAAAACTGTTTACAAACACAGGTGGCTAGGCCAGGTATTTAGCTCAGTGGTTCCACCGCCTGCCTCACAAACACAAGGTCCGGAGTTCAATCTCCAAATACCAAAAAAAAAAAACCCCAAAACAGGTGGCAGCTATTTTGGTCCATGCACTATAGTTTGTCAACTCTTGTCTTAGAAGGTTCATGCTTTTTAAAAAATCTCTTTATTTTGACTTAATATGGAGTAGAGGTCACTACATACATTCAACCTGTCATCTTTCAACTGCATATCCCTGGTTAAGCTGTTACTTTTTTGTTGATGAGAATTAGGACTAAAATATCAGATTGAGTCTTTAAATTTTGGAGGGAGTATTAAGCAGATAATTATGATCCCCACATTCTTTCATTGTAATTTGGACCTAAGGGTAGAAGACCAAGGTCCTAGGAACCCAGAGAAAGAAATTAGAACAGAGAAGCGAGAATCTACCTTTGAAGCCTACATCTTCTATCTCTACTTCAGGCATGGTGGTTTTCTGGAACCTTCCCAGTAATTCACCGCTGCTGCGCATACGGCTCTCGGATGGTTCCTTAAAGCTCTACCCCTTCCAGTGTTTCCTAGCCCATGACCAGGCGGTGCGTACACTTCAGTGGTGCAAAGCTAACAGGTATGGAATAGAGATGTGTGGTGGGAAGGTGAAGATGGGGACAGGCTGACTCTTCCAGATTGGGTCAGATTGGATCTTCTCCCATTTTTTCAGTCATTTCCTAGTCTCTGCGGGGAGTGACCGGAAAATCAAATTCTGGGACCTTCGGCGACCTTATGAACCAATAAACTCTATCAAGCGCTTTTTGAGTACAGAACTGGCCTGGCTGCTGCCCTACAACGGTGTCACTGTGGCTCAAGACAACTGCTATGCCTCGTACGGCAAGATGGAGCTAGGAGGAGCTCTGGGGACAGGCCTTCAGGGTTGGGATGCAGATGTGCCATACTGTTGTGGGGAGAGAAGGGTTGAGTTGGTCCACTGAAGTAGTGTGAATTCTGGAAGAAACTGGGAAGACGAAAGGAATATAAGAAGGAAAATTTTACTTTTTATTTCTTTTTCTGATGCAGTTATGGACTCTGTGGAATTCATTATATTGATGCTGGTTACCTTGGTTTCAAGGCCTACTTCACTGCTCCTCGAAAAGGCACTGTCTGGGTGAGCACCTCTCTCCCATAGTCTTCATTACACAGGAAGTGGTCCTTTAACTCCCTAGTGATAGTCAGAAAGCCACAGTAGTTGTGGATAGAAGGAGGAAATAGCAGTATAGCAACTGTATTATCAGGGACGTGGTTATGATAAACTTTTTTTTTTTTTGGTGAAACTAGGGATTGAATCCAGGGCCTTTGCACTGTGCTACATTCTCAGTTCTTTTAATTTTGAGAAAAGTCTCACTGTGTTGCCTAGGCTGGGGTAAAACTTGTGATCTTCTAGCCTCAGCCTCTATAGAGAGCTGGACTTACAAGCATGTGCCACTGTGCCAAGTTGATAACCTCGTGTGTGTGTGTACTACTCTACCCTCAGACTGTGCAGTCATTGTCAGTGCACGGTAAATGAATGAATGAATGAAATATGTCTCTTCCTATTAGAGTCTTTCAGGATCTGACTGGCTTGGGACAATAGCTGCAGGAGATATATCTGGGGAGCTCATTGCAGCTATATTGCCTGACATGGCATCGAACCCAATAAATGTCAAGCGACCAGCAGAGCGAAGATTCGTACGTATATGAACATCTAACGGCTGCACCATCTGTTGGATCCTAATCTACATCCCTTCCCAGCTCCTGGTAGAGTACAAATTAGTACTCAGTCTCCCAGCCCTGATACCACCTTGGCACAGAATTGTGTATAATCTTTCCCACCCTATTACAACTGAGCACATATTTAAATATACTACTTTCTTCCATCTTTAAGACTTTCCTGCCCCAAACCAATTTCCTCTGCTTTTATTCTGTGTTCAGCATTATAAAACCTAATCTTATGGTCTCCTTTCTAGCCTGTATATAAGGCAGATCTGGTCCCATATCAGGACAATCCTGAAGGTCAAGATCATTCTTCTGCTTCATCTGGGGCCCCTGACCCTCCCAAGGCTCGAACATATGCTGAAACTGTCAACCATCATTACTTGCTCTTTCAAGACACAGATCTGGTAAGTTGAGGCGTGACATAGAAAATGTAGGAAACTTTAGTGCTTGTAGAGTAAGGAATCCTTAGGAATTCCAGTATAAAGATGTCAAACTAAGGAGTTGTTTGCTTCCCTCCTGTTTGGCCTCTGCTCCCCAGGGTTCCTTTCACAATCTGCTCCATAGAGAACCAATGCTGCGCATGCAGGAGGGAGAAGGACATTCTCAGCTCTGCCTGGACAGGCTGCAGCTCGAGGCTATTCATAAGGTAAGACTCTTGCCTCTCATCTTCTCCACCTCCTCATTTCCCCCAGCTCCAGGCCTTTGGTCAGTGAAATGGAAGATGACAAGGCAAAGTAGATAGCTAAGGCACATGGTAGCTATACCTCACTCAATGGCTGCTTTTTCTTCCTTTCTCATCACGTTGTGATCCTATCTTCCTAAATTGTGGCCTGGTTTTTTATGCTTATATAGCTAAGAATTGCCCTAAAGCACTATGTGTAAGCTTTTTATTTTTATTTTTTTAATTTGCAGTGCTGGGGATTGAATGTAGGGCCTTCACTCTTTGGTTTTTTATTATTTTCACAGGTACGTTTCAGCCCAAACCTGGACTCCTATGGATGGCTGGTATCTGGGGGGCAGTCAGGGCTGGTTCGGATCCATTTCATCCGTGGACTCACCTCCCCACTGGGTCACCGTATGCAGCTTGAAAGTCAAGCCAACTTCAGTGCTATGTTCCAACCATCCTCCCCAACTAAAGGGCCCGGCTTCCCTCCAGCCAGCCATCGCCTTCTGTCCAGTCCCTAGTCTTGGTCCACATGGGACCCTTGGAATGAAGTCTGCCAAGAACAAATGGCCACCATCACAGAGCCGTAGGGCCTTCTTGGACAGCGTGGTGCCAGGCCTGGACCTTCAGGCCTTCCTCCCCAGGACTCCTTAGATCCTCCTCCTTCCATAGACTTCTATGGTCACAGCCCCCTGCGGGCAGGGGGGCTCTCCCTCCTACACAAAGGCTCCTCAGCCTAATACTATGGCTCACAAGAAACACTCAGGCCAGACCTAGGCTTGGGAGTCAAATGGCTCATATTGAGCAGTTGTGAAGTGGGTAAAGCTAAGTAAAGGTACTGGGTGTTTTTGAGACCACTTGTGAGTGGGTGTTTGGCAAATCACAAAGAGTATCCACATGAAGGCTCCTGTGTCACTTTTCCAGGGTACAATGTTACTGCCTTTCCAAACCACCTCTTTACAGTAACCAACACACAGGCCCAAGGAGAATTTGTTGGACTGAAGCTGGTTGTAGTACTTGTTTAACTGAGGGACACCACAAACACCCTACCGGTAGAACAGTAGCTTAGCTCTTACTTGCTCCTGCTTATGAAATATTCTCAATCACTGGTCTTTTGACCCTACTTGAACACTCCTAGACAGTCATATTTTTAAAATCTTCCTTTATAGCAAGCCAGAGTATCTATTAATTTTACTCATGGGTGATAGGAAATCTAGTTATTCTTCCCTGTGATTGCCCTTTTAAGTATTTAACAAAAGCTATCATGTGTTTTCAAAATCTTTTTTTTTTTCCTCTAGATTAAATATCTTCAGTTATTTCAACCTTTTCATGATTTTTGATCCTTCATGATATGGTCACATTGTTGACTTATTATACATGTTTATTCAAACTCTATAGGAAGTGTTTAGATCCTAAGAACACCAGTATATTGTCTTGATAAAGTTCTCTTGTGGATGCTGCAGACTCAGTGCCTATGATACTGCCCAAGCACAAACCCCAGTGAGGAGAAACAGGCCTGGGGATGCATAGGAATACAGGCTGAGGCTGGGGCTGGGGCTGGGGCTGGGGCTGGGGCTGCGGCTGGGGCTGCGGCTGGGGCCGGGGCTTAAAGGGAAGTAGTTAGATGATCTAAAGAATAGAGAGAAGGAGAAAAAGGAGACAGCTCTCTGTTGGAGGGAGCAGAGATTAGTTTAGTGCCTGCCTGAAACAAAACACTCTGGCACCCCAGGCTGGTCATGTATCTGGGAATAGCTTTTTGCCTATTTAGTAGAGGCAGTTTGTTCAGTGTTAGAAAATCTGTAAGAAGAATGGAATCGAGTAGTTCAGTTCCTTCCTGTACAGAAGAGGAAACTGTTCTAGAGGATGCCCAGGTCTACCTATTAGAGACCACAACCCATGTAAGTGCAGAGGAGCCAAGTGTTACGCCATCCCGCCGTGATCCAGCTCAGGTTGTGTCTTGTTTTGTCATCCCCCACCCCATCCTTGTTACTGGGTATTGAACCCACAGCCTCCTCACTGAGTTACACTCCTAGTCCCTTTTTAACATTTTTTAAATTTTGAGGTGGGGTCTGGCTAAGTTGCTAAGCTGCCCAAGTAGGGCTTGTACTTGCTATCCTGTTTCAGCCTCCCAGAGTGCTGAGATTATAGGCAGGTGCCGCCAGCTTTGCCTTTTGAGCTGGTCAGGAGGTGCCTTCTAGAGAGTTTTGCGTGTTCTACAGAGCAATCCCTTGATACCACACAGCAGCCCCTTTTCTACCTCCAGTGGTGGAAAAGAAGAGACCTGGGAACTGGGAGCTGAGTTTGTAAGTTGTTGGGTGCTCTGTTCCTGCCATTGAGTCTCAGCACTAATCTCAGCCTCCCAAAGAAAAACAGAATGATGCTTTCAGCTGTTGCTTTTCCCATCAACTCTTTCTCCCCAGGCCACTTAACTTGTAATGCTTCTTCCTAATATGTGCACTTCGTACTCTTGGTTCCTGCAGTTTTCTACCTTTGTGCCTTTACTTACACTCTTGCCTTCTTCAGAACTGTCCTTTTCCACCAACTCACCTAAATTCTATTCATCCTTTAAGATGCAAGCCCAGGTCTTGGGGTATAGCTCAGTGGTAGAGCACATACAACAAAGCATCCATAAGACCCTGGGTTTAATCCCTAGATGCTCCCCCCCCAAAAAAAATCCATCTTCAGCCCCTCTTTCAGTGAGCAGATTCACAGATTTGTCCAGTAAAAATTCCTCAGTATTCCTAAGGGAGGAGGCAGGACAAATAGGATAAACAGGTATTATAGTTGATGCACTTTGGGTACTCTGCGTATTACTTAGTCCTATGAGGGTAGGTCTAAGAGGTTAAGCAGTCTGAACAAGATCACATAACTAAGTACTGGTGCTGGAGTTGGAACCCTGACGGTCTGACTTGAGAATATAACTCCAAGGCCCGGGATTTAGCTCAGTGGTTCCACTGCCTAACCCGAAAGTGGAATGACCCAAGTTCGATCCTTGGTACAAAAAAAAAAAAGACTGTAACTCCAACCCATAACACATTTGGCTTCCTATTTTCTAGGGTAAGTTCACTCTAACATGGCATTTTGTAGTTTTCTTTTTTTTTTTTGGTCCTGGGGATCGAACTCGGGACCTTGCACTTTCGAGGTAGGCAGTGGAACCACTGAGTTAAATCCCTGGCCCTCTAGCATAGTGTTTTCCAAGAGATCTTTTGGTTAAATATTACATTGAATACTTTTTCAACCTTATTCTGTTTCTCCAGTATTTGTGACAGGATTCTCCTAGCCCTATCCCTGCCTTAATCATACATGAATTGAGTAAACTGGGGCTGGAAGCAACCAGGTGGAAAGCCTGAAAGTCTGCCTCCTGAGGTATGGGCTCCCTGAAATAAGGAAAGTCTTTGACAGCCTAATAAATCCACTACCAGGGATGATGAACAAATTTCCACCATCCTAGAAAAGACATTTACTGTATTCATGGAATCAGTATGCTAGAGCTGGAAGGGGATTAAGAGATCACCTAGTCCAGTAGCTTTCAAAGACTTGTGGCCCCTTTCATTTAAAATGGCTCTTTCTAGCTGGGCGTGGTAGTGCACAACCTGTAATCCCCAGCACTTGGGAGGCTGAGGCAGGAGAATTGCCAGAAAGTTCCAGACGGGCTTGAACTAGTCTCCAAAAAACCTGCTCTTTCCAGAAGTGCATATTTTTTGAGGTAGTGGGGATTAAACAAACTCAGGGCCTTGACGCTGAGGTACATCTTCAGCCTCTCTTTATTTTTAAATTTTTAGAGACAGGGACTGGTTAAATTGCCTGGGCTCAGCCTCATGAAGTTCAAACCCAGCCAGGAGTTTATGGTTTTACGAATATTTGAGGTAGAAGAACCTGTAGCAATGCTCTCCTTTTTAGCTTCTCCTGTAAAAATCCTCTATAACTGAGGAGCCCAGTTGGAAAAAATCGTGCAAATCCCTTCCTTTCACAGATGAGAAACCTTAATAGTTCAATCCTAGTGATGGACAAGGATACACAGCCCGTTACAAGGCCTACACCTGAGCTCTGCTGAGGTTCTATAATTCGAATGCTTTCTGTAGCACGCAGTATTTCTAAAGGGAATTTCGTGGGCAGAACTAGGGAAGACAAATATGAACAAGACCTAGTTGTTCCCACCGATGAGCTCATAATTAAGGCAGAGGAACAACCTAGAGATAAAAAATGAGAGTATGCACCGAACTATCACAGTCCTAGGACTCCTGAGACGGTGGAGGAGGTCAGGTCCTTAGTTCTGGGGAGACGGGGTGGACAGGAACGGGTTCTCCCAGTTGGGAGGCCGGACGCTCCGGGAGAGGAGGCTGGGGGGTTGAGTGGACAGTATGGCTGACGGCCGCACCTCAGTGTGGCGCGCTTCCTTGGAAGAGGAGGCCGCTCACAGAGTAGGTGACCAAGTTGAACCGCCTTTCACTGCAATCAACGACTCAGTTGACTTTCATTCAGGACCGGACTGCGAGGGGCACTGGGATTGTGGGCGGAAGGGGCGGGGCTTTGGGCGGAAGTCCCGGGCCTCTCGAGTCACGTGGGGCAGGGCTGTTCCGTGGAGCTGGAATTTGGGTGAGTGGCGGGTGTTCCTTGGTCGCCAGTTCAAAGACCCACGCGCCTTGATTGCCCACAGGGCGTGTGACCATTCCGGTCCTGGGGAATGAGCGGGTCTTGTTTCCGGTGTGGAGCTGTACTCAAATGTGGGCTATCTCCAACTGGGTGAATCTGGGGCCCGACCCGGCTATTGGGGAATCCAGGTGTCTCGGCCCTGGCCGGAGGTCCCTGGGCACCCCTATTTCAGGACTGGGGTCGCAGGGTAGCAGGCCCCGGGAGTCCATAGCTGCCCACACCTGCCTCTTCCCCAGGTGACTAAGGCGACCCTATGACGGAGCTTTCCAGAAGATTCTTCGTGCGGCCTCTGTTAGACATATTGTAAAAGGAGAGGGAGTGGTAACAAGGGAGTGTCGGGCGTCTTTCATTGCTGGTAGGGCAGTGGCAGTGACCCTCTCCTCTTGGCTTGACAGGAGGCATGGCACTCTGGCGGGCGTACCAGCGTGCCCTGGCTGCTCATCCGTGGAAAGTCCAGGTCCTGACGGCTGGTAAGTGTCCTTTTGGGACCAGAGCTGGCTGATTTGGGAGCCAGAGGCACACTTATAGCACCTCTATCATTTCCTGCTTGTGTTTAGCCCCTAAAACAATTGACTGTCTCGTCCCAAGCTGCTCTGTTTTGGAGGGTGAGTCTCCAAGGGGTATGCATAGTTGGCTTAGCTGTGACAAGCTGAGCAGTCCATTCTTAAAGATGAGGCATTGCTGGAGGAGGCCCCAACTTGAAAAACTAACAAACACCCTTCTAATACTTTACGGTATACAAATCACTTTCATACACATTGTGTCATAAGTACCACACAAAGGTCTGTGTGTCAAAATTGCTTGATTCTACATTGGATCACACACCGGATAAATGCTGAAATCAAGAGTTACTCCAGAAATATTTTTGTTAGTATTTTACATTGAGAAATAGACAAAAGAATAAAGACATGTATTTGCAGTTTAAATTGAGCACTTTTGTATCAGTATCCACCTTTGGGACCCCTTGAGCACCTGTCCTTAATTTACATTTTCCAGGAGATGACCACTTTAGAGTTTTGTTTACATTGTTTTTTGCATTCTTACAGTTTATTAGCTGTATTTATTAGCAGTTTATTAGCTATAGTATTAGCCCAAACTATATACTAAGAGTTTTTACTCCAAATCAAGTGACTGAGTAGCAGTCTTAACAAAGGTAACCCAGAGATTTCCCTGAATTTATTACCATCTTCATTTTCCAAGTTAGCTAATGCAAGGAGATGGTGCAGAGGTACGTATTATGGAGGGAAGAATCAGAAAGTCTGTGACTATCAGGGCAGTGCCAACAGTGATTAACTTATGATGGGATCTTGCCTGTTTTTAAAGGGAGGAAATAGTATTCTGATGAGGACAGTGGGCTTCAGAGAAGAGCTGTTGGAAGTGGTGAGGAACTACTGAAAGCCAGGGTGGAAGAGATACCCTGTTACTGGGATAGCCCTACATCAGCACTAGAAACTTCACTGCGTAGCTGGCCAGGAGAAGGACTCTTCTGCCCCTCAGTGGGCTCTTTTTCAGCTTCCTGTGCCCAAACACCTCCTGTCCCGTCCTCAGAAGGTCCATCAGCCTGCATGACTCACCTGGCTGCGTGTGTGGTGACTCATGCTGTACTGTATGGCTGTGATGGGAATCGACCTGCTGGGAATTTGTCCAGCCTCAGATTCCCTCAGGGCCCACAGCTCCCAGATAGAAGGTTCCCCCTCATGGCCATCAAGAATAGAAAGGGAGGGGGCTGGGGATTTAGCTCAGTGGTTTCGACGCCTGCTGAGCAAGCACAAGGACCTGAGTTCGATCCCTGGTACCAAAAAAAAAAAAGAATAGAAAGGGAGGAATAATCCTTATATTTCCCTACCAAGGGATCTGCAGCTGACAAAGGCAGCAACTAAAGCTCCAAGGGGGCCCAAGCGCAGACATGTGGCTGAACTGGAGTTCCAGTTTCTCCATGCTAGAGTCCTTTGGCTCCACACCCTCTGTTTTCCTGAGGCTGTGCTCACCCCAGCTTAGTCATGAAGCAACCTGTGGCCTCCTAGCACAAGACTTTCCAAACCTTTCAGAATTTTCCTTCTCTGCTACTTAGTGTATTTGGAGCAAATTATAAATTAAGGGAGGAAGTGGATTTAGCACAGTAGCTTTAGACCCCAGCACAGTAGTTGCTGTGGACGCCCCCCCCCCACACACACACACCATGGGAGAGACCCATCACACTGGAAAATAGAACAGAGATTTTAGAATTGGAGTTAGAAGACCAAGATTTAAATCTCAGAGCCATAACACTCAATAGCTGTCTTAGCACAAGTCAGTAAACTTCTTTGGACCTCAGTGTCTTCATTTAGAACTTAAATTATATGACCTCACAGAATCAGTATAAGGCAGATTTTTAAATACATAATAAACTTGGAAGCTCAAGAGGCTGGCGTTTTCTATGATTATTGGCAGCCAAGGCATAGCAAGCAATTCTTTTTATAGTGGTGTTTGAGTTGGTTTTATTCCACTTACCATAAATCTGAACATGTATAAGTATCTATCTTAGCCTTGGTTTTATTTGATTGTTTTTTTTTTCTTTTCTTTTTCCAAAAAGTAGAGCATGAAGTTTAAGTGCAGGTATTTGGTTAGGGGATAGGAAGTAGTCCCACAGGGGGAAAAAGGAAGAACCAGGGTAAGGATACATTATCATATAGGCCACTGTTAAGGACTACTGGTAGCTTAGTCCCTTGGAACTGACTGAGAAACTCTTTGAAATGTTTCTTAGGACAGTCTGGATAAATAGTCATTTCTGGAGAAAAGAGAATCCACCATCTTCCGTCCCACATTGGTCAGTGTCACCCCAGCGCCAGATCGCACAAGTATAGTCACTGAAGGCATCAGTGGTGAGGCCCCTGGTCTGGCGTGGGTCTGAAACAAGGATCTGTCAGGTGGTTGAACTGCAGTAATGGCCGGAGCAAGACATAGGTGAATCAGGATCTGAAACGGTTCAACAGAAATGTGTAATACGCCAGTTTTGGCCAGGCCAGAGTCAGGAACAGGGCAGCCCAGGGAAAGGTTGACTGTTCTGCACAGCCTGAGTCAGCCTTATCTCTTCCTTTCTCCAGGGCCCTTCCAGTCTCCAGTGGGCTCAGGGCCCAGTTCCCTCTATCTTAGGCTACCTTGATCCTACCATAGGAGCAGCTAAGCTCCTGCAGCCACTGGTTTCTCTGGAGTCTGAGATAAGACAGGATGTGAGAAGTTAGCGGGCCTTAGAGACCACCCAGTCCAGCCCCTGATGTTACAGAAAAAGAAACTGAGGTCTCTTGTCAGTGGTCAGTGATAGAGCTGGTATTCAAACCGAGGTTACTGGCCACCGACCTGCCCTGCACTGTAGACTGAGACTGTTGGGGCCCCGCCAGGATGAGTACAGTCCCTGGTCTGGTGTGAGCTTAGGCACCTGATGAGCTGCAGAACCATCCATTTTGCCCTGTTTTCTAGCCCTAGGATAGGTTAAGAGCAGGAATGAGCAGAGCACTCAGACTCACCCAGAGGATGTGGTCTGTCCTCCCGGCTGGGCTTCCACTCCCCCTGGGCACTGTGCTAGGTCAAGGCCCTACTGCAGCCAGGCAGGTAGTTGGTGGTGGGGGGCCTCTGAGTCAGCGCACTGCCTGCCCCCTGCCAGTAACCATCACTACCCGATGACCCAGCCTTCTGTGCTCAAGGGCACACTTCCTGTCTTGTTCCTGCTCCCCTGCCTTCTTATTTCCTGTTAACACTTTATTTTCTTGTAGTAAGAGTCTACACAGCTGAACAATCAAGAGTTCAAGGTCAGGGAGGCTGAGGCAAGAAGATTGATAGTTCAAGGCCAGCCCAGACTGCATAGTGAGGCCCTGTCTCAAAACAAATAAAACGACAACAAAAATCCCATACAAAAGCCAGTGGAGGAACAACATAGGGGGAGTAGGGACTTTACCTCCACTCATGTCTCAGATGTGTGTAAGTTGGGGCTTTTCAGTGGGCATAGGATGGTCCCGAATAGATCTGTGCCTAGAGGATGCGTCCCCCCATTTGGTGGGGAGTGACGGCATGAGAACTGGCATCTACCCAGGGGCATGATGTCACACTTGCACCAGCATCTATTTTCTGGGCTCCATGCCCAGCCTGGCATTGGGGCATCACTGTCCAGCAGCCTTTTGTCCTGCCCCATCAGGACTCGGGACATTATGCGTGTGCAGGCCCCAAGCCCCAGCTCCCAAGTCCAAGGAGAGGGGAGCCAAAACCCTAGAAAATTCAGACCATCCATGTCCGGGAGATCTCCATGGGGCTGGGATGCTTTGTTTGTGCTTGGGCTCTTGGTTGGGGAAGGTAGGATGAAGAATCTGAATGAGTTGTTCCTGTTCAAAGGGTCACCGGGGCCAGAAATGCAGGCCTTGCTCCTTGCTTGGGTCAGTCCTAAAGAGTTACTGCAGGTCCAAGAGCCCCAATTGTCTGTGGACAGAGGACAGACTTCTGGGTGCTGTTTGTCTGAAATGAACAGACCTGGGCCAGGGATTTAGCTCAGTGGTTTTGCCGCCTGCTGTACAAGCACAAGGACCTGAGTTCAATCCCCAGTACCAGAAAAAATAAAAAATCTAAAATGAACAGACCTTGCAGGGGCTACAGAGCTTCATAGCCCCCACTCCTCTTCCTGCTGCCCTATCACTTAGTAGTCTTCAGGTTTAATGGGCACAGTGTGGGTCCCAGAATCCATCTTTCTAAATGACTGCAATTTCCAGGACCGTGGGGTCAGGGACTTGGATTTTCATTTCAGCTCCGCCTTTTGTCGGTTGTGTGATTATTAGCAAGTCATGAAGAGTGAAAACACCCATGTCTCTGTTTCCCAGGAATATTGCTGCCTGCCTTCCCCACAAGGTGACAAGGAACAGAGTTGGTGGAATTCTGGGGAGTTAAGACAGAAGTCCTTTAGTTCCAGAAGCATCTTTGGTGTGTTGGGTGTCTTAGTCACTTTCCTCACTGAGGAGATACAATACCCAACACCCAGAATTTAAGGGAGGAGAGGTTTGTTTGGGCTCTGTCACAGGCCACGGTCAGCATGGTGGAGGGGCATAGCGTAGTAGGAGCTGCTCTTGGCGTGGAGGCCAGGAAGCAGAGAGAGAAAGAAGAGCCTGGAGGGAGATGCACCCTTCCGGTCTCACACACCAACCCCACCTCCAGTGGGCCTCCTCTTCGAGCCAGGCCCCACCTCCTAATTTCACATTCAGCTACAAGCTCGTTCGAAGAAGAATCCACTGATGAGTATAGAGCCCTCGTGATCCAATCACCTTCCAAACACATGAGGCTTTTGGGGGCACCTCAGATCTAAACCATAACAGTGGGCCCTTTGGGTCTCACTTGCACAGAAATCCCCTGCAGAGGAGGAATGTAGGAGCCTCTAGCTCGCCACTGGCCTCTGAGCCTGCCTCAGCCTGTGCTGAGGCTGCCTTGCTCCCTACCTGGTTTTGTCCCACATTGCTCCCTACTGAGTCACCTCATCCCCCAAAGACTGTTCTTATCAGTAGATAGATGTGACCACCTACCCCCCAGACCTTTGGAGGGTTATGTGTGAGAGTCCTTTGGTTTTTTGAGACAGGGTTTCACTATGTAGTTCAGGCTGGCTTCAAACTCGTGGTGATCCTCTTGCCTCAGCTGCTTGTTTTACAGGTGTGCGACACCAGGGCTGCTTTGTAAACTTTAATCACCTGGCCAAAGGACTGCCAGACTGTTACTCCCTTCATTTAAGAAGTGCTTTCATTTGCTGACTATAATGGCACACACCTGTAATCTCAAGACTCTGGGAGGCTGAGGCCGGAGGATTGCAAGTTCAAGCCCAGCCTGGGCAACTTAGAGACTTCCCAAGACCCTGTTTAAAAAGGAGGTGGGTTGGATGTGTGGCTCAGTGCAAGGGCACTGAAGCGGGTAGTGCCTTTCATCTTGTCTGGGTTACTCTCCTCTCTTTATGTATGGCTGTGGTAGCTCTCTTTCCTCCCTGGGGGTGCAGCTGGTGACCCTACCTTTTTGGGGGAGCATGGGTGATGAAATGCTGTTTAGGGTGGGGAGGGAGCCCTCAGTTCCCCACAGTCCTAACACCCTGAGCTGGACACATCGTTCTTCAGGCTAAGCTTTGAATCTTAAGCTAAGTGGCCTTTTCCAGAGTGCTCCTATTGTGTGGGGTGCTACATTTGACATTTTATCTTGGTTTATCTTCTGAGCATCTGCCGGGGACTTGCTTAGATGTGGTAGGGAATGAGAACAAAAGTGTATGGGATTCTACCCTTTTCCCCAGGGTGGTCCTGTCTTAACAGTGTTTGGGAACGACCCCCTTTGGGAGTTTGTGGGAGGTGAGGCTTTGTTACCTTGATAGGTGGAACCGGAGCTGCCCGGTGCCCACGCACAGCTCCCAGCTCTCCCCGGCCCCTCTGACGAGTCTGCTCCAGGACTTGCTGTGCAGTGGGTGTGGGGGAAGAGCAGAGCAGTGAGTGTGCAGCCAGATGGACGTCAGGGCCAGCTCCAGGCCAAGAATAGGGTTGAAGGAAATGTTTGTCCAGTGCTAATTGAGGGCACAGGGACAGTGGTGGCTTCAGGGGGGCTGGAGGGGCTTTCATTACCCAGCGAGCTAGATGGGCACGCTGGAGATCAGGTGACTCCCAGGAGGCCCGGTATGTGTGGTTTGCTAGAAACCATCATGCTGCCATAACTAAATACCGATGATTTGTGTCTTGGTTCCTGGGTGTGGGTGTCTAGGAGTGCTTGGAGCTGAGTGTTAGGGGAGACGTGGAAACAGGAGGTCCAGGGAAACCGGCTCTGATACCTATCTTGAACTCCACGTGAGGGTATGGACTGGAGGGGTCCGGCTCTGGCTGATTGTGACTCGTCCTCCGTGGACTCTCTGCAGCTCACCCAGTTGTCTTCCCTCGTAGAACCATTTGAGCACTCATGTTTTAGAAAAAGCTAGGGGTGTGGGGGTGAGCTCAGTGGTGCCTCGCCTGCCAGGCAAGCACAAGGTCCTGAGTTCAGTCCCGGGTACCAAAAAAAAATTATCCCCACAGATGGGGACCCCAAGACCAGGTGAAGAACATTATCCAGGGTCTCACACTGGATGGGGGGAAGGAAACAGTGTTCCTTGTGGCTCTCTATAGTGTGGGATTATATAAAGAACAGTGTATTTCAGCACCTACGGGGTCCTGGACCTTTGTCTCTACATCTCTAAAAGAAGGGATTTGGATGAAGTGGTCCGGTAGGGCCTTTTAACACTGACAGATAGGGTTCTTCTTCCTCTGCAGTTTCTGTCTTGACTCTTCCCTTTACTGCTTAATGCACAGTTCTTGGTTCCTGGCATGCCCATCCTAGTTTCTGAGAGGACATGCGTGAAGTGTCACTATCCTTGAAGAAAGGAGGGCATTGGGGTGGAAGGGATCAGTCATTTGCCCAGAATGAAGCCCTGGGGCTCAGAGTGCTAGAGCCTCATTGGTCAGTAACTTACCTTTTGGGAGATGCTCTCATGTCACCTGTGTACCTTGCACAGGGTCCCTGATGGGCCTGGGTGACATTGTCTCACAGCAGCTGGTGGAGAGACGGGGTCTGCAGGAGCACCAGACACGCCGGACCTGGACCATGGTGTTCCTGGGCTGTGGCTTTGTGGTAAGTTCTCCCCACAGCAGGGCTGTAAGGGCACCGGGAGAGGTCTTTGTTTGCCGCCGTCCTGCAGTTCCCATTAGGCTCTCCCACCTAGGCCAGCCTGCTTCTCTCTCTTTGCCTTGTGTCTGCCTCTCCCTGGGATTTGGTCTCTGATACTTGGGGGAGGAGCTTTGTTATATAAAAGCCAGGTGCTTCTCCCTACATCCTGCTCCTATATTGGGCTGCACTTTCAGGGCCCTGTAGTAGGAGGCTGGTATAAGATTTTGGACCGGCTCATTCCTGGCACCACCAAGCTGGATGCGCTAAAGAAGATGTTTTTGGACCAGGTGAGTGACATGGAAGGGAGTGGGAGTGGGGAAAGGTGAGCCTGGCTGGATCAGTGGGGTTCTCACAGAGCTCCTACTTCTCTTCCTAGGGGGCCTTTGCTCCGTGTTTCCTAGGCTGCTTCCTGCCACTGGTGGGAACACTCAATGGACTGTCAGCCCAGGACAACTGGGCCAAACTGCAGCGGGTGAGTGAGTCTCGGGCTCACAGGCTGGCAACCCCAGGGAAAGGAGGTGGGCAAAGACAGAGGTACAGGGAGAGTCTCGGGCCAGGGAGGAGAGCAGCGAGTGGAGTGGAGGGCAGCAGTGTGCTATTGGATCCGGAGTCCATGTGTGTGATATTTACACTTGGAGGTGGTGGCTGCCTGGAGGTCCAGGTGTTAATTTGTTCCTTCTCTGTCTCCTCAGGATTATCCTGATGCCCTCATCACCAACTACTACGTAAGAGCTGACCCCTCCTGCCTGCTCTCCCGCTTCCTGAAGTCCAGAAATGCCCAGGATTTAACTGGGTTCTCCTGACACAGGAATCCCTCCACTGGCATTGCTCTCTCATTCCCATCTGGGCACTCCCTTTCGGCCCATGTCTGTGTGCAGAGACAGGACAGGGCCAGGGAAGGTGCTGGGGCTGGAGGCCTGATCAGCGAGGCAGCCAATTGACTTTCACCTTCTCTTCTTGTAGCTCTGGCCTGCTGTGCAGTTAGCCAACTTCTACCTGGTCCCCCTGCACTACAGGTATGACAGATCCCTACACCCAAAAGATCTATACTACCAACCGTTGTAAGCAGAATAGACCCTCAAGTCAGCACATACTGCCCTGGTCAGAGCTCTTTAGACTCCACACCTTTTATTCAGAACCTCCAACCCTTTATAGAAACTGTCCCAGGGTGTCCCCCACTGACCTTGCTGTACTCTTCCTAGGGGTAATCCTGCCTCCGAAACCCTTGTCTCCATCCCACCCGAGCTCTCCATATGGTCAGGGACAGTGCCTGGCTGTGGTGCTGCAGCCTAGGCTAGACAGAAAAGTCTGCCCGGGTGCAGTGGAGTGCACCTGTAATCCCAGCACTCTGGGAGGCTGAGACAGGAGGATCACAAGTTCTAGCCCAGACTGGGCAACTTAATGAGACTTTGTCTAAAAGCAAAAGAAAAGAGAGACCTAAAGGCCAACAAAGAATTTGGTCAGTTTAGTTCACTGCAAAATATTACTTTGCCCTAATAATAAAGGTCATTGCTGAACTTCAAGGAGTGGAACGCAAGATGAGTTGTTAAAATGCTTGCAGGGGTCTTGGGAACAGAAAAATAGGAAACTTTTCAGGCCAGGGATGGTGGTATAATGGTTGTAATCCTAGCAGTTAGGAGGCTAAGGCAAGAGGATTACCACAAATTTGAGATCAGCCTGGGCTACAGAGTGAGTTCAAGGCCAGCCTGAACTACAGTGAGACTTTGTCTAAAAACTCAAAACATCAAAACAGGAAAGAGAAAGAAAGGACAGAAAGAAAAACTTTTCAGAGGGGACATGGTCAAAATTTACATGAATAGCATAACTAAAAAGAACACAGACTTATGAGCCAAATCCTAAACATTAAGATCTTTTGCAACATTCTTTGAAACCAGATCCAGTTTAATTTAAAATAAAGAAGGTGCTACTTTGTGCCTGTCTGTAATCTTAGCACTTTGGAAGCTACAACAGGAGAATTCTAAATTGGAGCCCAGCCTGACAACTTGAGACCTTGTCTCAAAAATAAGAAATAAAAAGGGCTGGGGTGTAGCTTAGTGCAAAGGTTCTGGGTTCAGTCCCCAGTATGACAAAAAAATAAAAGGAAAAGAAAAGAAGGCACTACTTTGCTGGGCTGTGGATGTAGCTCAGTGGTGGTTGGCTGGCTTAGCATGTGCAAGGACCTGTTCTTGGTTCCTAGAACCGCAGGGGAAGAAGGTACAAGCCCTGCCTGGGCAACTTGGCCATGTTGTGAGACCTGGTCTCAAAAAGTAGACGAGAGGGCTGGGGATGTAGCTTGTCAGTGCAAAGCCCTGGCTTCGAGCCCCATTTTTGAGATAGGGCCTGGACAGGCATGTGGGTGACAGCCATGTCTGGAAGGAGAACTGCTGGGAGCAGTTAGCCACTGAGGCTCTCGTGTGGGAGGCAGAGCTTGAGGACTGCACCAGAATCTGAGCTCCTAGTTCTCTGGTCCAGGATGCAGTCCCTCCACTGGGGCTGAAGGAAGGAGACCCAGATCTGAAAATGTTCAAGACAGTCCCTCCTTTTATCTCATCCCTTCTGTTTCCTTATGTGCTCTCTATACTTTTTCTCCCCAAGGGGGTTGGGCCCAGGGCCCAGGAATGCTAGGCAAGCACTGTAACCACTGAGCTGTCTCTAGCCCTTCTCTCCCCTCCCCTCCCCTCTCTTTTCTTTTCTTGGTACCAGGGATCGAACTCAGGACCTTGCACTTGCCAGGCAGGTGTGGTGCCACTGAGCTACATCCCTGCCCCTTATTTTTTTTATTTTGGAACAATGTTTGCGCCAGGGATGTAGCTCAGTGGTTCCACCACCTGCCTCACAAGTGCAAGGTCCCAAGTTCGATCCCTGGTACCAAAAAAAAGAAAATGTAGGGAACAGGGGAAGGGGATGTTACCAGAACCTCTGCAGTGAGTCCTGGTCTCCTGTGAGCCACGGCAGCACACGGCGAATTACAGGAAAGGTAGAAAAATGAGACTGAGAAGAAGCTGAGCTTTGGGTCTGATCAGTGCTGCTCAGGGCAGCAAAGACAAAGACCCCCACCTTACCACACCTTTTATTCAGTACTCAGTACATCGAGAGAAACAAAGTGTAACAAGTGACTTGCCGAGAGTTCAGTACATCCTGGGTAAATAAGATGTAACAATCCAAGAACAAGGAGGAACTCAGTAGATGTTTGTTCCTCCCAGGATGTTCTCAGCTCCCAGGATGTTTCTTGTGCTGGAGACTCACAGGCAGCATCACTGGATCATTGAGGTCTCAGTTGTGACCGGAGGCCAAAATGCAATTATGTCTCAGAATTCCATAGCTGGGTTGTAGGCAGGAGAACTAGGCTAACCAAATGATTTTCCCCTAAAATTATGTAGCATTGCTCCCAACAAGAAGGAAAGAAACAGAATGTTGCTAAGTTGCCCTGGCTGTTCTCGCTGGTGTGTAGCCTCATCCTTGGCATGTGCCATTATGCCCTGCCTCATCCCCTTCTTCACAGTGATATTCTCTTGCTAGGTTGGCCGTTGTCCAGGGTGTTGCTATCATCTGGAATTCCTACCTATCCTGGAAGGCACATCAGCTCTAACCCTGCCCTGCTCCATCATTCCCACCGCCTCGATGCACCCAGTGACCCTGAATGCTCACAGCTCTTCAGTTTGCAGATCAGTGTCCGTGAGGTGGGGCTGCTGCCCAGAGCACTCTGCAGTGGCACATTTCACTCTGAACTGTGTACTGACTTCTGAAATCACTGAAGCCTTTATGATACATTCACAGGCGCTCGATGCATTCTGAGCACAGTACCATTAGGCAGTTGCGTCTTGTGTGAACACCATGAAGTGTCCTTACACACACCTGCATGGTATAGGTCAGTCACTCAGCGTGGCCTTGTGATGCAAACAGGACATGGTAAACTCAAGATGTCTGAGGCCGCTGCCTGCCTAACGGCCCACTGTTTTACAGTTAGCTTTTTTTAAAAAATAAGGAGTCGGGCTGGGGATTTAGCTCAGTGGTTTCGCTGCCTGCTGCGCAAGCGTAAGGACCCGAGTTCGATCGCCGGTGCCAAAAAAAAAAAAATGAGTATATTCTAAAATAATGATATAGTATAATAAACCAATAACGTTATTATTTATTGTCAAGTCTTCTGTACTGTACATAAGTGTACACATTGTACTTTTATATAATCGGCGACACAGGACTTTGGTTTCCACTAGTATGACCACAAACAGGAAGATGCATTGCAGTATGATGTAGCAGCTACTGTGCTACTAGGTGATAGGAATTTTTTGGCTCCATTATAATTTTGTGGGCCCACAGTTGTGTACATAGTCTGCCATTGACTGAAATGTCATGTACAGCACACAATTGTAGTCTCCTCACACTGCATACAAAGTATGTACTCCATAAATCTTTGTGAAGCCATATGGCCTCGTCAGCTTTACATCCATATACCGACCAATGCCGCTTCACTCTTTCCATAGACACATCTGTTAGGGGAACCCTTCCCAGGCCTGGTGTTCTTCGGAGACCCCCTCAGGCTGTATATAGTGCTTCAGTCCATATGTTAGTAAGTATGTAATCTAGAACCAGCAGAGGTCATAAGTAAGACATGAAAACTAACCATGGCTGTAGCTGGAAAGAAGCCAAGGCCCTCCTGTCCCAGTCATCTTTTACGGATGTGGACACTGAGGTCCATAGAGATGTGTGACCTCTTCCCTGTAGGAGTTAGTGGCAGAGTAGAAACTTGGACCCAGTTTTCTTATGTCCTACCCAGTGATCTTAACTAGAAGGTCAAATGCATAAGAGTACTTCTGTTACTCCCAGGAGAGACACAGACCTTTGCTAAATTACTTCGTGTCAACTCCGAAAACAGACCTGCCTTCTGTGGTCTGAAGCTGAGAGCCCCTCCTCATATGGTGCCTCCACTGCACAGCTGTGGACTCAGGTTCTGGGGCTGTAAGAAGGTCGGGAACCCTGGCAGACTTTAGTGGAGGCAGAGGCCTCTTCGTGGAGTGCCAACAGCGAGCACCTGCTTTCCTCAGTTTGAGAGCCGTATAGCTGGGGCCTGAGGGTGTGAGGAGCGCAGCGTTCGCCCAGCACCTATGGGCGCCAGTTTCTGGGCCAAGGAGGACGGGGTCAGGACCACGGACAGCGTCGAGGGCCCGCCTCCCAATTCGGAGCACAGGCGGAAGCCCCGGGATTGGCCGGTCTGAGGACCGGGCCGGGTCACTGCTAGCTGTTGTAAGCGGGGCTGAGGGCCCTCGTGGCTCTTGGAGCAATCATTATGCCGGGCCTGCGTCCCACACCGCTTCCAGCGCCGGCCCCAGGGACACGAGGTCTGGTGTACAGTGGGGCGCCCGGAGCTGCTGCTGTCACTGTTTCTACAATCAGTGGATGTCCTCCGCTGACGTCAGACGGAGCTGTCCTGGCACTGTATAAGGCTGGCGGCGGTCCCGGGACAGACCCCGTGCTCCCCAAGGCGCCCTCAGCCCGCCCCAGCACAGACACGAGCTCCGCCTCGCACCGGCAGTGCTCTCGGCTCTCCGACAACCTGTGAGTGGCTCGGAGCGACCGACCGTCCAGATTCCCTCGCGCCAGCCTGCGCCCTGCGCAGAGACCACCGGGCGGCCGCGGAGGGAGGGACGGAGGGAGGTTGGGAGGTCGGGGGGCGCTGGGCTGCGCGGGAAGGGAGTCGCGCACCTCATTAGCCGCCCCTTGTGTCCAGGCCCCGGCACCATGAGGCAGGCGGCACGTGCGGTGCTGCTGGTAGGGCTGTTGCTCCTGGCGCAGCCGCGCCCGGGGAGCGGCCCGGGGAGTCCGGTGGCAGCGGCCGGGGTCCAGGACGCGAGTCTGCGATGGAGCCGCGGGGCGCGGAGCCCGGGCGGCGGGGCCCGCGCGCTCCTCCTGCTGCTGGCCGAGCGCTTCCCGAGACGCGCGGGGCTCGCCGGCTGGAGATCCGAAACGGCAGGCGGGCGGCTGCGACGGGACGACCCTCCACTGTCCATCGACCTCACCTTCCACCTGCTGCGGGCCCTGCTGGAGCTGGCCCGGACGCAGAGCCAGCGGGAGCGCGCCGAGCAGAACCGCGTCCTGTTCGACTCGGTGGGCAAGTGACCGGCGGGCCGGAGCGCGGGAGCCTCGCCCTCCCCGGGGCTGGACCGTGAGGACCGGAGCTGCCCGGAGACGTCCTGAGCGCTCTCTACGCGGCTGTTTTTTAATAAAAATGCTAACGAGCCTTTGGTTCCTGTCATGGGGGCGAGGGCAACCACACCAGGGTGGGAACTGTGTGCGAGCTGGGGGCCCGGGGCGCAGGAGGCACCCGGATGCCGAGGGGCTGCGGGAGTGGGCGGCGGAAGGAGATGCGGGTCTGAGACCAAGACTGCTTTATTGAGGCCTCCCGGGTCCGCGCTGGCGGTGGCGGGGTGGTCTCCGCGCGGGTCCTCTGCCACCCTGGCCCGGCCCGGGGAGCGCCGGCTCCGGCCCGGCGGTGGTCGCTCAGTGCGGCCCTGTGCGAGCGAGAGGAGGCCGGCTGGGCGGGCGCTGCAGGAACCGGGCGGCCCCGAGCCCGCGCACAGCTCGCCCCAGCCACTCGGGCTTCTCTGGTCCCTGCGGGCGCCCCCGGACCCCGAAGCCCCAGAGCAGCGGAAGGCGGGAAGAGCGCGGCCGCGCTGCGGGTGCCGGCGGGTGCTCCAGCCGGGCTCTGCCCCAGCCCTCTCACCCTCGGGCGCGTCGGGCCGCCCTTCCTCGGGCCCCGCGCTGCCCTCGTCCCGGTCCAGCGCCACCTCTTCGTCCTCGTCCTCTCCGGAAGCGCCTGGGCCGAAAGGACACGTGAGGCGGCGCCCCCACTGCTCGGGGCGCCGCCCCGCCCCACCCCACCCCGCCCCGCGGCCCGAGCACGAGCGGTGCCCTCCCGGGTCCGCACCGGGCTGGAAGTCGATGGTACCCAGCATTTCGGCCACGTGCTCCACGCTCACGGAGAACTGCTCCATGCTCTCGTAGCCCGGCTCCGGCCGGCCGGCCAGTTCCACCTTCGACATGGTCCCGACCCTGCCGCGGCCACAGCGGCTCAGGGAGAGGAGTCCGTGCGGCCCCTTCCCTCCCCCGCCCCCGCGCTACTCACTTATTGATCAGCTCCTTGGCCTGCTGCAGGGGAGAAAAAGAGGAGGGCAGAAGTAAGCCCTGGGCCAGCCCCGGCCGAGCCCCTCTCGCGTTCTCCCCACGGTCCTGCGGGGAGGTGGGAATGCGTAGCCCAACGTCGGAGAGACAATGCCCAAGGTCGCGGGCGAGTAAGTAGGAGAGGAAAGATTCGAACCCGGGTCTTCAGGCGCCAAGCCCACCTCCAGCGCGTGAGGGGCTGCTGCCTGGCCTCCCCTCCCCCGGGGCCCACCTGGAGGTACAGCGCCATCTGCGGCTCTTCCATGGACTGGATGGCCGACTCCACCAGCTTGGAGGAGGCCTCCAGGTGGTCTCCGTACTGGCGGATGAGGCCGCGGACGTGCTGCAGCTTCTCCTCCTGCTCCCGGGCCAGCGCCTGCAGCAGCTCGCCCTTTCGCTCCTCCAGGACCGCACACAGGGTCTCAAACCTCTGGTTTAACAGCTGCTTCTGCCTTCGGCTGTTGTCCTAAAAGACAGGAGCAAGAAGGAAGGCGAGGCTGTGACCCCATAGTTACCACAGCTGGATACTGGTCCCGCTCCCCTCCTAACACGATTCAGAGAGAGCCAAGGAAACCGACCTGACCTAATGGGGTTACCTCTGCCTTAGGTACACTGTCAGAATATGGGCCGGATCTCTTTCATAACAATAGCAGTATGGCATTTCACAGTGGCTTCCCTGGGTGCTATCCCTCCCTATCCCTGACCCAGGTTTGATTTGCATTATTCCATTTAATTCCCCCAAAGACCCAGGAGGTAGTCATTAAATCATTATCATCATCATTTTATTGACTATTTTTTTAGACAGGGTCTTGCTCTGTAATTTAGGGTGGCCTTGAACTCACAGTAATCCTCCTGCCTCAGCCTCCCAAGTGCTAGGATCACAGGTGTGCGTCACCACGCCCACCCAGTTCATCACCGTTTTATACAGTTAAAAACACAACCAAAGCACAGAGAAGTTAAGAAACTAGACCAAAGTCACAGAGTTAGTGAGCAGTGGGGCCGGGATTCAAACCAAGCAGCCTGGCTAAGCACACCCTACCACTTCCAGGAGCCCAGAAATCTGGCCAGTTTGGCCGGAGGTCAGAGAGGAGCGGCTCTCTGCTGCCCTCAGGGGGCCTCTGTCCCCCTCCTGCCCAGGCTCACCTCGATGGTCTGGCACACCTCCTCCATCTGTGTGATCACAGCTTGCACTCGGTCGTTGCCTGCCACCAGCATGGCGATGCCGTCGCTGAGCTCGCTCTGCCATATACACAGGCCAGTGCTCAGACCCGGCAGCTGCACCCCTCTCACCCCAGCCAGGTACCGAGGAGGAGACAGCTCCTCCCCACCCTTGCCAGGTGTCCACACTCTGTGGGTGGGTGGGCGGGCAGCAGCCCTCCGCCACCAAATGGGAAAGCACAAGGCACCCCAACCCTAACCCTAAGCACCCACCGTGGGCAGGCACCGGCTGGATGCTTCATCTGTAGACGCATGTCTTCCATTAGGTCTGAAACTTTCTCAGTGACACCATTCAGGTAACACTGTGTTGCCCCCATCCCACACAGGGTCTCACTAGGTAGCCCAGGCTGGCCTGGAACTTGTGGAGATTCTCCCGCTTTGGCCTCCTGTGTGCTGGGATTACAGGTGAGCGGCACCACACCTGGCTCTCCGTGCTCTTTATTCTCTCAGTCTGGAGTCTGACAGGACTTATGTTAGACCTTCTTCTCCTCGGCCTTCTCACTTCCTGGGGCTGTGGTCAGGCTGTGTTCAGTCTTCTTGTCATGCTCAATAATTCTCTCTCCAAAGAAATCTATCACTTATTTCATCCACTGAATGCTTTCTTTTAACAATTATTCTTTATATCTAAAATCTCTATTTGGTTCTTTGTCAAATCTTCATGGTCATTTTTTGTTGTTATTGTGGTGGTGTTTGTTTGTTTGTTTTTGGGATAGGGTCTCACTATGTAGTCCAGGCTGGCCTTGATCATTTGTGGTGATCCTCCTGCCTCAGCCTCCCAAGCACTGGGATTATAAGGATGTGCCACCAGGGCTGGTGACTGTGTGGTCATTTTTGATATTCTATTATTGCTTTTTTAAAAAATTCCATCTTTCAAAAACCATTTTAGTCATAATGACTTTCTATTCTGTAATAATTTTAACCTCCGAATTACCCCAGGGTCTAAACTATAATTTTTGTTTCTGCCAACTTCATTTGTGGAGTAAATTCCTTTCTGTATGGTCAATTGTGAGCTAATATTTTGTTGATCTTAATCTAAGGAGAACATAAGGGTCAATTTTTCCTCCAGCAGAATTTGCATTTGCTTCTATTAAAAGACAGGAGGTGCAATTGGCCGCTTAGTGCCTAGGATTCCAATTTAACTTGGAATTTGGGGAGTCTTTTTTTTTTGGTACTGGGGATCGAACTCAGGTCTTTGCGCTTGCGCAGCAGGCGGCGAAACCACTGAGCTAAATCCCTGGCCCTGGGGAGTCTTTGATGCAGCTCCCCCACTTTAGGGTGCCAGCGTTGATCTTCCGGGAAATGTTCTTTCTGTGCTGACTGCAGGATTCTGCCTCCCCTTGCCTTTCCCATTCCGCCCTCTCCCCCTTCCAGAACCCCTTTACGTCTTCCGAGCCAGCCAATCTCATTTTAAAGCTAGGTTTATGCAGAAACCATTCACTGTATGGTAGTGAGAGGCCCTTGACAGTGTCTGGTCCACCATGCACTCTGTTTTCATCCATGCTCATAAGGACTCTCAGAAAGAGGCACTTTTATTCTCTCTTCCACAAATGGGGGACCTTAGGGCTGGAGAGGTCAGATAGCTTCCTGGAGGTCTTGCTGAGAGTGTGGAGCTGGGACTGTAGCCCTGACCTGCTAGGCTTACAACCAAGTGCAGAAGGGGGCTGCCCCTGCCCTGAGCACTCCCCATCCCCCCATGATACCTTCTGGCGCTTGTAAATGGTGGGCAGCGGGGCCACCTCGCAGTCCTTGTGGGCACCGAAGACCTTGCAGAGGGAGCAGGTGGGCACTTCGCAAGTCAGGCAGTAGATGTTGATCTTCTCGTCCTCATGCTCCTCGCACATGAGGTGCTGCTCAGCCTTGGAGTGCAGCGGCCTGGAGGGAGCCAGAAGGGCAGCAGCAAGGGTCAGGGGCTAAGCCGGGCTGTGGTTGGCCCTGAACGTGAACCCTCTCTTTGCCTCCCCAGCTGCCACCACCTTCTGGGCCCTGCAGTCAGTGCTGAGCCTGACCCGGGCGAGCCATTCCTGCAGTGCTCATCTTCTGGGGAAGAGAAGTTGCCGAGAGGTAGAAGAGACGTGATCTGAGAACAGGCTGAGTCCCAGCAGGCAAGGATGTTCTGAGGGACAGACTCATGGAAGGCTGGCAAGGCCCAGAGCTGGGTCCCTGCCGGGACAGAGGGAGTAGGGTGGCAGCTCACCGTGAGGACTCCTGCTTGTAGATGTCGATAATGTTCTCCACCAGTAGGTTTCGCTGCAGACCGTAGACACCATGTCTGTCCAGGACAACCTCATGCCTGCATGATGGGCAGCGGAAACGGCCTCCCGAAGACACCGCAGTGGAGCCCCGGGATTGCCACAGTGGATTTGAGGCCTGCGAGGGCAGGGCCAGGAGAGAACAGGCAGTGAGCATCGGCTGTTTTCTAAGGCCGGTCTCTGCCCTGAGAGCCACTGGGGATGCCCCCATTCCTCAGCCCAGCTGCCCGGATGTCCCTGTGTCCAGAGCCTCCCTGTGGCTGAGGACCGGTCAGGAGGGGATCTCTCCAGAGGGGCCCAGCCTGGAGCTTTGGCAGAAGGGCTGGGGTGGAAATGGACTCAGAGCCATGCAGCCTGTTTCTCAGGCTGGGGCCCTCAGGGGCCGCGCTTCAGGAGATTCTCTGCAGCGGTAGGCAGGGGCCACTGGCCAAGTGCTGCTCAGGGCTATGTGTGCTGTTCATCTTCTGCCATATGCTGAGTGTGCCGGGGAGTTTCGGGGCTCTGGATTAAACACCCCTGCCCTAAGTTCCAGGCAGACAACCGCTGCATCCCATCCCAAAGGGGGAGCCCTGCAAGATCCCTGGCCCAGGCTCAGCTTTGGAGGTGATCATCTTTTCAACGGGACCAGCAGCCTGTGCTGCTTTGGAACAGAAAAGACCTGTGGAGCTGGGCTAAGAGCTGCCGTGCAGTCAGCTAGGAAGGGTGAGGGTCGGAAACGGAGCAGAGGTTTGTCTAGAGAAATGGAGATGACCTTAACTAATAGGGAGAAAACAGATGAAAGAGACTGCCCAGGGCTCCTTCTTCTCCAACGCCAGAGCCTGAGGCTCAGCCAATATGTGACAAGGACCACGCAACCAAGCCTCCCTTCCAGATGGCCGTGGCCACTTGGCTGCTCTGGGGTGCGGATCAACATGTTTTGTGCAATTTCAGGACAAAAATGCTTTTTTGTTTTCTTGGTTGTTCAAGACAGGATCTTGCTATGTAGTCCAGGCTGGCCTTGAACTCATTATGTAGCTGAGGCTGGCTTCAAATGTGGCAGTCCTCTTGCCTCAGCCTCCTGAGTCTTGGGAGTACAGGCATGCGCCACCTGGCCTGAACAGGAAATATTTGTAGTGGGCAAGGCATGCCCTACCTGGCCCACTTTCTCCTTCCTGCTTGCTGGAGGAAGGTGGAATGAGTCACATTGCAGTAGCCTCTCAACCCAGCAAATGTGCTTGAGAACCACACTGTGATAAAAGGAGCAAGCCTCTGTTGCAGCCCTGGCTGCCTATCCAAACTTTTCCTAGGGAGAAAAGCAAATTTTTACCTTTTTTGAGCCACTGTTAACTTTTCTTTTTCCCTGGGGATCAAACCCGAAGTCTTCTGCACACTAGATAAGTATTCTCCCACTGAGCTAAATCCCTGTTACTGTCATTTTGGGTTGTCCGCTTCCTACAGCAGAATTCAATGCTAATCACATAGGAGATGATGGTCTGACTTCGTATGCTTGGATATATTCTAGATGTGGGTTCCATGAAACTCTCTAAATCCATACCCTCCTTTTTCGCAGTTCTGGATACTGAACCAGGGCCTTTGTACTGGGTTATATCCTGAGCCCTTTTTATTTTTTATTTTGAGGCAGGATCTCACTAAATCACTAAATTGCCCAGGCTGGGCTTGAACTTATAATCCTCCTGCTTCAGCCTCCCAGAGTGCTGGGATTACACCTGCGTGCCACTACACCCAGCTCTCAAAGTCTTTATATGCCAACTGGAGGTCTATTTTTTTTTTTTTTTTTGGTACCGGGGATCGAACTCAGGTCCTTGCACTTGCACTTGCACAGCAGGTGGCGAAACCACTGAGCTAAATCCCCAGCCCTATTTTTTTTTTTTGGACACAGGGTTTCACTATGTAGCCCAGGCTGGCCTTGAACTGTGGGAATCCTTCTGCCTCAGCCTCCCGAGTGCTGGGACTACAGGTGTGCACCACCATGCACAGCTCTGGAGGTCAGTTTTGGAAGGACCCTTCGATGTGTGCAGCAATGCCCCATCACACTCGGAGAGCATGCAAGAGAGGAGGAGAAGAAATAGCTGGCAGAGATAGCCAGAGTCATCTCTTCTTCCTTCTCCTCCTCTTCCTTCCCCCTCCTCCTTCAATCACAGAGCCCCTGAATTTTAGTGAGATGTGGGAAGTTCAGTGGCAAAGTTTGGAGGCATGAACTATAAATACCACATTTCTCTTCAGACTTCTTGAGAATCATAGGAAGCTTACACCTGAGCCCATAATAAAGCTGAAACAGGTGAGTTTGAGATTATCCAAGGCCGGGTTTGTGCATCTGTCCATCTGTTAGTAGAATTATATGAATATTTCTCAGTTTAGTTTAGGGAATGTATTTAAAGTTCTAATCATAGGCTCCTGCCTGTACGTACAGTTACTTATTAATATTTCAAGGTCAAGGAAGGAGATAAGGAGATGTGTGGAGAGAGACCGCCCTGCCTTCGGGCCTGGAGGCATCTGACTCACTGGATTTGTGGGTAGTGGACAGACAGAGGCACTCAGTAAACATTTAGGGAGGAAAGAGGAGTTCCAGTCCAGTGCAGAGACAAACTCTGGGGATCCCCTCTCCCCAAGTGCCACCCTCCCGGAGGCCTAATGCAGAGATGCATTACTTAACCTTCTCCCAGCATGCTGAGAGCCTGTCAAGTGCCAAGCTCTGTTCTATGGGCTTTCCAGATGTTATAATTATTATTATTTTTTGTGTGTGTGGTACTGGAGATTGAACTCTACCACTGAGCTCCACTCTGGCCTTTTCTGTTTTTTATTTTGGGACAAGGTCTTGCCAAATTGCCCAGGCTGGCTTTGAACTTGAGGTCCTCCTGTCTCAGCCTCCCTCATAGCTTGGATTACAGGTGTGCATCACTACACCCAACAGATATTATTGAATTTCATCCTCTGGAGCACCTTGAAAGAACGGTGAAGAGGAATATTTTCCTTGAACCTAGACTACAAGGAATATGACAATAACTAACATCTACTGAGCACTGACACTGTCAGATTTGCTCTGAGTCTTTGTATTTAATCCTCACTTCGCCCTCCCACCAACCTTCTGCAGTACTAACCCTTGGCCCATTTGAAAGATGAGAAAACTGTGGCCTGGAGAAGTTAAATAAACTGCATGTGCTTATCAGGCAGCAGGTGGCACTGCCAATGTGTGACTTCAGGCATGCGGACCCCAGAGCCTGACCTGATCGTCATTATTCCGCCTGGTGAGATTCAAGGACATTCAGGCCAACTGACGGATGGAGTATCAGGTAAGATCAGGAAAGAGTTTTTTTGTTTTGTTTTTGAAGTATAAGAATCATGAAAGACCAAACATCAATCCTTTACAGGGAAAAAGACCACTGCCGGATAATCAACTATGATAAACGAAAGGATCCATTGCATCAAAATCCCAGGTGCCTTGGCCATCACAAGGGCCCCGCTTCCAACCAGAATGACCTGCTTGCCTGTGACAAGGAGAGGAAGTGACACAAAGCCCAAGGGAGTCCTCCGTGGACGTGTGCACAGCTCATCCGGGCTGACTCACTGCTTCTGCATGGACAGGATTAGGGGGCACGGACTTCCAGTTAATTCAGGGCAAAGCCCTCTATCACCAAAGAAGCAGAAGAGCTACGCAGAGACTGCAGGCCAGTGACAACAGCCAGGCAGCTTGCATTTAAGAGAACAGTAGAAAACGCCAAGGTAAATACAGCAGATCAAGAATCAGCCGATTACCGAGGGAGGCAGCAGGAGATTCCAGCCAAGATACAGCAGAGAGAAAAGCAAGCCAGGACTGAAGAACGGGAGAACACCCACTGGCAGAGAAATTCTCCAGAATCAATATGCTTTCGGGCCAGGGATTTAGCTCAGTGGTTCCGTTGCCACCTGCCTTGCAAACATAAGGTTCCGAGTTCGACTTCCGGTACCAAAAAAAAAAATCAATATGCTTTAAACCTAACATTTGTAAAGAAACAAAGAAAACTTAGTCTCTTTGATTAAATGAGAGATAGAAATGATTATAGATGGAGAATGAAAGAGTTGACAGAATTAAGGAAAGAAATGACAAACTATCATTAACAGAAAAATGCACACTGGACACAGGAGAATGGATGATGCTGATAAAAGTCACAGATTACAGAGGAAATTAACAGAGATAAAAGTAATCAGGACTCCAGCCTGCAACATGGATCAGCCTTGAAGACAGTATGCTAAACAAAATCAGCCAGACACAGAAGGGCAAGTGTGCGATTCCTCTTCCAGGAGGCTCCTGGAAGAGCCAAAGCAGAGACAGGAAGGGAGTGGGGTGCCGGGGCTGGGGAGAGGACTCAGGAGTCAGTGTTTGGTAGGTACAGTTCCTGCTTGAGAAGCCGAGGAAGGGCTGCAGGGGGCGCTGGTTGCAGGACAATGTCTCTATCACCGCCAGACTCTCCATCTAAAAATGGTGGCGATCAGCCCACCACAATGGGGCACACCTACAGTCCCACCCAATGAGGAGGCTGAGCCAGGGGCATCACTTGAGCCCAAGAATGCAAGGTCAGCCTGGGAAACAGCCAGATATGTCTCTTTAAAAAACAAAAAGTTAAGAATTTAAATTTCCTGTTTGTATTTTACCATGAATTAAAAAGTAATCCAGACTTGTTAGCACATCTTGGCCAGGATTCTTCCTTCAGAATTCCTGGTTTCCAGGGCTGGGAGACACACTGCCCGCCCCCGCCTCATCCCTCCACTCCATCACCGCCTTCCTCCTGGGACCCAGAGGCTGAGAGCAGCGCAGTGAGATCCCGTATCTGAAGGGCCTGTCCCCGGGAGAGGAAGATGGTATGGTGCAGGAGGGGAGGCAACTCCGCCTTCCTCACAGTCCGCCCGGGGGGAAAACCACCAGCCAGCCTGCATTTGCACAGAGCCCTCTGTCTCCTGGGCCCATGGCTCCTTCCTGGCTTGTTTTTGTTCTTCTTCCGCTATAGTTCTGGGGGTTGAACCCAGGGCCTTCACACTGAGTCCTTTTAAATTTTTTATTTTGGGACATTCTTCTGGGGGGGGAGGGGGACAGGGTCTCACTATGCAGCCCAGGCTGGCCTCGGCCTCCCCAGTGCTGAGATTACAGGCGTGCATCACCACACCCACTCAAGGACTGTATTATTTAAAATGAAGATAAATAAAGGTTTGCAAGCTAGTCTTTTCAAGTGGAATTATTAATTATTATTATTATTATTTTGGTACGGGGGATCGAACTCAGGACCTTGCGCTTGGGAGGCAGGTGCGGTGCCACTGAGCTAAACCCCCGGCCCTCAAGTGGAATTATTAAATCATAGTATAGGTATGGGTGGTACACAGCGGTGGGCAAGGCCAGGATGGTGAGCTGAGGACCAATGACGCTTGTGAAGTTTGTACTTCCCCTGCCCTGATTTCTTCCCCTGTGGAAATTTGTCTGCCTTATGTAACAAACCTTCTTGCAAAGGCTGGGCAGCTACTTCGGTAAAATCATCCATGTCAGGTGTGCAGAGAGATGGCTACCCGCCCGTCGGGGTAACAGCTGTGCTCACAGGGGGCGGCTGAGGTGTAAGGACAGGGGAGGGTCTGAGCTGAAGGCCTGGTTGTGGAGTGTCCGTGTTCAGCCTCACTTGTCGCTGGATCCAGTGTCCTGAGACACAGAGTGTCCTTAGCTGAGCCGGGTGCAGTGGTGCCCACCTGTGATCCCAGCACTCTGGGAGGCTGAGGCAGGAGGATGGCAATTTTGAGCCCAGCCTGGGAAACTTAGCAATTTAGCAAGGCCCTGTCTCAAATAAAAAAAAATTTTAAAGGTCTAGGAAAGTAGTTCAGTGCAGAGTCCTTGGCTTCGATCCCCAGTACCACAAACAAATGAATGAACAAATAATCTGTATGCGACATGTGGGAAGGGGTAGGTGGTGTCCGTGACAAACTTCTCATGTCACCCGGCTGAGGCCACCCTCTCCTCTCCGCTCCCTTTAACTATGACTCCTGGGGACTCAAGGTCTCCCCTCTCCTGGGGGCTCCTCCCCTACTGTCCCAAGAGCGCCCCCTTCTGGTCAGTCGCGAGCCGTCTCTGAAAGAGCCCTGAAGGCCTCTCCACCCGGATTAACACCAGTTAACTGCAGCTCCACTCCGCCCTCCCTTGGTTTACCTCCTCTTTAAGTGTTATTATCAAATTTAACTATTCAATTCAAGAAACCTTTTTTTTTGTTTTTCTTGGGATTGAACTCAGGACCTTGCCTATGCTGCCCAAGCCCATGTTCTACATTGAGTTATTCCCCCAGCCCAGTGAAACTTTTTTGGGGGAGGTGGGGGACTGGGGCATTGAAGCCAGGGTCTTCGTGCTGAGCTGGATCCCCCAGCCCTTTGTGTTCTTTATTTTGACACAGCGTCTTGGTAATTTGCCTAGGATGGGCTCGAACTTGATTCTCCTGCCTCAGCCTCTCAGAGTAGTGATTATAGGCATACACCTCCACTCCTGAATCTGAGAAATAATTTTTTTAAAATTTTTCTTTTGTTTTGTTTTTTGGGACAGGGTCTCATGGTGCAGTTCAGACTGGCCTTAAACTCACTATGTAGCCCAGGCTGGCCTCGAACTCATAGCAATCTTCCTGCCTCAGCCTCCCAAATATTGAGATTACAAGTGTGAGCCACCATGCCCAGCCTGAGAACTATTTTTAAAGATCTTAGTCAGGAGAAGATATCACAAGACAGGAACCACAGAGAATGGCCAACTAATTCCACTTTGGGATCCATTCCAAGGAAACCATCCAAACTACAAAGATGTATGCATAGTAATTTCTGGAAGAACATGTTTACCAAAACCCTAGAGACAACAGCATAAAATGGAAACAACCGGTGAACAGGCCAAATGACTAGGTGAATCATGATGTTCTCTTCATCTGTTAAAAGAATGAGACGGGGGCCGAGGATTTGGCTCAGTGGTTTCGATGCCTGCTTCGCAAGGGCAAGGACCCGAGTTAAAAAAAAAAAGAATGAGACAGAGGGTGGATTTAGCTCAGTGATTCTGCCGCATTCCTCCCAAATGCAAGGTCCTGAGTTCGATTTCCAGTACAAAAAAAAAGAATGAGGCAGATATGTGGCACTGTCACAGGAAAATATCAATAAATCGTTCAGTGGAAAAAGTACTGCAAAAACATTATACTTGATATGAATCCTTTTTTGGTAACATGTGTGTGTTACTATAAAGAAAAAAATTGTATAATATACAGCAGTCTGTTGATAGTATTTGTTTCCCTGATAGTGGCATTGAGGGGGATTTATACATTCCACAATTTGTCTTATCTATGAGGTTTGAAATTTATATAAGACATCTATTATATTTAGGATCAGAATAAACAATAAAAATTGCTTTTTCATATTGGAAATCACTTAGGTATTTAATAGCAGAGGAAATTTAAATAAATAACAATGGTATGCAACTATCTTTAATTTTTTTTTTTGAGACAGGATCTTGCTATGTAGTCATGGCTGGCCTCAAACTCACTATGTAGCCCAGAGTCCAGATCATCCTGCCTTACCTAGCCTCCTCTATACTGGAATCACAGGCATGTGCAGCACACCCACTGTAGAATTTTTGGTAATGTGGGGAAAGATTTGTTGTTTTAGATATAAAAAAATGAGGATGTAGGAGTCAGGCCTGGTGGTGCATACTATGATTCTAGCACTCAGAAAGCTGAGGCAGGAGGACTAAGAGTCTAAGGCCAGCCTGGGCTATGTAGAGAGACCTTGTCTCAAAAGACAAAATAAAACAAAACAAAATATCAGATATAAGTCTATATAGGCTGTAGGATCCCAACTTCGAAATGAGTGATGGGTTTACAAGTGACTTAAATCTTTCTCCTTGGTATTTCTGTACACTTCCCAAATTTCTCTGTATAGTTCACAAATTATATTACAAAATGGAAAAAATAAAAATTACATTTTGGGGGGCTGGGGATTTAGCTCAGTGGTTCCACCGCCTGCCTCGCAAGCTCAAGGTCCCGAGTTTGATCCTTGGTACCAAAAAAAAAAATTACATATTTTTGCTCTAACAGTTATTGAGTAATAGGGTTGTAGCGTGAGCGCGCACGCGCACACACACACACACACACACACACACACACACACACACACACCGCCTTCTCAAAATTGCCGCAAGACTTTGGGATTTAGGGGAAAAAAATCTTTTTAAAAGTGCAATGCTCAGCCCTGACATGAACAGAGAGGGGCGCTAGAAACACATGATAAAGACTAGCCCAGGGGAGAGCACGCGTTGCTTGGGAAACCTAAAAAGAGGCTAGTTCGGAGGAGATGTTTAAGAAGCCCCTGAAAGGGCTTGAAGTCAGGGTAGTTGGGTGGCAGGAGACAGGAGGAGAACGGGAGTCCACGCTGCAGCTGAGGAGCCGTGGAGGAGCGGAGAGGGGCTTAGGCCAAGGGTCGGCGAGGAAGCCGGCGTCAGCCAGCGCCACTCACGCTCCGCCCCGACAGCTCCCGCAGCTCCGGAAGGACCCGGAGGCGGGAGTGGGATCCGCAGGAGCTGCCGGGCCCTTGGATTGTGGGTGTGGGGAGAGGAGGAAGTCGGTGACTGTCCTGGAGTTGCCACCCGGGTATTGGGAAGACCCTGGTGCCTCTAAGGCAGGAGCCCAGACTCTGGGGGCCACAGACCCCAAAGATCCGTGAACAGAGTTCAGGGAGTCTATGAATTTGGATGGGGAAAGAAGTTGCACGTCTATTCTTGCTAACTGTAGTAGAAATTGAAATTTCCCTCGATGATGAATGGAAGCAACAAACCGTAGCAGTTGTAGCCGCACCTGTGACTTTATCACCAACAGAAATCTCAGTTGTTTTCATGTCAACTTGGAAGCGTTGCTGAAATCTCAAAACATATACTACACTGGGTGTTACGGTAGCGTACACCTGCGATCTCAGCAACTTGGAAGGCTGAGGCAGGAGGATGATGGCAAGTTTGAGGCCAGCCTGGGCAGTTTAGGGAGACCCTGTCTTAAAAATAATAAAGGCTGGCGATGTAGCACAGGATTAGAGTGCTAACCCCAAATCGCTACATTTCTGTTACAGCAGTTACTAGCCCCACTGCTGGATCTCAGTATTTAATTCGCTCATGGGGCAGCACATATATTAGTCTATCAAACATGCTTTAGACCGGGGATTTAGCTCAGTGGTTCTGGTGCCTGCCTCGAAAGTGCAAGGCTCCGAGTTCAGTCCCTGGTACCAAAAGAACAAAAACAAAAAACATGCTTTAGAGATTTTGGTAATTACTCTCCAGTGCTCCCCAAGTTTGTTTGTTTCTCATTGCTCCTCTCTCCTGGAGTCATTGTAGACATCCCGCCCCTTCTCCCACTCAGTGTTAACACCATAGGTATACTGTCTGTCTGTTGTACTATATGCTTATCTGTGCATTAAAAAAAAAGTTCGCAAGCGCAAGGTCCCGAGTTCGATTCCCAGTACCAAAAAAAAAAAAGTTACTTTTTTGGTCTCCTTTCAAGAATTAACTTTTTGCCCCTTGGCAGCAATATGACCCCCATTGAGAATGCATGCTCTTTTCTTCTTTTCTTTCCCACTGAGCTACATCCCCAGCCCTTTTTGTTTTTTGAGACAGGATCTCACTAAGTTGTTCAGTTGCCCAGGCTGGACTTGAATTTTTGAGTCTCCTGCCTCAGCCAGCCTTCCAGAGTTCTGGGTTTATAGGCATTCACCACCACACCCGGCTGCATCCTTTATTCCAGTGCAGTTGGTTTCCTCTATAAGCATATGCATTCTATTGTGTGCACTTTAAAGCACTGTTCTTAGAAGGGATCCATAGATTTCTCAAACTGACAAATGGGTCCATGGCACAAAAATGAAATTGCTCTCTGCCCTGAGTGTAAGTCCCTAAGTTTTCTCATTAAAACGAAGAGTTTTAGAGTCCGGGTGTGTGAGTTTATAGCTGTAATAAGTATGTCACAGATGGTAACCTTCTTAATATAGCTTCATGGACAACAGTCTACTTTGGGCTAAAGACTCCTTGGCCAGTTGGCAAATATCCACTTAGCAAGACTTTATCTTCTGTATCTGTTTGTCTTTCTATTTCAAGACTAAGAAATAACTGATTGGCTCTATTGCATACATAAATGCCGTGTTCTTCCTGTAAACGCTACATTTACACAAGGGAGTCACCCCATAACGTACAATTTCATGTGCAATGATGGGTGTACAGAGGAAATCCCGTCACTCTAGGAAGAGAGCACAACACCTAGATTTGTGTTCCCATTCTGTCCCTTGGTTTGACTGTGACCTCTGTCCTGTGTTCTCCCTGCATAGTGGAGAGAAAATCAATTCTACCTCATTCAGATGGAATGATGTTTGTGAAGATACTCTACAAATTATAAAGCACTGCATAAACACAAAGGAAATGGTAACAGTCCTAATCTAGACTTTAAAAATAAATAACTCCACAAAACCACTGGGCATGGAGTAACTGTTCTTTCTTTGGTGTGAAGGATAAAATGGAATGGAACAGGGCTGGAGGTGCCACTCAGTGGTACAGCACATGTATGCAGCCCTGGCTTCAGTCCCCAGCACAAAACTCACACACAGAATGGAATATATGAAATTTAATCCTATGTGTGTTCAAGAATTTAGTGCAGCCTCCATGCCCTGAGCTGTCTCTCTGCTAGGCTGTATGGTGCCTTCTAGTCCCTTTGTGATGTTCTAACGGCATCTAATAAAAATGCTCTACACAGATGCTCTGTAAATGCAGTTAGCCAGTGCACACTTACCCATGATACCCTTCCTCTTTCCTAGTTATCCAGGGAGTGCCAGCCCAGGACCAGGACACAGGCAGCTTGGAGTATATCTGCTCCTGGTGGCCTGGCCAGTGACGCGTGGTGGACCACGGAGGTTCTGTGCACCAGGCCCTTGAGATGCATTGAGAAGCTATGGGAGCGTGGTGGGCAGAAGACCTGACGTGTGGAGAACAGTCAATTCAGGTTTCAGTAAAAGCTGCGCTGTGGGTGTGAGAGATTTTGCCAGGAGGGCTAGCTAGGGCTGACGGAGCCGGTTGGGGTGAGGGGACATGGGCAGCCCTTCTCTGAAAGGACTGGTAAGCAGAGCAGCAGGCTGAAGGAAGATGCTGGTAGGAGAACAGAAGGGCCTTAAAAATCAGAACCCATGATCCTATTTCTTGAATTTTTGTTTTTTGAAACAGGGTCTTGCTGTGTAGTTCAGACTGCCCTTGAACTCACTAAGTAGCCCAAGCTGGCCTCGAACTTACAGCGATCCTCCTGCCTCAGCCTCCTGAGTGCTGGGATTACAGGTATGCACCACCATACCTGGCTCATTTCTTGAATTTGTGAAACCAGATTGTTAGAACTACAAGAGATGTTAAGATCAGTTTAAAACTCCCTTTTAATCACAGATGTGTAAACAGGCTTGAAGAGGGACAATAGTCTCCTGCTTCACATCACATGGCAAATTACCAAAGGAACCAGTGGGAGCAGACTTGGGGGAGCCAAATCTCAGTGGAGGTGTTTGTTCCCACAAATCCAGGCCTTTTCCCTACAGAGAAAAGATCTTCAACCTTGCCATGGGGTTAATACAACTCACCAGTTTTCAGTGAACCAGCTTCTCATAAAGGAATCCTGGGCTAAGGATGCAGCACAATACTTGCCTAGCATAGAGGCCCTAGGTTGGATGGATTCCCAGCAACACACACACACGAGAGACTTGCCCAAGGCAGGGCTACTCCTGGTCCCAGGGAGGCAGGCTGGGGGGATTCTCACTGCAGACCTGTACATGCTGACCAGGACCTGGAATTGGGGTGCAATGACTCAGATGTCAGCTCTTTCCTGGAAACCCTCTCTCTGGAGAAGGAGGCCTCTTGCATTCCCTGCTGCAAGCCCCTCTAGCTAGTCCTCCTGCAGAAAAGCTGCTCCTAGCAACCTCCTTACAAGACCTTCCCGCTGTCTGCTAAGCAACAACAGGTTGCAGCTCAGAGGCGAGTGCCCACAGCAAAGTGGGAGCAGGTACAAAAATAAACAGAGGGCTTGCTTTAAAGTAGTTCAGACGTGAATCGAGTTTACAAATACAGAAACACATGGGGAGATGTTTGTGTCAGTTCCCACCCCAACAGCTTTGCTCTAGTCAAAATTCTTGGTAGCTGAGTGGGTGTACGTGTGGGGAACGAGGAGAGAGAAATTAGACGGGGGTTAATGTCATATTTTTCTGTTTTCTGTTTCAGCTCACAGAGAAAGAGAGAGATGTGCTACCGCTCCAAAGAGAAGTAGTTAAATTATAATCACAACTATATAAAAATATGTACAAGGAGAAGGGCTTGAAAGCAATATGCAGAAATGAAAATAAATGTGTTAGCCAAGGTAAGATTATGGGTAATTTCCTCCCAAAGCCTTAATCTTGTGCAACATTTTCAATTAAATGTTTCAAGTTTTCAAATTTTTATTTCCTGGTGGTCTAGTTAACCTGGGTTTGTTTGTTTTTGTTTTTTAAACAGGGTCTCCCTATGTAGTGCAGGCTGGCCTGGAACTCACTATGTACCCCAGCCTGGCCTCGAACTCATGGCAATCCTCCTGTCTCAGCCTTCTGAGTGCCAGGATTACAGGAGAATGCCACCAGGCCTGGCTACTTAACCTGATTTTATAAAATTACAATTCCCCCAAATTCTTGTTTGTTGTCTGTCAAGCAGTTTTCAGGATAGCAAACACTGAAAAATATCTAAGCATTTTAGGTGAGGGATTAGACAGACCGTGCTGCAGTCACAACAGTGAGACACAGTAGAGCTATTTAAAAAGGAAGGCAGAGAGCTGAATGTGTGGCTGTGGAACAGTCACAAGCGGGAGTAAGCGAACAGAGCAATCAGTCTAGTCTGGTATGTCTATACACCCAAAGATGGAGCTGTGCATGGGAATTTTCTGGAAGACTTTCAAGTATGTTCTATCTACTGAAGAGAACTGAGGATTTGAGATGAGCGGCATATTCACCTTTCACAGGACATGAACTCCCAGGGTGTTTGAAAAAAATGTACATATAAAATTATAAATACGGTACACTGGTGTCGCTTTCATAACTGTTACTTTCTAGGCAATCTTCTAAAGGTCTTCTTCCTAAGTGGTTTGGAGATGGAGGAACTCAAAGTCCTATTCTTGCCATACATAGAAAACAGACAATCTGATTATGCCTCGAGTTGTCAAAATGTGGAGGCAACGTGTGAAAAAACTAAATATGCTCATCTTTCAGACAGAGATCTGCTGTGATGTATATACTTAGGTGCAGCTGGAGAACTGGGTCAGCCTCCCCCAGGCCTCCCAAATAAAGCAGCAAGGAAATGAGCTGCTTACTCTGCTCTGCGTGGCGGACCCAGGGGTGCTATGAACTTTAAAAGATGTGCAATGCTGCAGGCCCACAGAACCATCTGAGCCCTGGGAATCACATGACCTCCGGAGCTGTCAGCACAGGGCTTTCATTTGTTTTGAGATACATCTTGCTGAGTTGGGCAGACTGGTTTCAAACTCCTGGGCTCCAGCGATTCTCCCACCTTAGCCTCCCAGGTGCCTTGGCTTTTGCACAGTGTTTAACACAGACCGCTCCCTGGCCACTTGGCCCAGATTAGTATTCTAGAGCTTCTAGGAACCAAAATGGTGTGCATGGATTAGAGGACTAACCAAAGGGGGTCACCTGAACATCTTTCAGGCTCTGTCTGTGGGACCTTCTCCTGTACCCCTCTAGCAGGTGACAACCATGTGGCTTGCACTTTATTTTTATTTTATTTATTTATTATTTTTTTTAAATGATGTTTACAAAGACCTTTTTTACTTTTCTGAGGTTTTTTTTGGGGGGGGGTACTGGGGATTGAACTCGGGACCTCGTGCTGTGAGGCAGGTGCCAGAACCACTGAGCTAAATCCCCGGCTGCTTGTACTTTAATATTCTTTTTTCTACAGGACACATTACCTTAGTTTTCCAACTTCTCTTTGATCCACATATTTCAGGTTCTAATGAGAAGATGTTGCACTACAAATTCATGAGAAAGGCTGGCAAAATCTGCCATTCCCTCGAGCATCTCAGCCTGAAGGATGTCCAGAGTTACTTAGACCAAATGAAGAACCCAGGTGGCTGGCAAGGCATACCCTCTCTTACAGGGCGCGAAGCTGGCATGAGCAGGCATAACATTCAGTACAGGAAAATGGCAGGAGAGACTCACGGTGTGGGCACTTTGTGAAGATGGCAGATAGAAGACAGATAAGGGCTGGGTCAGGGGCCCCGCGTGTGATGGCCTGATCTAGCTAGCTCATTCTTTCCCTCCAAATATGCTCTCAAAGAAACTAAAAGAGAAATATTTACTTGGTTAAGTTAAAAACCATTTGTGGCTGAGTATGGTAGCTCACACCTATAACCCCAGCACTCGGGAGGCTGAGGCAGGAGGATCACAATGAGTTCAAGGCCAGCCTGGGGTACATAGTGAGACACTGTCTAAAAGTAAAACAAAGGGGCTGGGCATTTAGCTCAGTGGTTCCGGTGCCTGCCTCACAAGTGCAAGGTTCCGAGTTTGATCCCCGGTACCAAAAAAAAATAATAAAATAAATAAATAAATAAATAAAACAAAACAAAAAAACCTAAAATTAAAAAATAAACTTGCTTTGGGATAGGAGGTGTAGCTCAGTGGTACAGCACTTGACTAGCATGGATAAGGCCATAGGGTTCTGGTTCAATCCCTAGTACCACAGTGGTGGTTGTGTGTGGGGGGGGACTACTCCTGTTTGACACAGTCCCTCATCTTTTCTGATGAACACTTACTCACGTTGTTCCGATCACTGACACGCATACTAAGCAAGCTGGCTCGGGTCTGGTGAGTAAGGCATTTGCAAAGGTTCACATGCGCACACCTGCACCTTTCCCACGCTCTCCCTGACCTCTGATCTATGTCTACTTGAGCCTCCAAAAGCAGCTTGGGGCAAGGAAGGAAGCTCATCTATACCAACCGTGTGCTGCTTTTATCTTTGAAATCAGTGGCCAAAATGATACTTGCGATTTTGCTTAGCTATGCTTTGCCCCATGACCACATGTAAATCCAAACTGGGAAAATTTCTGAGAAAATGTTTTCTCCGTCTTCTTTTGTCAAGTGACCTCAGACCTTTTAGCCTGGGGACCTCTTTCTGAATGGTCTGGAGGGATCACAGGGTGAACTGAATTCAGGAGAATTCCCTTCCGCTTGCCCACTATGTCACTTTGCCCCCAAAATGGGTGCCTTGAGCTTTATGACTTTTCACGTTTTTCAACTACTATTTTCAAGTGTTTCAGTATTTCACTGATTCCTGCTCCAGATTTTCCACAAGGACTGTCCAAGTCTGAAGCCCCAAAGTGAACACAGAATGAAGTGCAGCTCCTGCAGAGCCAGGTGAGAGACCCCTGTCCGATTTCTGCAGGGTCCTCTCTCCCCTGGGATCCTGCATCTAGCCTGCACAGGCTGGACCTGCCAGCCCTCCGGGCGGCTGCTGACTCACGCTTACTCCATGCTTAACAGGACTCCTCAGCCACAGCGCCCCACTGGCCTCCCCGATCACCCGGAGCACTTGCCGCCCTCCAGGGTTTCCCCTGGTCTCCGCCACCACCGGCCCCTGAACCCACCTGGAAGACATCGTTGGCACACTTGCGGCACAGGTTATGCTGGCAGGGCAGGATCACCACGGGCTTGGAGAACATCTCCAAGCAGATGGGGCAGATGAGCTGCTTCTCCAGGTTGTCCATGCTGTGCGCATCCCCTAGCAGCGGCTTGAAACCCACTGTGAAGTTCATGCCTCAGGGCTGGTGCCTGGCCTGGCTGTGGCCCTCGCTCCAGCCTGGTCTCACTGCCTCCGGGCCCTCCCTCGTCACCTTGGACTGTGTGGATGCTCAGGTTCCCTTCTGTTGCTCCCTTTGAAATGGTGCTGCTCTACTTCCTGTCCCTTCCCCTAACAACTGCCCGTCCCTGGTCGTCTCTGACCCTTCTGTCTGTTCTTTCCTTGCCACTCTCGCCAGGCACATACAGCTCTATCCCTCCCTCCCGTGAAATTCTCCTTTTGTTGCCCAAACCACTGTCTCGCTTACTCTGTGGGCAGCACTGTTTGTCCCTCACTCCCCAGAGCGGGGATTAATATTACCGTGGGGGTGGGGAGACAAGGGGCATCTGTGTGACATTCCAACTCCCAATTTAGCTCCTGTAAGGCGAGCCACAGCTGTCACTGAGTGACCCTGACTCACTCACCCGGAGCAGGAGTGGGGGTGAGTCGCTGCTCATGGTGGAAGGTGGAGCAGCAAAGGTGTGGGTCTCTCCCTTGCTGTCACTCGGAAGGTCCTGTGAGCCCCAGCACCCCTGTGCCCTGGCTTGGGCCCTTCCTCCACACAGTGACAGTCCCTAGACCCGCTATGCATTGCTCAGGGCAAGAGGAAAGGTCTGGTCAGACAGAGAGTGACGCTTTCCCCCTCCCCAGGCTTAGCCCGTGACCCTGGCCTGCTCCCCACGCCCATGCGATTCAGAAGAAGGCAGCACAACTAGAGAGACAGCCTCTTCCCTAGACCTCTGGCCTGTTTGCTCTTGCCCACCCCTTTCTTCCGTCCCCTGAGGAAAAGTGGCCGCTGGGCCAGGCCTGGAAGCGATGCCCCTAGAAAGTGTGCAATTCTAGTCCACAAACAAACAAATTGCTGAAGCCACTCCAAGAACTTTAAATTTGTTTAGAAACTGGGAGAAGCTGAGCTGGGCAGAAAGGATCTGAATGCCAGGGGCCTATTTTGGGCATCAGGGTGTCAGTCTTCAGGGAAATTTTAGAGCTCTGACAAAGTCACGGTCACCAGGCTCTGGGAAGCTTTGGCCCCGACCTCACAGCTGTTGGACTCTCCCCTCCAGGCCAGCCTGGTCCCAGATGTGAACCCTGGACTTTCGTCTGTTCCTCCTGTTGGCCTTTTCTCTCTATCCCAGGCACAATTTGTCTTTTTTGGACCCAACCCATGCACTGAAATAGCACAAATCTGTTTTATTTACTGACATTCCCTGACCTTTCTCCAGCGAGGGAAGAGAAGGTGGAGGCATCCCTATTCTCTGGTCCCGAGCAGAGGAGAAATAAATGGTGTGGGGAGGATGCCTAGCAGGCAGCATGAAGACACAAGAGTGGGGAGGGGGCCTGCAGGGTACAGTCTTCCTCCTGCCACGTATCACACCCCTGTTTTAGGGACACACGATACGGTCGTCGGCCTGGGTAGATGTGGTCAGGATGGAGACCAGCGGGCACTGATGCATGGACTGTAGTCCACAGGACCAAGGCGAACACAGGGGCTGCACTGGAACTGACGTCCGGGGAGGGTCCAGGATGGGGTGGCTATCTGTAAGACTCAACTGCACTCACTTCCCAAGCTGGCTCATGGTGGGAACTGCAATGCCCACGGTGTGGCACCAGAAGGTGAGACTGGCCTCAAAAAGGTGTATTGGTTTAGGAACGCGGCCGATGCTGGGAGTTCTTGGTACCCAGTGTTGTAACCAAGGAGGACTAACTGGTATAGAAGCTCCCAGAACAGGATCTGCCCTGGTCAATGACAAGGATCTTGGTGGAGGTACTGGAGGTGAACCAGGTACCTACCTGACATTGGCTCAAATGCCAAGGCAGGCACAGGAAGAGGAACCCTCAGGAAAAGTATGCCATCACTGCCTGGGGGATCACACAGGTAGGAATGGGAGCACTGGTCTCTGACAGGTTAAAATGGGACTGGAGCTAGAGAGAGTAGCTAGGAGACCCCCTATGGCCAGGATCAGGGGCAGGGATGGTGTTCTTACTGGGATGCTCAGCATCAATGCTTTTGAAGTAGGGATTCTTATAAGAAGAGGAATCAAGTTAGAGTCAAGGTCAGGACAGGGCTACTTGCTCCTCTCTTCAGTGTGTTCAGTGGGCTGGGCAGCAGAGGGCACCCTCGCTGGGCCAGCACCTAATGGCAGAAGAAGTTGGCACTGTAGTAACTAGAAATAATCACCTAGAATTTAGGGCAAATCCCCTCTCTATAAGGATATAAACCTCTGGGTTCCATTCTATGAGGATATAAACTTTCCACTAATGACCCATCTGAAGTTAGCTTATTCGCTTCTTAGGCTTATTTATCTATTATTATTTTATTTTTATTTTTTTTTAGTGGTACTTAGGATTGAACCCAAGGTATTCCCGCTGGGCCACATCCCCAGCCCTTTTTTATTTTTTATTTTGAGACAGGGTCTCATTAAGTCACTAAGTTGCCCAGGCTGGGCTCAACCTTGCGATCCTCCTGCCTCACAGCACTGGGATTTCAGGGCTGTTCCACCAACCCCGGCTTTACCCTTTGCTTATTGCTGCCTTTCAGTTTACATACCTCACTCTTCTTCCTACTGCATTAATTATCGTCACTATCTTCATCTGTTCCAAAATGATGTTTTGTCCCTATGATGGAATTATATATATGTTTACATACATGAGCATTTAATAAGTTTTCAGACTACAGATGAGGAAACTGTTATCTTGCAGCTGCTCTGTGGAGCATCATAAGGTGGCACTGGTGTGAACTTCAGGTGACTCTCCCTCCATTTTCAAGTTTTAACTATTTGGGATGAGAATAATCTCAGAGCCTTTCTTTCTTTCTTTCTCTCTTTCTTTCTTTCTTCCTTCCTTCTTTTCTTTCTTTCTTTCCTTCCCTTCCTTCCCTTTCTTTCTTTCTTTTTCTTCCTTCCTTCTTCCTTCCTTCTTTTCTTTCCTTCCCTTCCTTCCCTTTCTTCCCTTTCTTTCTTTCCTTCTTTCTTTCTTTCCTTCTTTCCTTCTTTCTTTCTGTTTTTTTTTTTTTCAATGCTGGAGATCAAATCCAGGGCCTTGTGCATGTGAGATGAGCTCTCTACGACTGAGCCACACCCCCAGCTCATCTTCCTTTGCAGTAGAGACAATAAACTGCATGTTTGAAACTGTTTTCCACTACTGCCATCTCTAGGAAAGGTGGCCCAGCCCCATTCCTTAGCTTAGCAGTCAGAAGACACCAATGCTACATTCAAACTGCCAGTTCATGGCACAAGGCACTCAGAAATATTATCAATCTCCTTTTCCTTCATTTTGTCCCAATGCCAGACCTGAAACTGTCGTGGTTAGGGGTCTTTCTCATCCCCAACCTTTACTTTTATTGCTAATCCAGATCAGATCTCAGTACCCGCCTTGGTCCTCACCTGAACGAGAAGGCTGTGTCCGGACGTTCTGTTGATGGTTCTTCCTGTTTATCTCCTCCGGTGGCAGATTGAGGGTTCCACAGCAGAAGCAGCAGCAGCAGCAGCAACAACAACAAGTGAGGAGTGCACACAGGAGGACGAGGGTCTAAAAAGTAGCAGAGAGGCCTTGGGCCAGCTTTCGTCTGTATTTCCATTCATGTTCCTTCCCTCCCTCCTCCTCACACCCAGAGAACCTGTCCTAGAAGAGGAGCGTCATCCTCCTTCCTTATTCTTAAGGGACTAGGAAGAGCTGTATACCTTGAACCAGCAACTATTGACTATAAAATAGTATCTAACTCCATCTTCACCAAAGTGATCATAGAGGTATATTCCAAATGAGCCATGTTGGTCATAGATTTTCTGCTTCTTAGGGTCACTCAGTATAGCATGGGCTGTATTGATTTCTTTGAAGATTTCTGCTGCTTGGGGGTTCCCTGGATTCTTGTCCGGATGATACTGCAAGGCCAGTTTCCTATCCAAAAGGAGGATGGGAAGGAATAGGAAATGGCTGGGGGTGGAAGGTGAGGATGAGTGGAGGGACAGGTCTCTAGATAAAGCAGAGGAATGTGTGAGATGTACTACAAAGGATGGAGGAAGCAGCCAAGATCTAACTTTCTTCCTATGCCATAAAAAGGGTGGTGGCCTCTTTTGGTCCCAAATAAAGGCTTCTTGAGATTTAAACATGGGTCTGAAAACAAAATAGAAAGAAAAGGGCTTAAAAGGGAAATTCTAGAGTTCAATCAAGGGCCAGGGGCTGAACCTGTAGGACTTTTTGATGTCTTCAGGTGAGGCACCCTTCTTAAGTTCTAGCACTGCATAGAGGGTTGTGCCACTTTTGGACAGCTGGCGGGCTGCTTCATCCACATGAGACATGTTCTGGGCCAAAAGGACAGGAAAAACATGCAGTGAGTAGGTACAAGGACTGGCAGGATACCTGTGACCAGAAAAGCATTCAAGTTCAAATTTTAAAGAGGAAACATCTTGCCCTCTCATTTCCCAGCATCCTCCAGCTGCCCAGCCCTCCAATCAACCCTCATGCCTAGAGAGGCCTAAGTCAGGAGAGGTTGAAGCCATGGAAAAGCCTGATTTTATCCAGGTTTCCTACAGAAGTGTACAGCCCTACACCTGTCCCTGGTCAGGGTTAGGTTTGAAAAGCTGGGCATCCCCAGCCCCTAAACGGGTTGGGTGAGGAATGGGGAAGAGCCACAGTGGCCAGGGGAGAAACGATTCCGACTGTACCGTGCACTGCCTAAGGAAGTCAGGTGTCCAGAAGCCAGGCGGAGGCCAGGTACTTGCTCCTTCTTCCCCCACCCTCCAGCTCCCAACCTCTGGCCCTCGGGGATGGGGCAGCTGGGACAGCAGAAGCTGCCCTGGGCCCTGAAAGGGGAAGGGGATCCTGCGGGGTAGGGATGGGGGGCGGCCCAGGGATCCGAGAGCACAACCAGAGGACCAGGGCAATGAGCTCGGAGAAGGCGCTCCTTGAGCACTGGGGCCTCAGTACTGTGCCGACTAGGCCACTAGAGCCTGCCCTTAACCTCGAGTCAGTCTCTTAAACCAGGTAACCCTCACACACCTTTCATCCTCCTTGGGTGTTGAAACCACACCGCCAGTTCAGCAGGCCGACTGCGCTTGCGCGCTGCTGCGTAGTAGACGCTGTGGGTCCTTTTTTTGCGCACTGGCGGGGAGGCCCCGTTGGCCCTGGGACTTATTTGGCTCCAGGGAAAGCCTGGGCCGTAGGACCAGGGCTGAGCGTTGCCCCACCAAGGAGGCGCCCTATCCCTCTTCTCCAGTGGGAGGACAGCAGCTGTCCTAATCACACAGGGGCTCTGCAACTCAATTAGGGGAAGACAACAGGCCTGCCCACTTGGCTGCAGAGAGGTATGGCTGCAGCGAGCTTTCTCAAGCCCCATTACTTTCCCAGTCTTCCTCAGAACTTAGAGCTCTCTACGTTGTCCTTTCCCCTCCACCTGGATATTCCTCCCGAGGCTTTGAAACTCAGTCAAATGTCGGTGTTCCTGCGACTCCTTCCTTCTTCCCCTGCCCCCACGCTCCTTGGTCCCACCGTGTCATGTGACCGATTATATTGCGACGATTTGTTGGTGTAACCTCTTGTTTTTTTAAAAAATTTTTTGGCATGTCCTTTTAAATGATATCGAGAGGCTTTCCAGAAGTCATTACTGGGTTTCAGAAACTTCATTCAAACATTATCCCATCGCGAAGGTGGTACCAGGATGTGATTATATAATCCAGGTTGGATATTTACCTTGTTTCTAACTACTTGATAGTATATAACCTTAGAGTGAAAATTGTTAGATATAAATTCTGGAACAAATCTTTTTTTTTTTTAATTTTAATTTTAATTTTTATTTTTTTGAGACAAAGTCTCACTATGTAGTTCAGGCTGGCCTTGAACTCACTATGTAGCCGAGGCTTGCCTCTAACTCACAGTGATCCTCCTGTTTCAGCTTTCCGAGGGCTGGGATCACAGGTGTGCGCCACCACGCCCGAACAAATCTGATTTTTGTCTTCCTGGAAGTGGAGCAATTGTGTTAAATTGCATATTGTGGAAGCTGTTTTATTGCTAGGCTTCTTCCCAGATGGGTACCAAAAGTACCATTGTGCACCCCCACTTGAAGGGCACGGGAGCCTGGCCTTATGGCCTGTTTGTGGTGTTGGTTTCCTTTACAGAGGAATGTTCAATGACTCCTGTATGATGTAATTGAAATAGCTTTATTACTTCAATACTTGTCTGTTAGCCCTGTTGTGGTTTTTAATCACACTCCTGTATTAGAGGCACATTTACCTTGCGTCCTAGGTTTTAAGTGGCAAGTCATACTCCGCCCCAAGAGATGCCAGCTGTCTAAGCAAACAGAGTCCGCATGCAACAGGTATAACGATCCTATAGATCTGTGATCAGTGCAGAGGGAGGGATGAAAGTCTTTGCCATCACTCCCCCTGTCTGTAGGCTTTGGGGTCAGCTGAGTTTCAGGGTTACTTGCCTAAAGAGAAAGAGCTGAAGGGCTGGGGATTTAGCTCAGTGGTTCTACCGCCTGCCTCACCAATGCAAGGTTCCAAGTTCAATCACCAGTACCAAAAAAAAAAAGAGAGAGAGAGCGAGAAAGAGCTGAAGCTGACCATTCTTTGATGGCTTTTTCTTTGCCAGATTTCTCTAGCTAACCTCCGGCCTTTCATCAGCATCCTGGAATAATAGGACTAGCAGAAAAGCCAGCTCATTTCTTCACTGCAGTGGGAAAGGAGAACAGGTGTCAGAAGTGCAGTGCACTTACATCTGATCTCTTACCTCAGTCTCCAAGGCCTAGCATGGTCCTGCCCTCTCCCACTCCAGAGTCATGGAGAACCATGCCCGCCCTGGACTCTGCCTCATTGCTTTGAAGACACCATGTTCCCTCCCTCCTCAAGGGCCTTTGATATTGTTCCCACCACCTGGCAGGCCCCCAGGTGATTCCTGTGGCTGACTTCTCATCCTTCAAGGGTCTCAGCTTTGTGCCTCCCCAGAGAGGCCCTTAAGCTGGGTTCTGCTGCTCTCTTCCCACCTCCTGACACCGTCGCTATCATTTATGAATATATATTCATCTCTGTTGATTTGTTTGAGGTCTGCCTTTCCCAGTTGACTGTGAGCTCCATGAGGGCAGGGACCTTGTTTGTTCACCTTTGTAACCCCAGAACCTAGAACTATACCTGGCTACAGTAAGTGAGGTGATGATTTGCTGAGTGCGCTATAGACAAGGTATAACCCTGGCAGTGGAATATAAGCCTGAAGGTTAACCCATAACAAAAATTCTCTGGGAATGGAGCTGGGAATAGGAATAGAACAGGGCCCATCTTCCCTTCTATGATCCTAGACAAGAAGAGGCGAAAATAGAGAAAGAAGATGACAGAAATATCATATGTAATTACGTGACTCTGAGCTCACTCCTTATTTCTTTGTTTTAGTCTTCCTCCAGTTCCCAGCATAGTTCCTGGGATCTTGGTGCTCAATAAATGCTAGAATGAAATGGCTGACTGAAAGAAAAATTCTATGTGTGGCTTTTCAGAGGCACTTTTACCTAATTATCTTGGATTCTCACAACAGCCCTGAGAGATGGTATGATCACATCCCTGATCCCTGGGAAAGTTAGTAAACATCTTTCATATTTTTCCAGAGGCTCCTAAATGTTATTACTACTACTTCTTGCCCTCTGACATTCCAGTTAATCACAGTTCATGGCTCATGAAGTAGCCTTTATCTCTAAGCCTTGTGAGGCTCTGCTCTGAATGAGAGGAAGCTGCAGCCTGTAAGCTGCTGAGTGGGAACAGGGCAGACAAGCCCACCTGCACGCCGTTAACAAGAGGCTTCCATGCTGCCTCCTACTAGAATCACAGCCCCTTTGTTTCTCCGGCATTGGCCTCCACCTCACACCCAGCACGGTTGTGGGAAGAGCACACGAGCCAGGCACCAGAAGACCTGGATTCAGTTCTAGATCTGGCCCTAACAAGCTTTATGATCTTGGTCAAATCATTTCATCTGAGTCTTTTTTCTTTTCTGCAAAGACCTGTGTGATCTCACAGGGTTAATATCAAGACTTAATTAGATTTGGTTGTAAAAAGAATAGAAAAAACAAAATGTGCCAGTGAATGATTACAGATTAAAACATTTTCAGGAACCATTTGCCTTCCCACCACGGCTTGAATCAGTGATTTTAGGGTTTACTGCCACCAGAGCCCCTGGGTCTTTCCTGAAGAAAACTGTGAAACATCCCGTGTTTACTCACTCACGAGTTGTAGTCATATATCTGGAACAGCACTCATATAGGCAGCAGACACTGGCATAGTCATACCTAAAATACCACACTCTGGAACATATGCAGCAGGAGAGAGAGATCATAATTTGTCACACCCAACAATCAAATTCTAGAGTTGTACAGTTTTTGAGCTGGAAAGGACCTCAGAGATTTAACTCCAATCCAGTGTCTTCATTCATAACTGAGGCATGCGCACCCAAGAGAGACCGGTGGATCTGCTCAGGGTCACCCAGTGAGGTCCACTGAACTCCCAGTGAGTTCGGTGTCTACACTGTTACTGTTCTCTCAGTTTATTTACTTATTTATTTATTTATTTATTTTGGTACCAGGGATCAAACTTGGGTCCTTGCGCTTCGCTTGCACAGCAGGCGGCGAAACTGCTGAGCTAAATCCCCGGCCAAATATTTATTTATTTTTGAGACAGGGTCTCACTATGTAGTTCAGGCTGGCCTTGAAGTCACTATATACCCAGGTTTGCCTCAAACTCTCGAAGGGATCCTCCTGCCTCAGCTTCCCAAGTACTGGGCTTACAGGTGTGCACCACCACACCCAGCTCTCCCAATTTAAAATCTAGGTCTAGAGACAGATCAAGGCCTTGAATGACATTCATGTCCTCTAATTGGGTGGTGTCGGGTAATGACCCCCTCCCCAGCCAGAAGGCACTGATCAGAAACCCTACAGTCAAGTTTTGTCTGTCTGTCCTCCCCAGGTTAGGCATGGGGGGTGGCACTTCCATCTAGAGAGGCTCCTCTCTGCCCTGCCATCCTAGGCACTGTACACCCATCTCAGCTGTAAGCTGGACATAACAGCACCTACCTCTTCAGGTTGTCCTAAGGACTAAGTTCTTTTTTTTTGGTACCAGGGATCAAACTCAGGACCTTGAGCTTACAAGGCAGAGGTGGTGCCACTGAGCTAAATCCCTGATCAGGACTCAGTTCTTAATGTGAGTAGGCCCTAGCACACGATGTGCTTTATAATAATTATCATTAACTATTATTATTATAATAATTCGTTCTGTACTCTCTCCTTTCAATTTTTTTTTTTCCTGGTACCGGGGATTGAATTCAGGACCCTGTGTTTTCAAGGCAGGTTCAGTGCCACTGAGCTAAATCCCCAGCCCTCCTTTCAATTTTATAAAGAGAGAAGTTGCTTTTCGTTTTGTCTCCAGGGAAGGAGGGGGAATGCAGAGTCTTTCCTCTAAGGTTTGCCAGTGGTCACTAGTGTCTTTCCATCCACTTCCTGCATCCTTCTCAGAGCTTCTTAGAATACCGTTTTCTTTTCCCCTACCTGGGGCCCTCATGCTGCCCCCTGGCTGTCCAGAAATTCCTCGAAGTTTCCCCAAGTGTCCAGAACTTCAAAATTACCTCTCTCACTTCCTCTCCTTTTAACACTTCTAACAAGAGCTGTTGCCTCCGTAGATGATTTCCTTCCTAAAGGCTAAGTGGAAAGCAGTCTGGTTAAACCACCATGGTTATTCAGGTAATAGTGAGAAAGGCAGTTGTCCCTCACTCTCTTAATGCTGAGAGAAGAATAACCTGAAGTTTCCAGCAGTGTGACTGACATCGGGCTACATTTGGGTGCAGACTTGGGGCCTTAGACCACGCCTCTCCTCTTGGTTCAGCCCGGATGCAGGGGGCTCTGGATCCTTCTGGCCCTCTTCCTCCATCTCTAGGGACTTCCTGCTTCCCTTGCTGGCTTCTCTTCCTTCTCTCGCCTGCTGACTTCGGGTATTCTGTGCAGGTTGCTCTTTATACTGATGCTTTTATTCTTTCTTTTCTTCTGAGGCCCACCTATATCCTTGCTTCAGTTGTCACAGCTATGCTTTAGTGTCACTCACAGCCACTGTCCCCTTGCCTCACAACAGCACTCTAAATTCTTTTTTTTTTTGGTACTGGGGATCGAACTTGGGACCTTGCGCTTGAGAGGCAGGCAGCAGCACCACTGAGCTAAATCCCCAGCCCACACTCTAAAATCTGAACTCATCTTGCTCCAAACTGGTCATTCCTTTTGGTTTCTCTTTTTCTCTTCATGCTATATGATCACTTCCAAGATAATGAAGCTCAAATCCTAACCATCAGCGGGGTGTGGACTCATTGTTTATCCAAATTATGGTTAAAAAGTGGTGGTTTTTTTCCAAAACAGTTCTGTCATTTGTTCCCTCTTTCAGCTCCTACAGCCTCTCAGCATCCCAGTTGGGAGCCAACCGTGGCCTTAGCCTCCTACAGTAACTGTTCTTCCTACTCCAGGTCTTGTCCTGGGTCCTGCTACCAGATCAGTATTCACCCCACCCCTGCCCTAGTGCTGGGGATTGAACCTTCCCCATGGCCTTCACACTGAGATACATCCCTAGCTTTTTTAAATTTTTTATTTTGAGGCAGGGTCTTGCTAAGTTTCAGAGTTGCCCAGGCTGAGCTAGAACTTGTGATCCTCCTGCCTCAGCCTCCCCGAGAACTGGCATTACAGGTATGCACCACCAAGCCTGGCTGTAATCAATGTATTTGAGCAATCCTTCCTTCATCACCACTTTGCTGCTCATAGCATAAGGATGCGGGACAGCTTTTTGAAATCTGGCAATGAACTCTACAACCTGAGACCAACTTACTTCCTCCAAATCTGTTGTCTTTTCTTGCCCTAAAGCAAACCTTCCACAATGATCTAAATGGTTCTCCCCACTCCAAAATTCCAGTTCTTCCGCACCTCCGTACCATGTTCCCTCCTGTCCTTTTTCTTAAGTAATTTCCTCAACACATCTATTAAGCACTGCTCTTGCTTGGTACCTCGGATACATCAGTAAGTAAGTCTTTTTTTACCTCAAAGATGATAGCCCAGTGAGAGATTCATCAGGACCTCTGGCAAATATTTATTGGGTTCCATATGTGGCAGACATGGGTGGACAGGTGGTGGGCATAGAGACAAAAATTTCTGAGATTGTGGAGCTTACACTCTGATGGGAGTAAATAGTAAACAAGTTAAGTAAAAGAGACAGGGTGTTGGCTGGTAATAATATCCAGGAAGAAAAATGAAGCAGAGAATGTTTGCAATGGGACGGGGTGGTGGGGAGGCAGTTTTGCAGGTTCTAATGGGATGAGCAGAGAGGCCTGAGAAGGTGGTCTTTGTGTCAAGACCTGAACCAAGTGAAGAGGTAGGTTATAGGCACATCTGGTAGAGTCCCTTACAGATAGAGAAATGAGGACTGCAAAGGCCCTGGGGGCAGGAGCACCCCTGGTGGGTTGCAGTATTATAGGACTGGCAGGAAGGCCAGAGTGGCTGGGAGTGAGGTGGGAGGAGCGTGAAGTGAGGTCAGCGTGGGGCCCTGCTGCCCAGCTGTTGGATTGAAAAGATACTACACAGCAGTGAGAGTGGAAACAGTGGGACCACCTGTGAGGCCCCTACAGTTATCAGAGCGAGCGGTGTGGGTTTGGGCAGCCATGGGAGCAGAGTTTGCTGACAGGTTGGGTGTGGGCTGGGCTACAGTGAGGATTGCTGTAAGGTTTCTGGCCTGGACAAAGGGAAGATGGAGTGACGCAGGTCCCTCTTTTTTTTCCTGGAGACAGGGTCTCACTGTGTAGCTCACGTGGGCCTCGAGCTTGCTGTGTATCCCAGGTCGGCCTCAAACTTGTAACCTTCTTGCCTCAGCCTGTGGAGTGCAGGGAGTGCAGGCGTGCACCACCACGCCCAGCTAGAGTCCCACATTCTAACACAGCAGGGCTGAAAGAGAGGAATTGGGACGGAGGAGTAAGCAGAAACTCACCTTGGACTTCCGCAGCTTGAGGTGCCTGCCTGTTAGACATTTGAGAGAGAGTCTCAAGGGCCGGGGATTTAGCTCAGTGGTTCTCGTGCCTGCCTCGAAAACGCAAGGTCCCGAGTTCGATATCCAGTACCAAAAAAAGAGAGAGAGAGAGAGAATGTCAAGCAGACATCTGGGTATGTGAGCTTGGCCTCCAAGGGAGAGATCTGGGAATTGTCATCTATAAAGGGCTTTTATTTTTTTCTGGTATCAGGGACTGAACTCGGGACCTTGCGCTTGCGAGGCAGGTGGCAGCACCACTGAGCTAAATCCCTGGCCCATCATTTATTTTTTTCATCCTTTCAAAATAAATTTCAAATACATATGAAATAGAATAGTAAATGATTTTTCCCGTCTACCCAACAACCAGCTTCAACGGCCACCACTTTCTGCTATTACCCAATAATAGTTAAAGACTTCAAACGGGATGAAAGAGAGCCATGGGATTAAGTGCAGAAAGATAGGAGTACAGGATGGCCAAGCCCTGGGCTAATCCAGCATTAAAAGTCTGAGGAGATGAAGCTGGGCATAGTAGCACACATCTGTAACCCCAGCTACTTGGGAGGCTGAGGCAGGACGATTGTACGTTTGAGGCCAACCTGGACAGTTTACCAGATCCTTCTTTAAAAAAAATGGGTTAGGGATGCAGCTCAGTGGTAGAATGCTTGCCTAGCAGGAGCAAGGGCCTGGGTTCAGTCTCTAGTTCTCAAAAAACAAAGAAAAAACAAAATCCCAGCACTCGGGAGACGAGAGGAACCAGCAAAGGAGACTGAAAAGAAGCAGTCAGTGAAGTAGGAGGAAAACCAGATTATGGTACCCTATGAGCCAAGAGAAGAAACAAATTATTCTCAAGTAGCAACTTAATTACATGGTGGTAAATGTTAAGGAAGCAAAAGGAGAGTGTATAAGATGAGATCTAACCCAGCTGGGACCGGCCAGAGAAGGCCTCCCTGAGGCAGTGACTTTCGTTTTGTTTTGTTTTGGGGTTTTTGAGGCAAGGGCTCAGTACGTAGCTCAGGTTGGCCTTGAACTATGTAGCCTAGGCTGGCCTCAAACTCCCCAGCGATCCTCCTGCCTCAGCCTCTTGAGTGCTAGGATAATGGCCATGTGCCACCACATCTGGTGACAGTGACATTTAAGCTGTAGCCCTTTCTCATCTTCTCTGTCACCAACTAAAGCCCTGCCCTTCTGTCCTGGTTCCACCTGACAACCAGTTCCTCTCTGGGATGGCGGTGTGCCAGCCATTAGTGGGGTGCTGAAGGGAACCCGGCCCCTAGTGAAGAGAGAAGCAGTGTCAGCCGCTGTGATCAGATAAGCACAGTGGGCCAGGGAGGGGCCGGGGGAAGCCAGGAAAGCCTTGCTGAAGGTGGGGCTGAGCAGACTCTGGCTGCTGTTGCCTGTCCCCTTCAGTTTGGGGGGCCGGCGTACACCCTCGCCCACAGGCTGAGATTCCAAATTTTGCCCAAAGGCTTCAGCTCAACCTAACTCCTGACCTCAGTACGGGGCTTTGCTTTCCTCTCCCAGTATGAATGTGCTCAGCACAGACTTTTAGCCTGGGTGCCCCTGCAGCCTCTTCTGGCTGATTCTGCCCTGGACCCCCTGGAAGCTGGCACTGACCTGTCTTCTGGGAACATCCAGGGTTTTCTGCTTCCATCACACCTTTGGGGCTAAGCAGGACTTAATCCCTTGTCTTAGGGCAGATTGATATCACAGCAGGGCAGGACAGGCATTAAGGACATGTGGATAGATCAGTAACAGAAGACTCCAGGGGGGGAGATCCCTGGCAGTCAAATTAGAGCCAGGAGGGGAGAAACACTGGGCATCTTGTTCACCACCAGTACCCCAGCTAGGCTGGTGGGATGCATGGCAGGGAATCAGCGTTAAGTAAATGTTGAAGGAATAGTTAGGGTTAGGGTTAATAGTTTCTTAGAAGATCACAATTCCCTACAAGCCACCAGCCGTAGGCTCACCTTCCAAATCCCTCAGAAAATTCCTAGCTCCCACCCAGGTACAGCATGACTCCCTCAGGTCTGGCATGTAAGAGGATGCTTTGCAAAATTTCCATAGGGCCACTTGATGGCTGTTGGAGAAACAGGTGCAAGCACCCATTTTGCTGCCAAGCTTTTCTTACACAGATTCCCAAGCCAAGGTCGGTATTCTTACCGCCGCCGCCGGCACCCCTGGCTTCCGGAGGCGGCACATTCAGAGCTACACTACACCCAGCAGCCTGTCCTCCCTCCGCTACGACGCCCCTTTCCGTCCAGCAGGCACGTGCCAATGTCTGCGCCCCCTCCCGGGCAGTTGGGGCTGCTCTCCGCTCGCTGCCCAGGAAGGGAAATCCCGGAGGAAGCCATTGTTGTCATGTCCCCTGCTGTCGTCATCGGCTGAGGCGTGCCAAGGCCCCACAGTTGCTGGCATTCTCCAGCTCGGCCGGCCCCCAGGGACAGGGAGGGCAAGGCCAGCGCGCGCATCCCTGGGTATGGGTGGCCGTCGGCATCCCAGCTCGGGGCTCTCAAGGATGGGGAAGCCCCGAGCCGCGGCCAGTTTAGAAATCCGACGGCCCCGGGAGGGACGAGCCCAGGGCCATAGCATGGGCGGGCAGGACACAGGTTCCATCCCGACTCTCGCAGGCCTACAAGGTGACCTTGTCGCTTTGCCTTAGTTTGCCGTCCTGTGACTGAGCAGAGCTGAGGCTCCTCAGCCCCACCCGCTTGGGGGTCTTAGAGGGAGAAAGCCCCCCTTGCCTGCCTGGCTTCCTTGCCCCGCGTGGGCTTTGGCTGTGCCCTGAGGGAGCGCGGGCACGGCCCGGAGGGGACACCGACTCGGGCAGGCGTCACGGGCTTTGGCGGACACCCCAGGCTCGCGTTTTTCTGCTAGGAGCCCGCGCGCGCCGTACCAGCACGGTGCCTTCGCGCTCAACGCCCGCAGCCTGCAAACCTGGGCGAACGCCGCCAGGCTTCCCCGCGGCGCAGAGCCTGCTGCCTAATCCGTTTTAAGCCTGCCTCCTCCGCGAAGCTCTCCCGGGTTAACCTCCTCGCTTCCAGCCACTCTACCTGGCGGCGAGTGCTCCGGGCTTTTGTTTGGGGGCTCTTGTGCCTGTCCTGCACGCAGTCTCGTGGTGTCCAGGGCAGGTGTCTCTCTCCAGGACTCGAAATGAGGACTCCCTCCTTCACCAACCATTCCCTCTCCCCTCCTCCCACGGGCCCTCCTCTTCACAGACTGTCGGGCTGGGAGAGCACAATCCAGACCCCACTCTTCATCCCGCAGCCGGCAGGGGCGAGGGGCAGGGAGCGCTGAGCGTTTGACGTTTCGTCTCCGACCTGTCCACCTAACTCAGTCCTTCTGGGCTTTCGTTTCCCCCAAATGAGCTAATGGCCCGGCAGGGCCTGCGCCCGCCGAAAGGCTGACCAAGGCCTCCCTCCACCAGCAGTGGCTGGGGACCCCGAGAGCCAGGAGGGAGAGAGGATGGGGCTCCTGTCTAGGCCTTTATTCACGGGCCAGCCTGACCTTGGCCATTCCATCCTCTGGGACTCAGTTTTTTTTCATCTGAAAAATAGGGATAATAGTGAGTTGAAAGAGAGCAAGAGGCTTTTCATCACCCAGAGTCCTTGTATAAAAATAAACGATAATCAGCGGTGCAGTGCTCGGCAGCAGATTTGCTCTCCAGTCCCTGCCCCAGGGCCTCCACGGTGGGGTTGGCACCAGCACCCCGGAGTTCTCTGGCCGTCTCTGCTCGCCGCTCATTCTTCTGCGTTTCCTGGAGGCCTGGCGCCTGCTCCTGCCTCCGCGTGGGAGCCGGGGCCACAGGTGAGTGGGTGTCGGGGCGATGCCCCCGCGCAGGCGTGAGGAGGGCAGTGTTCCTCGGGCCCAAGTTGGCCCCAGAGGGGTCCCCAGGCTTGAGGAGCTTGGCTGGGCACCAGCAGGCAGGACTCGTGGCGGGGCCGAGGAAGGCTATGGAGACCGAGCCCTCGCTAGGTGCAGGCCGCGGGGCTCTCCGGCCACCCCCACCCATCTCGGGCCTGGGAAGGGGGCTTTGGCTCCCGGGGTGGGGCCTGGGGGCGGGACTTGGGCGTGGGAAAGGCCCCCGCCTAGGGGCGGGGCCTAGGGGGCGCTAGCCCCACGCGGGGCGGGGCTCCAGCGGCCGCGGGATCTGCAGTTAGGAGTCGGGGCGCCTCAGTCGCCGCAGTTCGCTCCACTCTGGTGGCCCCGCGGCCCTGCGGGGAGCCCGGGGTCCGCAGGCCGCTCGGGCTTGGCGCGGGGCCAGCCTCGCCTCTCCCTCCCTCGGTGGGGCCCGGACGGCCTGGCGGCGCGGACATGGAGCCCTCGCCCGCGCCCGGGAACTCCGAGACCACCCGCTTGGTGAGCCCCCGGGAGCGCGGCGCGGGCGGTGGCCTGCGTCTGAAGAGGTAGGACGACCGGGGCGCCACCCTCCTGCCCGCGGCTCTTTTCGTTGTCTCCCCCGCGCGGGGTCGGCTCCGTCCGCTGCGTCTCACAGAGCCCCGACCCCGCTGCCCGCGCCGCCTCCCTCCCGCCCCTCCCCGGTTTCCACCTCGCCGGGCGCCCCCAGCCCCCGGGCCCCTCCGCCGTCCCCGCCACCGCGTCTCACTGCCCTGGGAGCAGCAGTCGCTCCGTCGGGCCGGAGCCTGCGCCCCGCGCCCCGATGTCCGTCCGCATCGCCACGGGCCCTGCTGGCGGGAGCGCTGCGCTGGGAGCCGGTCCCCAGGCCCCGGGCCCGCGCGCCCCCTCCAGCCGTGGCCAGTCGTGGGCACTCGGGCCGAGGGTGGGCCGGGCGGCTGCGGGGAGCCTGGGGGCGGCAGGCGGAGCAGGTGCGGGCTGGGCGGTGGGGGGTATTCCGGGCTCGCACAGACGGGGCCGGGGGCGGCGAGGTGTGAAATGAGGCGCGGAGCGGCTGGGACAGCGGGCCGGGGGCGGCGGAGAACGGGGAGCGGGGAACCGCCTCCGCACCCGCCCGGAGTGGAGCGCCGGCGGCGCCAGGCCCTCCGTGGCCGCCTCCGCGGGCCATTTTGTCTGTTGGCTGTCCGTCCGTTTGTCGCCGTAATTTGGCAGGGTCCGGGGCCTTTTCTCTTTGCCCATCACTCCGTTCCTGTTTCAGTCCTAGCACCTTCTGCCTTTGTTCTAATGTCCGCTTCCGTGTTTCCAGCTCTTTCCTAGGGAGGGGGCCTTGAGCCTGGTGGGTGGGGGGTCCTGTGAGCAGAGGGAACGCTCCTTCCTGCAGGGGACTGCAGCGGTGGGCAGCTGTGGGGTCTGTGGCCGTGGCCCTAGCATCTCTTGTATCCTTTCGACTTTGGATCAGCTCTTTCTCCCTGGCCCACATTGCCCCCGTCCCCGGCTCCATATCATTTGTTGGGGGTTTCAGAGAGCCAGAAACAGCGTTTTCCTCTCAACAGAATGTAGCCACCCCCATCCCAACAATGAGGTCTCTTTGGTGCCCAATTCATGCAGAACAAAAGGGAGCACCCTGTTGATGGGCGACTACCTTGGTGACTGGCTGTGCTGAGCCTTACCAGGCCAGGCCAGGCATCCTGCCTGCTGCCCCAAAGCCACCGGGCCTCTGTGGCTCTCCTGACCGCATCTCTGACTCCCAGCCTGCTCTCTTTCTCATATGACCATTAGTCACCAAATCCTGCAGGATTTCCTGAAAGAGCCTCACTGGACTACCTGCTCCTCCTCTAACACTGCTGCGAGCCTCTGGGCTGGGCCTGATCTGCTCTAGACCCTTCCATCTCCCCTCTCCCTTCCATCATCAAGGTCATTGAAGCCTGAAGATACTTGTTCAGTCAATCAACGTATCTGCCTTTGTGTTTCTTGGAGCCCATTCCTCTCCTCCTGGCACTTCACACTCAAACCCCAAGCCACAAACCTTGTCATTGCAATTACTTTCATCTGGAGCACCCTTCTCCACCTGGACTCATGTCTTCCTCTGTGAAGTTCTCCTCACCCCCATTACAGTTGGTCACTTCATCCCCTGTGCCCCCAAATCCTCTGTTCATCCCTCTCCTAGCACAGCCTCTCCCTGCACAGAAGTCATTTGTTACACACCTGTCTCTCCTGCTAGACCAGGGTGCACTATGTGTGCATTGCTGGGTGCTCCTTGTAGAACAAATGATGATAAGTTTCAGAGCCACGCTTCTCTCTCCATCTCCACCAGAAACACCCAGAATCACGCACACCCAGACTCTGTGCCTTGGAAGCTGCTTTTGACATTCAAGAAATGAATCTACCTACCAGCCCTTGAATTTCCGCTCTGTACACCAAATGCTCCTCCCCCGAATCACACCGCAGGTCACTCCCTGGCAGAGCTTTCTTCAGCCAGCAGGCCAGGGGCACATCATTGTGTTTCTGTCTGGAGCCACTGTTTCCCCGCATGACGATTCTCGTCACACCTCCATGACTATGAGGATAGTGTTTTTTCTCTTTAGGTCCTTTATCCCGTGGAAGGTTCTGTTTTTGCCAGGGTTCAGGTTGGGTAGTGGTGGAGGTCACAGTTGCGCCAGAATGGGCCTAAAGCACAGTCAGCTCTAGCCCAGCCTCTGGCACCTGGAAGTGAGTTCCCCAGGCATACCCTTGTCAAGGGAGGTGTATGTCACATGCAGTTAAAGGGGCCTCTGCCACGTGCTTAAGAGCTGTAGCTGTCACTCGGCTCACTCCAAATCCAGTGCCCCTACCATCATGTGATGTTACCAGCCAGAGCAGGGTGCATCCCCTCCTCCCATGACAACCCTAACTTTGGAATCTGGCCAGAAACCTTAGACCTTTTGGGTCTTGACATTCCACTCCCCTCCGAAAGGGTGGCACTTGGGCTGCGTATCTGGAGAAGGGGAGGAGGGTCTGGAGTGCAGGCACTGGGAGGGGCGGCGGGGAGGTCCGTTAGGTCAGGTCCATGTGGGAGTCTCAAGCCACACTTTCACACCACCTTCCCGCCATGCTGAGCCTGGCACGTCCACCTGTCTCTAGGAAAACCTTCCCATTCTTCCAGCCCCTTCTCCTGTTCCCGCCTCCAGCTGCTTCCCCGACTTCCTCACTAGGACTCATCTGAGAGTGCTTTCACAGCTCTCATGGCAATGGCAGCCTTCTGCTGTTCCCTAGATTTGGGACACATTTGTCTCCTTCACCCCAAGCTCCCAGAGATCAGGAAGGATGTCCTACTCATTTTGTATTCCTGAAAATTCCTGTTAATTTGGTCCAGATCAACTCTCATCTCTACCACCAGCCAGCTTTGTGGCGCTCATCTGTCCTCTCCCTGTCCGAGCCTCACGCTTCTCATTTCTTTGTTAAGGTGCCTCCCAGCTATGAAATTCCCTGGCCCTGACTACAGAAGGAAAGGGGAGGCTGGGGCCTGAACTCTTCATTCGGCTCCCACCTGTCTCCAAGGCCCAGGGCATGACTGGGCCGCACCTTAGGAGGCCGGCCTGGGACCAAGGACCTGGGGCGAGCAGGTCCCCCTGTGAGCCAGGCCCTTGGGTGAACCGTGCACCTCCTCAGTCTCTTCACAGAGCCCTCACAGCCGCTCCCCGAGGAGCCCAAGCCTGTGGAGATGGCCTCCCATCACTGCCACCGGGACCCCTGGCCGCAGCCTGGCCTCACCCCTGAGCGGCTGCAGGCTCGGAGGCAGCTGTACGCCGCCTGTGCTGTGTGCTTTGTCTTCATGGCTGGGGAGGTGATTGGTAAGTCGGGGAGCAGCTCTCCAGCCCCGTGCTCCCAACACCTGCCTAGGTCCAGGGGGTTCCTGGGAGAGGCAGAGAAGGTAGGTGGCTGGGGGGTGGTGGGTGCCAGGACTCCAGAAGTGGGAGGGAGGCAAGGACAGAACACACAGGGGGATTCAGGGCAATGCTGATGCTGTTCACTGGTCCTTGGAAACCCCTGTTTTCTTGTTGTTAAGATAAAACATGCCGGGGATTTAGCTCAGTGGTTTCGCCACCTGCCTCAAAAGCGCAAGGTCCCGAGTTTGGTCTCCAGTGCCAAAAAAAAAGGTTATCCATAATCCCATCATCATCACCTGAGAAATCTTGCAGTTCTCATTTTGATGTATTTCCCTCAATTTATTTTCTTTTTCTTTTTTCTTTTTTTGGTACCGGGGATTGAACTCGAGACCTTGTGCTTGCAAGACAGGCAGCAGAACCAGTGAGCTAAATCCCCGGCCCCCCAATTTATTTTCTATGCCTGTACTCACACACTACACGATAGTTCCTAAAGGGATTTTTTTTTTTTTTAGTACCAGGGATCGAACTTGGGACCTTGTGCTTTTGAGACAGGCGGTGGAACCACTGAGCTAAATCCCCAGCCCAAAAGAGCGTTTCAGCAGTGAGTTTTTTTTCTTTTGGTGCTGGAGATTGAACTTGGGTCCTTCCGCTTGCAAGGCAGGAGGAGGTTTTTTTTGGTTTTTTGAGACAAGGTCTCCCTATGTAGTTCGAGCTGATCTCAAACTTGAGGTGATCCTGGCCGGGGATTTAGCTCAGTGGTTTCATCCCCTGCTGCACAAGCACAAGGACCCGAGTTTGATCCCTGGTACCAAAAACAAAACAAACAAACAAAAAAACAAACCTTGAAGTGATCCTTCTGCCTCAGCCTCCCAAGTGCTGGGACTATAGGCGTGTGCCAACATGTCCAACTTTAAAGTGATTTTTAAAAAATAAATTTTATTTTGCTTTATCCCATTCCCCCTCTGAAGGGAGTTTTTGGTTCTTATTTTTGTGGCAGCAGGGATTGAACCCAGGGCCTCATGCATGCGAGGCAAGGGCTCCCAGGCTGAGGCCCACCCTGGCCCCAGTACCTAAGGGAACCAGACTGTCCCTCATTGTCCCCTGCAGGTGGGTACCTCGCGCACAGCTTGGCCATCATGACTGATGCGGCCCACTTGCTGGCCGACGTGGGCAGCATGATGGGCAGCCTCTTCTCCCTTTGGCTCTCCACCCGCCCAGCGACCCGCACCATGACCTTTGGCTGGCACCGCTCAGGTAAAGCCCCTAGATGGCCCAGTGCCCCTCCGGTCTTGCCAGAGGGCACCACTCGGGGTCAGAGCAGGTCTCTGATGGCTTGTCTCCCCCTGCAGAGACTCTGGGGGCTTTGGCCTCTGTGGTCTCCCTCTGGATGGTCACTGGTATCCTCCTGTACCTGGCCTTCATCCGCCTGCTGCACAGCGACTACCACATCGAGGGGGGTGCCATGCTGCTGACCGCCAGCATCGCAGTCTGTGCCAATCTGCTGTACGTTCCAGTGTGGAGCGGGCACCGTGTTGGGCTCAGGGTGACGAGGCTTCCTCTAGGATAGGAGAGCTGGCTCTGCTCCCTGCCAGACTCACAGACGGGCACACAGCACTCCCCTCTGTCCTGGAAATGCCTAGAAGACGCTGGGACAGAGCCCTGTGGTTCGGAGCCCAGTTGTTAAGACACCTGTTACAGGCCTACTAGGAGCTGGCCCCTGAGGGCCTCATACCCCAGGGCTGGGCGAGGTCCCCCAGCACATGCATCACAGTGTGATCTCAGTCACACCTCACCACCACCCATGAGGTAGGTCTCAGCTGGGGACCAGGTGACTTCCCGTGTCACACAGAGTTTTAAGTAGCAGGGGCTGGGATCTGAATTGAAGTCCCTGGCACCAAGTCCTTTTTTTTTTCCCCAGGCTGCATAACTTGTCTCTCTTGGACAGAGCTGTTTTGTTCTTGGGGTGGGGAAACAGGTGGAGATGAGGCTACTGGGGAGGTGAACAGAGGCAGCAGGGAAAGGGGGCCAGAAGAGGCCAGGAGCTGGCTGCCTGCGCTGAGCTGCTGCTCTGCTTCCCCCTCAGAATGGCCTTTGTGCTGCACCAGGCTGGTCCCCCCCACAGCCACGGGGCTAGGGGGGCAGAGTACGCACCACTGGAGGAAGAGCCTGGGGACCCCCTGCCCCTGGGGAACACCAGCGTCCGGGCCGCCTTTGTGCATGTGCTGGGGGACCTTCTGCAGAGCCTTGGCGTACTGGCTGCGTCCATCCTCATCTACTTCAAGGTACCATCGTGGGGCTGTCGCAGCCTTAGCCCCTCCAGGCCCGGGACCCTCAGCCTGCCTCCCCCTCGCTCCAGCTCCCCCTTCTAGCCCTGGGTCACGTTCCCTTTCTCTTGTGGGTCCTGTGTGTCGGGTCACCCGTAGGTCCTCCTCTGAGAGGGCTCTGCTCCCCAGGCTTAGAGGGTCTCTCTCTGCAGCCTCAGTATAAAGTGGCCGACCCCATCAGCACCTTCCTCTTCTCCATCTGTGCCCTTGGATCCACGGCTCCCACCCTCAGAGATGTTCTTCGCATCCTCATGGAAGGTGAATTGGATCCCTCTGCTCCCTGCTCGGGGCCGTCTCTGGGCTCATCCCCGCACAGGCCCAGCCCTCTTCTGGGAAGGGAGCATGGGAAGGCTGGGTCATGGGGCCTATTGAGGGAAGGAGGATTGGGCGTGGGGTGGATCTCGGGGCTCAGCAGGGTGGGCAGGTACAGGCCGGGGGAGGCAGAGCCTGGAGGGGCTGCCCCTGGGCAGGAGCAGCCCTGACAGGTGTGGTGGGTCCTGGTTGCAGGCACTCCTCGAAGTGTGGGATTCGAACCAGTGAGGGATACACTGCTGTCAGTACCAGGAGTCCGGGCAACCCATGAGCTGCACCTGTGGGCTCTGACGCTCACTTACCATGTTGCCTCTGCACACTTGGCCATTGGTGAGTCCACACTGGGACCAGGCTTCCCCAACATTGGCCTGTGACGTAGCGCAGGTTACTGGGATTGTTCTAGTCTTTCTAGATCTGTCTGTCATACACACAGACACACACACACACGCACGCACACACGAGAGGAGGAAGTCTGGATGCTGTTTCCTTTATTTTTGTTTTGTTTTTTTGGTACCAGGGATCGAACTTGAGACTGTGCACTTGCACGGCAGGCGCTGTAACCACTGAGCTAAATCCTCGGCCCTGGATGCTGTTTCCTTTAATGGATCAGTAGGGCCTACAGAGCTAGTGATGGAGTACAGTTCAGTAACTGTGGCACTGCCATGCAGTTGGGGTATCACATACCTATTAAAAATGATGATTATGAAGTCTGTATGGCAACTAGGAAAAATGTTTAGGTACAATGCTGAGAAAAAAGCTGAATGTAAAATTATATCTACATTATGATTCAACTATTAAAAATATATATGGTGACTCATGAGCTGACAAAGGCTTTTTGAGTTTCTTCCAGATGCAAGAAGCAATCAGAGGCATGCAATTTGGATGCCAAAAATATCATAACTTGTGGGATATATGGTGGTAACTCTAGAGGGAAAATGGGTTAACATCTGGATTTTCCTGGAAATCTGGCTGGTGTGGCTATTGAAACATCTCGCCGTGTTTTGATACTCAAAGGCAGAAGAGCACAGATGACTAGGCACGGCTGAGCATTAGCATGGTCAATAGGGGCAAATCTCTCTGACATTTTCCTTGACGATTTTGTACATTACAGAAAGAAAAGCAGTGACCCATTCATACATGGCTCTCAGGCTGTGCAGCCCTGGGGCTCCTTTCAGTTGTCCTTATCGCAGCCCCCGACTGTTCCTGACTCCCCGGGGACTGAGGCTGTCTCTTATCACTCGCCCACAGACGCCGCTGCTGACCCCGAAACTGTCCTGGCTGAAGCCTCGGCCCGTCTCTACTCCCGGTTTGGATTCTCCAGCTGTACCCTGCAGGTGGAGCAGTACCAGCCTGAGATGGCCCAGTGCCTGCGCTGCCAGGAGCCCCCCCAAGCCTGAGCCATGACCCCGCCCTCACCCCACTGCCAGGCCCAGGCCCAGGCCTGATCCCAGGGACGATCATGGAGACAGGACAAAGCTGGGCCCAAACCCTTTCCTTTCTCCCTCTTCCACCTTCCAGATGCTCCAGCCCCTGCGTGAGCTCCAGCCCAGTGGGCAGGACCAAAGTGGGGAGAGTGCGGGTCAGGCTGTCGGGGTGTCGGGGGTGGAAACCCCAGGGACTCCTCCACACAGCCCGGGGAGCTGTGCGTGTCCTTTCTGTGCAGTCCTGTGTCCGTGGGTCTGGCTGCCTGTCTGTGCTGATGGTGTGCCTACGCCTGGGGAGGTCAGCAGGGGCCCCCTCCCCGTGTGGCCCTAGCTCTGTCTATGCAGGGGCCCCAAAGCCTGCACTTTGTCCATGTGTCCTAGCCCCGTGGTTTGCCCGTCTGTGTCCCTTGGTGCTGTGGCCTGTGTGTCTCCGTGCCTGTGTGGCTGTGCTGTGCTCTCTGTGAGTCTGCTCCATCCATGTGTCCGTTTGAGGGTTTGTCCGTCCTCCCTCTGTTGGTGCTGTGCCCTCAGCTGTCCCAGGGAGAGGGAGGACTCCTGTGTAGCTCCACCAATAAACTTGTGTCCAACTGCATCTTTCAGCTCCACAACTCAGAAGGGGGTCTAATCTGTTAGCCCTCAGCTGGGGTGACTTCCCATGGGCTCCTGTCCCTTCCCAGCCCTCTGCCTTCTCTGCCCTCAGCCATTCAGATGGAGGCGGAAACGCACCAGCCTCTTCATCCCCTCCCCTGTTTCACAGGGAGTCCCCGTGTGTCCAGGGCTCAGTTGCAGGAGAAACCTGGAAGGCAAGGGGCCAGGGGGTCCTGGGAAGGCATAAGTGATGAAAGGCCCTGTAGGCCAGACACCTAGGGCTGGCTGGAGGGAAGCCAGGTCCCCTTCGGGGTGAGGGGTCTGAGCACAGAGCTTGTGGGCTTGGTTCTCAAGCTCTTCGAGGGCTCCCTTGGAAGGGGGAGGGGGCAGCAACCCCAAGTCCAGGCGTGGGCTGCATGTGGATGTCAAAGGCCTCTTTTACACTTAGTTCCCTTTGTCTCAAAAAATTTACTATTTCAGGGCCAGGGATGTAGCTCAGCAGCACAGCGCCTGCCTGGCAAGCGCAAGGTCCTGAGTTGAATCCCTGGTATGAAAAAAAAAAATCTTGTTTCAACAGATTTGGTTATACAAACCATTCTAAGGGATTGTTGATGGTCTTTTTTGAGAAAGAAAACTGTGCTTTGATTTTAGATCCCACCACGAGTTGATAGGATTCCAGGCCAGAGCAAAGGCACTGGGTATTTTCTGTGAGGCTTTCTCCCCCAGTGGAAATGTCTTTAATATAAAATGATTTTTATTTTTATTACAAAAGCAATATATGCCTTTTTTAAGAGCCCAACAAAGGAAGAGTACATGCAGCAGAAAGTGAGTGTTTTCCCGGAGATGGCTGCTGCCCACGGTGAGGTCCTGTGCTCTCACAGGCCGTGCACAGCAGCCCGTCTCCTGATAGCTTACAGAGTATGGGGTGGTAAGAACTGGACGGCCCGGACACACCTTCCATGTCAGTACACTTGAATTTCATGGCATTTTCAAAGATGAGGCTTTTGGACCCTGAGAACAGGTCCCCTCACTGCTACCAGCTGCTGATGGCTGGCAGTGGCCAGTGTGGAGGGCTGGCCAGGCCAGAAGCCTGGGGTCCACCCACTCAGGCAGGTGGGGGAGGCTGCCCCAGCTGGTCTCCTCGCTCCGCTGGTTCCTGACACTTTCTCATTTTCCTTCTCATTGATAACAGGTCCCCAGCGACAGGATGGGGGTGGGGCAGAGTGGGAGGAGGGCAGAGGAGCGCAGAGGAGGTTGGGGAGACAGGCTAGGCTACTCTAGGCTGCTGCCCAGCCTGGGTGCCCAGTGCAGGGGAGGGAACGGGAGACCCGCGCTCATCAAGATGAGGATGGGAACCCGAGGCTCAGAGGAAAAGGACTTCCTTTCAGTCACCCCGCCAGTGATAGAAACAGAACCCGGGCTCCCATCCTGCCCCAGACCCTTTGGAGCCCAGTGCAGGTGAGTTTCCCCAACCTTTTCTCCACTTCCCGGCCACCTGCTGCCCTGGCACTCCCAGTTCTGGACACCTGGGCACCGGGGCCAGACTCCACCCTGCCGGTGCTTTGTGCTGATTCTGGCCGCCGTTAACCTCATCTCGGCTTTCCCATGGTGAGAGAGGGATTCCGTGACCCTGTGGATGCGAATATGTCTGGTTCATGGGGTGCAGGTACAAAAACGTTAGCTTGGGTCAAGCCTGGGATGCAGAGAGTTGGGCCATGGGGACCGCAGACAGCTTACCCTTGCTTCAAGGTGCTGCGAAGAACGTGGTCACGTTTGCCCCTTACAGCTGGGGAAACAGGCTTACTGCCCAGTCGTGTAGCTAAGCGCTGTCAGTTGAGATTCAAAATCTGTCCCTGGCCCCTTTCTTTGCCACTCTACCTTCCTGGCCTCCTTCAGGCAGCTCATGATCTAGGAAGGGACCAAGGGACCGGGAAGGACAGGAGGATCTGGACACTGGTGGCAGGAGCGTTGTCCCTCACTCACTGGCACTCCCTCTACTCCCAAGGGAACCCAGGAGGCCTTATCTGCAGTGCTGCCTGCACCGTCCCTACTGCCCTGGGCCCACCTCCTCCACTGGCTTACGGAGAAGTCCCTTCTCTGAGGCCCTCTCCTCATAATACAGTGCAGCACGGAGGGAGAGCAGCAGCCCCATCCACCAGCCAGCCCCGCTCTTACACAGCTGAGTGACGGGGAGGAGGGGAGGGGAGGGGACAGGGAACAGAGCCGGGGAAGATGCGGAGATGGAGGTGCAGAGAGATGGCGCGGTCCTGCAGACAGCACTGTAGGAAGTCTCCAAAGGGAGACAGACCAAGGGGCCTGGCGGGACAGCCAGGACAAGGCCGCACCCTGTCTGAGAGGCTCAGCCCATCCAGGCTCAGGAGGAAGCGGGAGGGATTGATACAGCCCGCCCACGCTCGGCATCTCAGGGACTTCAATGCAGACCAGTCCAGAGGAGGCACTGAGGGCCCACCCTGGCTGCCCAGAGCCAGACCCGAGTCAAGATGGGGAGAGGCCCTGTCCCTCTTCTGTTAAGAGCGTCCCACTTCTAAGAGGAGTGATCCTTTCATAGTCAGCGGGCTTTTCATCCTCAACTCTAGCCTCCCTCTCCTCAGCCCAGGGGCCTTACCATGTCTGGCCTGAGCCCCAGGGTCACCCGCAGCAGCACCTGGTCAGTGCCCTCCAAGGAGGGCCAGGCAGCTCTAGACTCCAATGAGGCAAAGCCTGAGGCCTCACACGTGATCCCATAGCCAGAGTGGCCCTCTTGCTAGGAGACTAGGTGGGAAGCAGGAGCTGGGTGGTCAGAGCCTGTGCCTCCCTCCTGGCTCCTACTGCCAGCCTCTCTGTGCTCTTCTCACCCACCAGTGCTCTGGTGACAGCATCCTGAGGATAGGGAGCATCCCAGGGCTGGAGAGCTCACTGAGGACACGACCCACATGGCCCTAACATCCAGTCCTGTTCTCTTGTTCCCACTGGCCCAGCAACAATGGACCATCAATTTTAAGAGGACTATACCCAGAAGCCTGGGGAGAAACAAAAAGAGAACCAAACCCAGTAATAAAAAGGGCTGAAAAGCTTACCAAAGTAAGCTGGCCTCAGACCCTACAGGGGCAAACCTGTTTCCCCTGACCATAAAGTCTGCTTAAATAAAGTTGCCTCCTGTGTCCTTCCATCCTGCCCACCTGCTGGGCCACACAGGACTTCCGGGAGACATAGTGATGGGAAAGCTGCCCTGCGGGTGGCACTGTCTTTGAAGGAAGGCCAGTTTACCCCTCAGCCCTTAGCTCACAGACTGGTGGTGAGCACATGCTCCGTGATGACTGTTGGTGAAGGAAGGAAGGAGGGAGCGATGGTGAGCAGATGGACACGGAGCCAATGGCCCATTTCCAGCTGTCAGGGCAACGAAAAGCCCTGCAGTATTCTCTTTGTCCCCAGCTCCCACCCATGGACCAAAGGATTTCTTACATGCTGACCGCCCTGGCACATCTGCAGAGGCATTTGATGGCACCTTGGCAGGTGCCGCTCAAGGAGGCAGTGTTATACTCCCAAGGTCCTCCAGAGGGTGACACGCTTCCACACACCGCCGGAGCACTGCTTCCCACCCCACCAGACTCTCCAGGCCTCCATTCCGTGCTTGCCCACCCTTCTACTGCCCCCGAGGACTCACCCAGCTTTCCCAATCTCTCCTAGGCTCTTCCAGGTCCCAGGCCCAGGGCTCCTTTCTCCTTGCCTCTTGGCAGATGACCTCAGCCTCCCCCTCAGTACCTGTCGCTTGGCAAGACCTGCTGTCCACCCTCCCACACAGCATCTGAAGGACAACCGACCCTTGCCTCAGCCTTCACTCTCTGGTGGGATGAAGGGTCTGATTGATTCAGTGTCTCCTACCCCTCACACCTGCAACTTGGGTGTCTTTCTTCTGAGTCCTTTTCTTATACCTTTTTTTTTTGCTTTTTGAGACAAGGTCTCTCTATGTAGCCCAGGCTGGCCTCAGACACGCTGCGATCCTCCAGCCTCAGGCCTCCCAAATGCTGGGATTACAGGCATGTGCCACACCTTTGCTTGGTTGCTGTGAAATAGGGTCTCACTCTGTAATTCAGACTGGCTATGTAGCCCAGGCTGGCCTCGAACTCCTGGCAATCCTCCTGCCTCAGCCTCCTGAGTGCTGGGATTACAGGAGCCCAGGATGACTCAGGCTTGTTATGTTTGGATCTAGTGTCTCTTAAAAGGCTCTTGCGATCAGAGGTGGAGCATTTGGGAGGTGATTGGATCATGAGGGCTCTAACTGCATCTGGTGGAGTCGCCCATTCATTGAAAATTTGATGGCATAGTTGGGAGGTGATGGGAGCTTAGGAGATAGGTCTAGTTGGAGGAAGGTCATGGGGCTGTGACCTTGGAACTATGTCTTATCCCTAGCCGTGTCCTTCTGTCGTGATGTTCTGCTTTGCCTCAGGCTCCAAGTAATGGAACCAGACCATGGACTGAAAGTTCTGAAGCTGTGAGCCAAAATAAACCTTTCCTCCTTGAAGTTTTCTTAGATACTTTGTCACAGTGACAGAAAGCTGACTAACATAACGCTTTAGACCTCTGCTCATTGCTCCTTGTTCCCATTCTCTCAGTGGGCTGATGCAGATGCAAATATTCAAAAGCCTTCCAATATCTTCATTATGAGCACCCATTGTGCTCCAAGGGGTTCTAGGTACGTGGAACACGCCAGTGAACAGGCTCTGGGTCTCCTGGCACGTTTGTTACATTTGCATGCTGCATGTGTACCTGCCACACCCTGTTCCCTTCCCTAGCTCCATGACCTGCCTGGCAACTCCAGAGAATCCATCCTCTACTCCGCACCACCTCTCTGGGCTGCTTCCATCAGTACTTGTTATGGTTTGGACATGTTCTGTCTCTGCAGGCTTTGCCTGTTGAAATTCAATCCCCATTGTTAAGTATGAAGAGGGCAGAAACTTAATCCCACTCTGGTACTAACAGGTGGGGTCTTTAGGATCAAAGTCAGACCAGAAGATACAGTGTGTGCTGCTTTGTGGTACGGGGAATTGAGCTAAGAAAGTGCTTCACCATTGAGCTACATCTCCAGGGTCCCCCAGCCCTGCCTTTTGAGATAGGGTCTTGCTAAGATGCCCAGGTGAGGCTTGAACTTGTGGTCTTCCCGACTCATAGTAGCTGGGATTACAGGGATGTGGCACCATGGCCAGCTTGCTTCATGTCTCTTGCCACGTGATGCCTTCTGCCACCTTGGGGCTTTTCCAGGGTGCAGGGCCTTGATCCTTTAGAACTTCGAGCTCAACTACAATTCCTTCCCATATAGTTGTCCAGCCTTGGCATTTTATCATAGTAATGACAAATAGACAAAGCCAGTCCATTTACTCCAAGGCCCCACACCATGGAGTCATCTCTCTCCGCTCTTTTAACTGACCTTTGCAGCCACCATCTGTGCTTACTTCAACTTCCTAATTCACCTCCACTTCACCCGGCCCTCACTCTCTACACCTCCACCAGCCAATGTCCCCCTTTGTCTCTCGGATATTGTCACAGAATTAGACACTGATCAATTTTACATTGGGAACTTCCAACTTAAAGCACTAAGATGCACCGAGTTGCCTACATGTTGCAGCCAGTGGTCAGAGCTGGGACTAGGATGTACGTGGCCAAGCTCCAAGCCACCTATTTCAAAGGAATTTTCTCTTTCACGAGGACTGACAGTTGGCAGAAATCCCTCTGCAGTGATAAGAAAATGTTGGCTAGACTTTAAAGCATTCATCCAAAATAGGCATCGAAAGGAATGTTAGTATTTGTGAAGTGTGTATAAATGCTTAATTGTTTTGAGGAAACAGACCGAATCCTTTCAACATGGAGTATCTTGGAAGGAAAGACTAGGAGCTGACCTTGTGGTTAATGAGTCACACGGAGCACAGGAGATTGCTTCTCAATGGATATGGAAGAGGCTTAGCGGTGGGTATTTTGTTTTATTAAAGAGCTGTTTTTGCTTTCTGTTAATAGCTTCTTTCATTTTACTTCCCAATGTAGTAGGACTTAATTTCTGGTTGTAGGGAAAAGCTTATTCAACTTAAGAGCTGTGTTGTGATTCAGAAAGCCAATGAAAGGCGCAGGGCAGGAACACCTCCCACCACTTAGCAACTGAGAAACCGCCTGGCAGTGAGCTCCGCTTCCACTTGGGGACCAGGAATCTGTGTGTGACAAGTCCCAGATTTGTGCAAACAGTTTCAGCAGAGACCAACACTTTGGAAGAAAAGTTCTATAAATCAGAATACTTCCCAACATACCAAGTACAGGTACCTGAGGAAGCAGTGGCCAGGAGCAGGGTTGGAAGGACTGGCGAGGTCTCAGCTCTCAGAACACAGCATTCCATCTTGTTCCTTCCTCAAACAGTACCGGGGTTATTTGCAAGTATTTCTGCACCTAAACCTCATGGTCTGCGCTGCTGGGACTTCCGGCACTACCACTGTGGAGCCCAGCAGAACTGCTCACCATATGCAGGCAGTTCCGATCCTGCCTCTGTACTACACCTGTCATCCTGTCCCCTCTGGAGCCCGTCCTTCCTCAGAACCCACCGGTACCCACTCCACCAGGCTTCTGATCTCTGAGAAGAGGCTCCCTGAGAGATACTTCAGGCTTGTTCTCTGGATGCTCAGTTGTTTTGCCTCTAGTACTGAGGATTAAACCCAGTGCGTGGTGTGGCTGCTTCGAAGTGTGCGGCTTGTTTCTCCTGCTGGTCTGAGATGTCCTTAAACAGATCCCTCTAATGCTAGAGTTCATGGGACAGGGGAGCCCTCACCTGTAGATGGCCAGAACCAATCTTTTCTTTTTTTTTTCTGTAGCAGGAATTGAACTCAAGATCTTGCTCTTTTGAGGAAGGCAAGGGTGCCATTGAGCTAAGTCCCCAGCCCCAGAACCAATCTTTTCTAATAGAAGGGTAGGTTCAAAGTCAAGCAGTCTTGTGGCTGGTGGTGAGGCAAGACACCCACCAACTTCTCTGAGCCAGTGTTCGTACCTGAAGAACAGCTGGAAGGCTGCTGAGAGATCAAATGAGAATTTGCAAAGTTCCTGCTTATACCAAATTTTTAAAAGTTGAGGGCCTTTTCATTTCCCCACCTCTACATGTCCAGAGCTCTCCGGGGTAAAGCAGGCTCTTCCTGAATGGTGCTGGGGCCAACTGTGCCATCCTGTAGCAAGTTACAGTACAGAAGTCACTGGACACCTTCCGACCTGAGGCTAAGATTCCAGGGTAAGAAGGACCTTGTTGACTTTGTACTCCTATTGCACACAGTGCTTTGTACTTCAGGGTGTGCCAAGTTAGTCTGTGCGAACAAGAAATGAGCTTCCTCTCATGTTACTCTCTAGAGTTCATGGGAAAGGGCAGGCCTCGCCTGTGGATACTTGAGCTTACCCATCCCAGCCCCCACCCCAGGGTCTCCAAGCCAAAGGCTCCTCCTCAGGCCTCTGAGGCATCACTCCTCTGAGAACCTCAGAGACTTCCAGAGTGAGCCACTGGCAGGCTCAGCTACTGACGGAGAGAACTAACCAGAAAGAGGGAAGAGTAAGGCTGCACATAGTGCACAGGCTCACTGTGACCTGCGCCTTCTCCCTGCACTGGGAAAGACGGAAAAGCCACTGGTCAGGACTGAGTGCACCCTGAGGAGGTGGGCTGGACACCAGCCAGGGTCCCCAAGTCAGCTCCAGTGTCAGTGAAATACGTGACACCAACAGAACAGCATATGCCAGCCTGGAGGCTAGGGTGCCACAGCTCTCGGAAGGCTGACCAAGAGCCTGACCACACTGGCAACCTCTGCAAAGGCCCACGGTACTCGTGAGGAAGCAGGAACTGAGACAGCATGGCTGTTTATTAGTCAGTAGAAAAGTAACTGTACAGATTTGAGTTTAAGAAGGGAGATGGAGACCGGGGATTTAGCTCAGTGGTTCTGGCGCCTGCCTTGGAAGCACAAAAAAAAAGAAGGGAGGTGGAGCCCCAGTATCTGAGGCCACACCCTCATGCCAGGAAACTCCAGTCCAGAGCCTGAAGCGTGGCCCCCATGGGTGAGCCATCTGCCTACCCCAGCATGTCTGCTAAGGGTGCTGCCCCCGTGAGGGGCACTGGGTCTCCTTGCCCAGCAGCTGGGCCTGGAGGGAAGAGGCTGAGGAGGCTGAGCCCAGCACTGTGGCTAACAGAGCCATGCGGATGTACATGCCATTCTCAGCCTGGCGGAAGTAGGCTGCTCGGGGGTCCGAGTCCACCTCCACACTGCAAGGGAAGGGGCAGGGTTAGCGCACACCCAGGCCGGCCCGTTCAGGACTAAAGCCGCTCTCCACACAGCCAGCCCCAGGCAGCCCGGCTCTGATGCCTGTCACCTTATCTCATTGACACGGGGCAGGGGGTGCATCACCACCATCTTCTCCTTGGCCCGGGTCATGATGTGGGGGGTGAGGATGAACTGACCGAAGCACTGCAAGGCAGGGGGGGCCTTGTTAGCACCGCAGGGCAGGGCAGCTACAGAGGACACGCTCCGGGCGGCCCCGGGGGCCCTTCCACCCCCAGAGCTATGGGAGCCACAGGACCCCAGCCCATGCCTGCCCCCTGATCTCTCATCCGGATGCCCCATTCCAGTCCTGGCTTCTTCTTCGTGCGTGGCACTCACAGATTCATATTCTTGGGCAGAGCCAAAGCGCTCCTTCTGGATTCGAGTCATGTACAGCACGTCAGTGTCAGGCAGCGCCTCCTCGATGCTCCCGAACTCCTCCTGGATAGGAGTGGAGCACTGGTGAATGCATGCTGGGCTCTGAGCACCCAAGCCAGTCTCACAGCCTGGGCTGGTTCCCAAGGGTCTCACCTGCTTGGTGCCCCGGGAGGCGACATAATCCCACACGTTGGGTGGCATGCGCAGGCTGGGGGGCGCCACGTAGCGCAGGCTGACACGGTACAGAGTGAGCAGGCGGGCCAAGGAGTGCACAGTGCGTCCATGCTTCAGGTCTCCCACCATGGTGATCTGGGGAGGAGTCCAGTCACCACAGGGAGCCAGACCAGGCGGCCTCCCGCCACCGGGACCAGGACATGGGCCTCCCAGATGCAGCAGGCCCCGGAGTGCAAACCATCTCCTGACTGCTTCCCTCCCCGGCCCCTGCCACTGCACTCACCGTCATGCCGTTGACAGTCCCCAGCTCCTCCCGGATGGTGAAGATGTCCAGCAGGGCCTGCGTGGGGTGCTCCCCAACCCCATCCCCGGCGTTGATCACTGGCTTCCGGCAGTGCTTGGACGCCAGCTGTGGGAAGGGAATGAGCATCCTGCCTCCTGCAGCTCAGAGGCCCACCCTCCTCACCTCAGTCCCACCCCTGGTGGTCCTCCCACCCATGACCTGCAGCCGAGAACACGGGCAGAAGGGACCTCAGCCTTCCCGCCCATCTCAGCACACAGCTCAGCCTCACCTCGACCGCTCCGGGCTGGGGGTGCCGGAGCACGACCACGTCAGCATAGCAGCTCATGGTCTGCACCGAGTCAGCCAAGGACTCGCCCTTCTGGACAGAGGACGTAGCTTCCGAGAAGCTGAGCACAGAACCCCCGAGCCGGGCCATGGCTGCTGCAAAGGAGCTGCTGGTCCGCGTGCTCACTTCGTAGAACATGGAGGCCATGACTTTACCCTGTGGAGAGGCAGGGTGGAAGGTGTACGCTGGGATGTGTCGTGGGGAGCAGAGGTGGCTCTCACCTCCTCAGCTTATGCCAGGGATGCTGCGAGGTCTCTTCTCCCCCCGCCAAACCTCCCCTCTGAGCTGCCAGAGCCTTGACATTTGTATTACCAGGGACCCTGAGCTCAAGATCTGGCTCCAGAAGCCAGTGTGAGTGACCTGGGAGAGGAGGAAATGTTGCGAATCTCTACTATCACTGGCCTGGCACACACACATGACCTCACAGATGGGCTGATGTTCTGGTGCTCAGAGTCCCCTGTCAGCGAGGGGAGGGAACCCCAGGGGCGGGTACAGAGTGGCAGGACCTTCTGGAGCAGAGGACAGAGCTGCTAGCAGTGAGGGAACCCAATGGCAGCGGCAAGAAATGGCCAGGACCCCCAGCCCCACAGCCCCAGCTGACCTTGAGGATGTCAAGGCTCCGCTCTTTCTGTACTGTCATCCGCAGTGTATGTGCCACATTGAACAGATGAGACATCTAAGAAAGACCCCAAGTCAGTGGGAGAGGCAGTGAGCATCCCTGGGGGACTTGGCCCCAACTGTCCCAGTCCTTATAGCTGAGTGTCCCCACTCTCCACTCCCCAGGCACCTGATCTTTGGTGAACTGCTCTACGGACAGGATATGTTGGCCCACTAACGAGTGCAGCGGAGGTGAGGTCTGGGGGTGCAGCAGGCCAGGGGCCCCCAGGTTCTGGGGTGATGCCTGCCTCGGTACTGGTGGTGGAGGATAGTAGGTGCCATCTGGGGTTCCCATCAGCTCTACAGTGAGGGACAAGGTGGGAGAGGCTGGGTCAGGGGTCCCCCTGTTGGGGCCAGGCTGTGTCAGTCCCCAGGCGCATGTGCAGCAGGGTGGAGCCTCTCACCCAGCTCGGCTGCCTTCCGAGAGGCCTTCTCCTTGGGGTCCTCGGCTGCAAACAGGGCAGGAGGACAGATGTGCATCTGGGGCCGCAGTGTGGAGAGCCCCCATTTTTCCAGGAACTCTGCTCACAGTGCCTGTGTTAAACCCCCTCACACCACAGTAGCTACAGCAGGTTAGGGGCAGGCAGGAAGGAGGCAGCAGCTCCAGGACAGCCCTATGACTCCCCATGGGGCTGGTGTGTGGGAACAGTGGCGCCCACCCCTAGCCCTCCCCAGCTGGCACGGGGATCCTAGGGCAGAGGAACAGCCAGGCTCGTGCCAACCAGCAACCAGGATTTACCCCTCGTTCTGCTGCCCCATGAGATCCCAGCTCCTGGGTGGAGGGACACAGCTGCCCACAGAGAGAGGCCTGTGAGAAGATGCTGCGGGTGTTTACCTCAGGCCGCAGTGACTTATTTAGGCAAAGAAGGGTACAGCGGACCAGACTAGGACAAAGGTATGAAGACAAGGACAAGGTAAGTGGACAGAAGAGTGCTGGAGGAGGGGCCCAAGTCAGTTCCTGGGCAGCTGCGCGCCCAATGCTGACCCTGGTAGGAGAGGACCCCAGCTCTACAGGTCTGGGTCAGAGCAGCCAGAGACCTCTCTTACCAGGCAGACCTGGGTCGGAGGCTCGGTGGATCCGGGGTGGCAGGTGGAAGCGGCCATCAGGAAGCCCTGGGATGCCCCGGCGTGGCCTCTCCGGTGTCTGCAGTTGGAATATTGGCCCAGGGTGTTGAAAAGTAACCGACTCAACCCCACCGCACACTCAATCCCCTGGGAAAAGCCAGGAGGGTACTTGTGCACATGGAGCTGCTCTCCACCCCCTCCACCACGTTGTCAGTGGGGTTTTCACCCTCAAGTGCACAGCCTCCTGCCTCATGAATCACCAATGAAAGTGCTCAAGCTGTCAGTGCTGCCCCAGGGACACCCTGGGCCCAATCGGCAGCCCTAGGCCAGAAGCAGTGTGGATACCGTGGTCATCTCACTGGTGGCAGGGGCTGAGGGCAGGGGCTGTGGAACAGTCCCCTGAGGCCACTTCCGCACATCCTGTCCATAGCCCGGGGACACCAGCACCTGCAGACAGAAGGGAGAGGCATGAGAAGAGCAGCTGGGCTCCTGAAGGGCTGGACACCAGCAAGAAGTAAATGTGTTGCTAGGGATACAAGGCAGCCAGAAGGGGGACAGGGACAGTGTACAAGTGCCAGGCAGGGAAGAAAATGAAAACGATGCAGAAAGAGGTCACACTGAGGTCAGGCGGGGGCCACACACATACCTGTCCATCGATATAGGCAACCTCCCCTCGCAGGACCACACGGCGGACGGTACCCTTCACCTTCTGCCCTTCAAAGGGTGTCCAGTGGGCCCTGGAGAAGGGCATGTGGCTGGGGATTGTCCACTCATGCTCCAGATCCACCTGGCCGAGGGGCACGGTTACACAACGGGAACAGACCCAGTGGCGTAGAGTCCCCGGCCAGCCTCCCCCACACACCTCCACATAGGTGTCTTCCTGAGGCGGCAGGTGGAAGATCCGCCGAGGATTGTGGTGCAGCCGCTGCAGCAGGTCATCCAGACTGAGCCGGCCCTCGCTCACGGCTGTCAGCAGCAGGGGCAGCATGGTCTCTAGTCCTGGGAAGCCAGGTGGAGGCCGGGCCCCACACTTCTCCTCCAGGGTGTGGGGGGCTGGGATAAAGACAGCCATTAGCCTTGGGGGTTGAGGGGAAGCAGTCACCTCCAGATCTGGGGACTCATACACACCCCAGAAATACACTTAGGGCAACCTCGCTGTACTCACTACCAACCCTGATGGTCAGTTTTTCTGGGAACTGAGGGGGTGTGGGGGTTGGTGGGGCCCACAACCCCCCCATCCACAATTTTACTCATCTGCCCATTCATTCTTTCGATTGGTTTTATGAAGCACCTATCAGACCAGGCACTGGATTAGAGGCTGGCTTTCTCACAGATCGAGACCCGACTGCCACGGAGCCCTGAGTTTTGGCCTTTGACTTTCTTGGTAGCGCAGGCCCACAGCTTGGGCTAGGCAGAGGAAGTGCACGCTGGCCTCTCACCGTGGTCTGAGGCAAAGCAGTCGATGACAGCCATGTTTTCCCAGAGGGCCTCCACGTCCTGGCGGGAGCCAAGCTCGGGCCGGACCTCCCCCTTCCCAGGCCCCAGGCGCTCCAAGTCGGCGTGGCTCAGAAACAGGTGGTGGGGTGCCACCTCACAGGTCACTGGTAGGCCCTGTGCCTTTGCGGCTTTAATCAGCAGGATCTGGGGAGAGAGCGAGGAGATCCAAAGGAGGCCCCACACAACCTGCCCTGCCAAGTCCCCACGCCGGCATCACTTCTCAGAGTGCTACGGGCCAACGTGCCGAGGGGGCTGGCTCTAGGCTCTCCTCCACTCTCCTGTCCCCAAGGACACGCTCACCTCCAGTGTCATGGGGAAAGCGCCGGGCCCCAGGACCTCTGCTGCACCCTCACCTCCTCCTTCCGTGCCACGTGACATATGTGCACTGAGCGCTGGATCAGCTGAGCCACCATGAGGATGGCAGCGACACTCTGCCGCTCTGCATGGGCCACAATGGGAAGGTGGGAAGGCCATGTCTCAAAGTGCTGTGGGGAGAAAGGCTGGCTGAGGGCTGTGCAGTGCCTCTGACTCTCCATGCTCATCAGAGCCCAGTGCCCTGCGCAGCCCCGAGTGCCCTTGCAGGCGGGGCCCTGCCTACCTCCATCCACTGGGCCACGCTGTCCAGCCGCAGCTCTGAGAAGGTTTCATTGAGGTAGAGCTTCAGCCCTGCTGCAGACCCAGCCACAGCGCCCAGGGTCCCTGCATTTTCCGATGAGCCCCCAAGGAACAGGGCATAGTCACAGCGGGCACCAGCCTCTGCTAGCTGGAGAGGACACACGAGAAGGCTCGGTGGCACTCACGCCCTCCCAGGCCAGCCTGGTGCCAGTGGCCTGGGCCCAGAGGGCAGAGGGCAGAGGGCTCAGGAAGGCAGGGGTGCAATGGCTCACCTTCTGGGCCAGGGCCAGAGCGGGGGCATCGATGATGGGGGGCCGGGTGTTGGGCATGGCACACACCATGGTGACACCCCCGGCCAGGGCAGCGGCTGTACCTGAGGCGAAATCCTCCTTGTGTGTCCCACCTGGCTCCCGCAAGTGTACATGGACGTCAATCAATCCTGGGAGAAAACGGGCAGAAGAACAGGGAGGACACAAAGCAGTGTGTTGGGATAGTGGGAAAATCAGCAACTGATACAAGTTCCTCAGCCGAGGGCACCATGGAGTGAGGAATAAAGGGCAGAGCAAGACAGTTTCAGGGCCTCCAAGGTCTGCGCAGCGCAGGGCAGAGGATGGGCCCCACCCTACTTTACCCGAGGGGTCTATGCCAGCTTCTACCAGCGTCCCTGGAGCAGCACTCACCGGGCAGCCGCACGAGCTTCTGGGAGGTCATGCAGTCAACATGCACCTTCAGAGGAGGGGTTGGCCCGATCTGGCCTAGAGCCTGCGAGCGGGAGGCAGTCGGTGTTGACTTGAGAGGAGCCAGCTGCCCCTCATGCCCACTCTCTCCCTCTGCAGCTCTTTCATGACTTCCGGCCACCAGGATGTGCCCACCACCCCTCCTCCTGCATCACGCCAGCTGTCTCGCTGCAGCACTCAGGCCCCAGTTACCTCCACAAAAAGTTTGGTGCACTTGATATCAATTATGAGGGGCACAGAGAAGTCAGCGGCCAGGCGCCGAGTACGGTAGCCCTTGGTCACAAAGGAGGAGAGGCGCCGGCCCCCGGCTCCACGCATTGACAGATTAATCACGAGCTCAAAGTGATTCTCCGCCAGCTGCTCCAGGATGCTCCGCTGTGGGGGGCACTCACCATCCACTGCCTCTTCAAAGTGCCAGTCTACAGCAGTTACCTGTGGGCCCAGAGCCAAAGTTAGGGTCGACCTGAGCCTGGCAGGGATCAGGGAGGCCGGCCTGGAGGGAGGGGAGCTGCCGTGTTGAGAAGACTGAGGACCCACAGGCTGTTCATCAGGGGCTGCCTGATTTGCTGCTGCTAAGGTCCATTTTCTCGACAGGTGTCTCCACTGTGGGGAAAAATCAGGTCACCAGGGACCATGGGTGGTATCAGCTCACACACATGAACCACAGATAAGGAATTAGGAAGGGAAAACCCGAGCAAGAGTTGTTTAACTAACAGTGCAAGAGAGACTGTCAGGAACTTCTTCTCTCTGCTTGCTGTGCATCCTTGTTCCACACAAAGTACACATTATTAGTACAAAATAATCACGAGCGGGGCCAGGGAGGCAGCGTACCTTGACTCCGTGCTCGGTGTAGAAGTCAGCTGTGCCCAGACTGGCGTAGAGGCTGTAGCCCAGGCTCTCCAGCAGCCGCACGGTAGGCAGCAGCTCACTTTTGTTCTGAAACCGAGCAGAAGGTCAAGGGGATGTGCTTCTCTGCCTTCCTCTTCTAGGTCAGAACAGGCCCAGGGAGCCAAGGGCCGCCCTCCCCGATCCTGGCACCTTATAGCTGCCGATGGTCAACAGAATATTCTTCTTGGGGATCTTAAAGCCAGTGCTTAGCATGGCCTTGAGGTAGGCTTCACAACGGCTCTCCCCAAAGCAGGCCACCTCCCCAGTACTGGTCATCTCCACACCCAACACCACGTCAGCACCCGCCAAACGGGAGAAGGAGAACTGAGGCACCTGAGGGAGCAGGACAGAAAAGAGCCAACGTGTCACCCGACAGGCAGGCTTGGTCCCCTCTCCCTACTGCATCTGCACAGCAGGGCTGCCCTTCGCTGCTGCCATTCTACACGGGCCCTCCCACTTCCCAAACTGCTGCAGCTTCAGCTGTCCCTGGCCTTGGAATACTTTTCCAACAAGCTCTGCAAATCAAAATTCTGACCTCTGGGCTGGGGTTGTAGCTCAGTGGCTGAGCACTTGCTTAGCATGCCTGAGGCCCTGGGGTTCCATTCCCACAAAAATAAAACAAAGGGCCAGGGATTTAGCTCAGTGGTACCGCTGCCTGCCTCGCAAATGCAAAGTCCCAAATTCGATCCCCAGTACCAAAAACAAAAATAAAACAAAACAACAACAAAATGAACAAACAAAAAAACCCAAAACCCAAACCTAACCAAACCAAAACCACCATGACCCTCCTTGAGACGCCTCAGTTCACACAGTGCCCCTCTCCAAGCCTTCCCAGCTCACCCCTTCTGGAAGCAGCGTCCCCTGTCTCTCAACTCCCTGAGAATTTGGTTTATGTCTTGATTATGCAGGCTTATCACAAACTATTCTATAGCAAAGCTATTTTGGGTGCCGGTTTGTCTCCTAACTGAGCCCTCTCCCCGATTTGCCTGCTAAGCCCAGGGGTTTCAGTCCTCCTTACCTTTACCCCAACAACTCCAGAACCAGTCATGAGCCCCACAGGTTCCACCTTTTCCCCCATTATGATTCGTGTGGCCAAGGCTACTAGGTCAACACCTAGTGTTTTGGAGACAAAGGGGAAGGAGCGAGAGACACGCACGTTGCACTCGATAACTTTCAGCTGATCATCCTGGGGCAGAGAAGCACTGCATCAGGGCGTTGCAGGCTAGGCCTGGTACCACTACTCCACTGACCTCGCCTCTTCCCCTCAACCTGCTGACTGGCAAACCCTGACCACACCGCAGGCTCCAGCTCTGGCCCCTTCCCTCCAGCTTTGATGCCCTTGGATGAGGGTGGGAGGCATCACAGGGCTTCCTGGAACTGAGTCTGGCACAGGCTGTGGAGGAGCGCTGGCCTTTCTGTCCCTCCTTTCACCTCATTACCTTGGCAATGAGCTGCAGGTTGAAGGGTCCCGTGACCTGCAGCTCCTGGCCCACAGCATGCACAATGGCTTTGATCCGCTCCAGGGTTTTGGTGGTGATATCTTGTGGGGGCGTAACCAGTGTGGCATCTCCTGAATGCACACCTGCGTTCTCCACGTGCTCTGAGATGGCGATGGCGGCCACCACACCGTCACAGGCCACAGCATCGACGTCAATCTCCTGGTGGCGGTCACGGGCAGTGTGCGTGATGTAGGGCAAGGCCCACTTTCTCTTCCCACTTGGCCTTCCTCCAAGGGCCCTGACACAACCCATCCTTCCCAGCGCACTGCGTCTGCGATTCTGCCGGACCAGCAGGGAAGTCTCCTTGGAGCTTCGGGGCTGCCCTCAGAGGTTTCTCACCTTGGCCTCCTGGATGAACTTGGAGATGACCACAGGGTGCTCCTTGGAGACGGCTGCTGCGCTGCTCAGGAAGCGCTCCAGGTCCCCATCCGTGTAGGCCACATTCATAGCAGCACCACTCAGCACATAGGAGGGGCGCACCACGCAAGGGTACCCCACGTCCTGGCAGAACTGGCGAGCAGACTGAGGGAGGCAGGCAGGGAACTTAGCGGGGTTGGTCATACTCATCCAGACCCCAGCCCCACTGCCCGCACCCACCAGATCCCAGCCCACCTCCAGATCACTGAGCTCCCTCCACTGAGGCTGGCTGATACCAATGGTGTCAAGGAGCCGGGAGAACTTGAATCGGTTCTCAGCAGAGTCGATGGCTTCTGGGGAGGTGCCCAGCACCCGGCACTGCTGCCGATGCAAAGCCATGGCCATGTTGTTGGGCAGCTGTCCACCCATGGACAGGATCACACCTTCAGGGTTCTCTAGCTCATAGATGTCCATCACCACCTGTAATGCAGGGCACAAGCAAATGGTGACAACCCAAGAGCTCGGGGGGGGGGGGTGTGGTGAGCCTTCTTGTTTAATGCTCCCCTCAGTCCCACCAAGTGCCAAAGAATCGTGCATCAGTCAGCCACTGGCCCTCAACCCTAGCCACCCAGCAAACTCATCCCTCTCACCTCAAAAGAGATCTCGTCAAAGTACAGTCGGTCACACATGTCGTAGTCGGTACTAACTGTCTCTGGGTTGTAGTTCACCATGATGGTCTTATACCCCATCTGCCGTAGGAAGGGTAATCACTTAGCGGGTAGAAGGCAGGAAGATGCTGAGCAAAGTAAGCCAAAGTCCCCACTGCAGAGTCCCCACCCACAGCCCAGCTTCCTGTGACACTGGGCAGCAGCTGCCCCGTGCGGGAAGTAAGTGGAGTGTTGGGGAGGTGACTCAGGCACTGTGTGGGGCAAAAACCCGCCAAAGAAGCCCCCGCAACCCACAGACCGGGTAAGCTGTAGCAATTAACCAGGAGAGCCAGGACGAAGTGTGGGAGACCTGGCAATTGCCAGAGGGAGAAACTGGCATGGAAGATGAGCTCAGACCTTGCGGAGCTGCTGGATGCAGCCCACAGCACACCAGTCGAACTCAACACTGGAGCCAATGCGGTAGACACCAGAGCCAAGGACCATGACGTGAGTTGTCTGAAAGGGGAGGTCATGGGTGTTGCCCCAGTAGGTCAGGTACAGGTAGTTTGTCTGGGCTGGCCACTCGGCCGCAACCGTGTCGATCTGCTTCACCACTGGGCAGATCCCCAGTTCCTGACGCAGCTTTCGAACAGCCAGCTCTGTGCTGAAGAAGGAGGGTCAGAAACACAGGCTAGGGATGGGGTATCTGATAGGGAGGCGGGGGTCCCAGGGCAGGGATCAGAGAGGAAATCACCCAGGGACAAGGGTCAGAAGTCTCCAAAGCTCCCCACCAAGGGGCCCCACACCTCTGGGCCCAAGGCCTCACTGCCATCTCTGACCTCAGAACTGCAAGGGCGATCTGCTTGTCCGAGAAGCCAAGCCGCTTGGCCTGGTGCAGCAGGTCTGGGGGCAAAGGCTGCCCTCGGTGCTGTTCCAGGAGCTGGGCGTGAGTGACAATGTGCTTCATTCTGTGCAGGAACCAGCGGTCGATGCGTGTGAGCTCATACAGGCGATCGACCGAGTAACCTGCCCACAGGGCAGCAGCCACCACGAAGATCCGCTTATCTGTTGGCGTCTCCAACTCCTGACAGGAGAGTGCAGACAGGTGAATGCAGGACTGTGTAGCAGCAGGAAAGGCCAGAACGTTAAGCAAAAATGTCCCCAACTGGCTGGGCATGGTGGCACATTCCAGCTACTTGGGAGGTTGAGGCAGAGACCAGCCTGGGCAACATAGCAAAATACTGATCAAAATAATCAACATATTGATCAAAATAATACAATAAATAAAACCCAACCTCCTGTCTTGTAAGTGTGAGTGCTTGAGGGTGGTACTGTTAAGAAAGGGAAGCTGTACCCACAGCACAGCCTCTGGCTCTGCCTCTCACTAGCTGTGTGGCCATGAGCTCTTACTATAACTATAACCTCTCTGAGCCGTTTTCTTTCATAAAAACAAATCTAATAATACATTCTCCTGTAATGACAAATGAGCAAATGCCTCCAAATTCCCAGCAAAGTGAAAACAGCCAAGGCCCAACAATGACTGCCGCCACTGTTACTGTCAACAAGCTCATGGCTGGGGGCAGCAAGCACGGGTGACATCAGGGGTGCTGCCATGGAGGGAGCTGCTTACCACATCGCTGACCGGCTTCACTGTGTGGTCAAAGCCCACACAGTTCTCATCCACCATGCGCAGGGCCTTCTGAAAGGCCTCCTCAAATGAACGTCCAATGGCCATGACCTCACCTGGAGGAAGGGGAGGAAAGGCCGAGGGGAAAGATGAGGGGAGGTGCGGTTTGCACAGCATGCTTACGCCAAACCTCTGGAGGCTCGCAGGGCAAGCCCCATGGTGGGACTCTGTGTCTCACTACAAAGAAATCTCAAACTCACACACTTCTCCCTACCATTCTCACGGGTAAGTACAGGCTTTGTGCTTAAGAGGGAGTGTGGAGGCAACATGGCTAAAATGGGTATGTGGATATTGAAACAGTCAATTTATCATTGGCCCACACCACTGATAGCTGTCCAGTTATCTGACCTGCTTCAGTCACAATGGGATGAATTACCTGGAATCGGCCTCATCCTTTAGACCATAGAAAGTTGGAATAATAAGATGATTATACTACTCTTTAAAAGCATCCCAGGGCCGGGGATTTAGCTCAGTGGTTTTGCCACCTGCTGTGCAAGCCAAGGACCCAAGCTCGATTCCTGGTACCAAAAAAAAAAAAAAAAAAAAAAAAGCATCCCAAGCCGGGCTGGGGATTTAGCTCAGTGGCACCATGCCTGCCTCAAAAGCACAAGGTCCTGAGTTCAATCCCCAGAACCAAAAAAAAAGGAAGTAGAGTATGAATGACTTTAATTCCATTGTACTATGGAGAGATTATAAAACCTTTTATTTTGGAACCTATTAAACTTAATAGTTATACATGTATGTCTAGAAAATTTTTGCAATCATATATATACATACACATACCCAAATTAATCCAACTCTGTGCTAAGACTGCTGCGGCTAAATGATCTTTGCTCATTTTCCAAGGATTTGTGTATTTGTGACTCTCCACCATGCCAGAGTCCAGGGTGGGTTCAGAGACTAACAGTTCCCTGGGCCAGGAGCCGAGGGTCCAAGACAGAGTAGCACATAGGGTATGTCTCTCTCTATCCCCACAAATCTAGGCCAATGTCCTTTTCACAGTTATTAAATGCCTCAGCTACGAATCAATCTTTGTCCTATTTTCAATCCACTTCTTGTAGCCATAATTCAATTATGGCTTCATTCCCATGTTTATTATAATTTTCATATAACAGAAATTCATCTCCAGAAGGAACAACTTGGCAGTCTTATGGGATTTCTAAAAATTTTGAAATAATATGTGAGCTCAGACTTGGTTAAAGGCCACCACTGCTCTAAACAGAAGTTTGTAGCACAAAGAAACTCTCTTGTCTACTAAGCTGGTAACACTCGAGTCTCATCCATTGACACATTTGCCTTGGCTTGAAATGTTTAGAGGACAGTCTAGGGCAATTAAAGCGACGCCTCAACAAAGCACATCAGTCCCAGCTTGCTCCACTACTGTGAGGTAGATGACCGCCACACTCATTCCTGTTCACTGACAGAGCTCCGTTTTTTGTTTTTTTTTTTGGTACTGGGGATCAAACTCAGGACCTTGCGCTTTCAAGGCAGGCGGTGGAACCACTGAGCTAAATCCCCGGCCCCCAGAGCTCCGTTTTTAATAACGACCTCTGATGTCTGGCTCTGATCTTAACATTACGCTAAAAAACATTTTATTTAGTGATGGAAGCACAAAGTGCCAAGGCTAAGTTGTAACTGTGCTGACTTGGATTTAGAAGGGCTCCCAGGAAAACAGCAGTAATTGATCCCCTCAACTAAGAGTGAATAAAACGTCACCGGCATTGACAAGCTTGTGATGAAGCTGTGGGCAAAATGCCACTAGGATGAACAGCTGTGGGTGGTTTCACAATCTGGTCTCGGGGATGACAGGTGACAAGGAGCTGCAACTAGGAACCAGGTCTAGGTTTTGGTTCTTGGCTCTGCTCACTATTCCCAGTGGGCCCTCACTCAAGTCACTTTCCTCCTGGGGACACCTTAGTTTACTCATCTGTCAAACAGGAGAGGAGCGAGACTGATGCTAGCCAGGGTTCCAGAGTGTGTATCGCAACAGATTTCCACATAACTTTGAACTTCACTCCTGATAAGAACAAGGATTAGGACTGGAGTGTAGCTCAGTGGATGGTAAGCTCAAGTTCAGCCTGGGCAACTTAGTGAAACCCTGTCCAAAAAAGGGGAGGGGGTTAAGAGATGTAGCTCACTGTGGGTTCAATCTCCAGCAGGGGGTGGGGCGGGAAGCAACTGTCTTGGTTTGATGAGCTAAGCTAAAACACTCAGCCTCTACTGCTGTTAGAAACCACGTTTCTAAGCTGCTGCTAATAAAGGAACCCGGGAACCCTGATACTGTAGACTTGTGGTACCCGGGGGACTCTGCAGGAGGATGCTGTGATGTGACTCCTACCAACACTCTTCATGCAGCTCCCAATCTTTGTGCTGACTCGAAGGAATTTGCTGAGGTCCCAGCGAGGAATCTTTACCACACAGTAGTCCAGGCTGGGTTCAAAGGCTGCTGTTCCTCCCGTAACAGAGTTACTGGGGCCGGGAGAAGAGGGTCCAGAAGGACAGAGAATGGCACACAATGTAAGCTTCTCTCTCCGCAGATTCAGGCTTTTTTTCAGCTTCCCACTCCCCTTTAACCCCAGGAATCTGGCCACCATGTACCTGAGCTCAGGCAGGGGAATGCCCAAAGCTAGCTTGGCTGCCACATAGGCCAGTGGGTAGCCTGTGGCCTTACTGGCCAGGGCGGAGCTGCGGGAGAGCCTGGCATTTACTTCAATGATGTAATACTGCAAAGAGAGAAGAGAGAAAGCCATGGGTTACCTGGCCTGGAAGCCCCTGCCTAGAAGAAATCTCAGAAAGGAGACAAAATAAGCCCTCCTCATAGGGATGGAGATAGCACAAGGGCCCTCCCCAAGGCCCAATCTTACAAAAGTGATCCTGGCTTCCATTCCAGGATCTGTAGGGCCAAAAGACCTCTTAACCTTAAGGTCCAGAGATTACAGAAGAGGAGACAGCTACAGTATCTGGTCTAGGGCATACAGCCTTACCTGCTCAGACTCTGGGTTCAAGGCATACTGCACGTTGCACTCCCCAACGATCCCCAAGTGCTGGGTCACCTTGATAGCTGTCTGTCGCAGGAGCTGGTACTCTTTGTCATTCAGTGTTTGGCTTGGAGCCACTACGATGGACTCACCAGTATGGATGCCTAGTGGGTCTAAGTTCTCCATGTTACATACCTGTAAAGGAACAGGCACGGGGCATAGAGGTTACTGCCAACGGGGGTCAGAACAGACAGGTGGCTGCACCCCTAGCTCTCACTGCCTCTGGGTCTGCGCCTTGCCTGCACCTATGGGCCACAGAACCCTCAGAGATCTCAGGTCCCTGCTCTTCACTCAGGCTGCCTGAGCCGATGCACCCTCTGCCGTCACTTACCGTCACACAGTTCCCATAGGCATCTCTCACCACCTCATACTCAATCTCCTTCCAGCCCTTGAGGGACTTGTCCACTAGCACCTGGCTGGTATGGGCAAAAGCAGGGGCTACGAGGGCCGAGAGCTCCTCCTTGGTAGAGGCAAAGCCAGAGCCTAGGCCTCCTAGGGCAAAGGCTGCCCGCACCAGTACAGGGTAGCCCAGTCGTTCGGCAGCTGCCTGGGCCTACAATGAAGGGAAGAGAGGAGTCATTGCCTGCTGCCTAGAGGGAGCTGCAAAAAGAGGAAACTAGATGTGAAGGAAACGACACTATCCCACTTTAACCAACTACCCCTCGAACCTGCTCGAGAGAATTTGCTGCCTCACTGGGGGCCACATGCTCTCTGATCTCCGCCATCCTAGCAGCAAAGGCACGACGATCTTCAGTCAGCTCGATGGTCTCCACAGGGGTGCCCAGGACCCGGACCCCATACCGAGCCAGAACTCCAGCCTTGGTCAGTTCCACACCGCAGTTCAGGGCTGTCTGGCCCCCAAAAGTCAGTAACACGCCGTCTGGGCGTTCGTTACGTATCACCTGAGGCAGGAGAGGGGCCACAGGCATTTAAGACCTCAAGGGTAGAGAGCAATCACAGCTGCTTAGAAACCCAGTGATCACTGAGGCCTCTCCCCTCCTCAGTCCAGTCTTACCCTGGTCATACCTGGGTTACGTAGTGAGGAGTTATAGGGAGGAAATAGACCTTGTCAGCCAGGCCCTGAGAGGTCTGAACTGTGGCGATGTTGGGGTTGATCAGCAATGTCTGGATGTTCTCCTCCTTCAGGGCCTTAATCGCCTAAGAATCAGGAATGGTCCATCAGCCTCTATTGCTGCAGTGAAATCTCAAAGCCTTAGGTCAGCATTTCTCCTCTTCTTTCACTCAGTATACACTGACTTCTATTCCTCACCACCTTGTGTTCTGTGTATCTCCAGACTCCCCCGTCCATTTCCTCCTTACAGTCAATGTTTACACCTAAGCTTCTCCTTTCGACTCCATCTCCTCCAATGGCCATGTCTTACCTGAGAGCCAGAATAGTCAAACTCTCCAGCTTGGCCTATGGAGAGGCCCCCTGAGCCGAGGATCAGAACCTTCCGTAGTGGTGGAAGCCCAGAGCCAGGGGCAGGAGGTCCAGGGAGACAGAGACGCTCAGCCAGTCGCTCTCGTACTGTGAAGCATAAGAATGCCAGAGCTGGGTGGGACCCAAGAGGACAACTGGACTGGATTAACCTTTAAGAATCTAGAGCAAATCTGCATCTAATGAATGACAGAGGGAAGATCTGAACCCAGAACTTGTGACCCTCGAGGTCCTTTCAATAGAAGTAGCAACAACTATCTGGCCTGCCTATCCTCCCTCCCTGCCCCAACTCCCAAACAGGAGTTCTTGGGGTATGGTCAACTTACGCTGACATGAGCCAGCCAGATAGGTCCATAACCTAATCTACTAAGGTGGTCACCTGTCCGGTCCCCAGGCTTCCCAGTCTCAGCCTCTCTCACAGTCTCCAGAAAGACATCAAAAAGCAATTCCATGTCTGAAGGGCCAGCTTGGTGCTCTGGGTGGAACTGGACACTGTTGAAGAGATTGCAGGATGAAACCGATCCTTGCCACTGGCAGCCTCAGGAGGGGGCAGTAGGGTAGAGGGGACGCAGGTTCACTGCCATGCTTTACTTTCCCATTTTCAAGGGCCCCAGTCACCCTGCAGGATCACCCCGGCTCACCTGAAAAACGGCAGGCTGTCATGAACAATCCCTTCATTGGAAAGATCATTGGCATTGGTGAAGAGAGGAGACCAACCTGCTGGCAAAGAGTCAGCTTCCACAGCAAAGCCATGGTTCTGGGATGTCAAAAAGCAGCGCCCAGAGCCCACCAGCAGGCAGGGCTGGTTATGGCCTCGGTTCCCGTACCTGGAAGTAGAGGCACTGAGTCACAGACCCTCTTTTCCCCACCGCACCAAGCCAGGATCTCTGTATCCGACTACTCTTGCTACCCCTGCTTCTATTTCCCTACTAACTCCCTCAACTCTCTTCTGCTCCCCAATACCCCACTTCCTCCTGAGTGTAGGTCCCTTCCTCTCCTCACAAGTCTCACCTCATCTTGTAAGTCTTGGCCCCAATGGCTAAGGCCAACAGCTGGTGTCCCAGGCAGATCCCAAAGACAGGTCGGGGATTAGGCTTGGCCAAGATGCAGCTCAGTGCGGACACCACACTGGGGTATGAGGCAGGATCCCCAGGGCCATTACTCAGGAAGAGACCCTCATATTCTGGAGTGGGCAGAAAAGATGAAATCAAAGACAAGATTTCACCAGAAAGAGATACGCTTAAACCCTCAGCATGTAAACAGAAGCCCTGGTCTCCACCTTCATCACTGCAACTCATACTGACTTGCAGCAACTGAGGCAAGGGACAAACCTTCCACCCCAGCTACTGGTCTGAGCCCCAGACACACTCTGGCTACTCACCCTGGCTGTCCAGTGTGTGATCCCAGGGCACTACAGTGACCTCAGCGCCTCGCTGGCAGAGACAACGGATCTGATTATACTTGAGGCCACAGTCCAAAGCAAGGATGCGAGGGGCACCCCCTGCATTGAATATTCGCGGAGTCTGAGGAATAAAGGGCAACAGTTGGCAGCTGTGACCAGCAAATCTAAGATGAGTCCACACCACAGTCCCTCCCTTTGAGGCCCCAATTCTACCATGTTTACTCTAGTTGTGGGCAAAAAAAACCCCTACTGTGTTGTCCCTTGTAAAACTTTCCCACTCTCCCTCTGTACCTTAACAGAGACCTCTGGCACCAGAGGCTGGGCATTGGGGTCCAAGAATGGCAGGGATGAAGGATCAGTCCCACTCTGGACCAGCTTTCCCAGCAGAGACCCTTGTTCACGCAATTTCTTGGTCAGCTCCCGAGTGTCTATTCCTGTTGAAAGAGCTCAGACTCAGAGATCACACTCCCAACTTAGGCATCCATGAGGTTACACTTCCAAGAACACTTCCACACAGTCACACAAAGGTGGCATCAAAACCCTGGGTTATCCTGATGCAAGGACACTACAGTGAAGGATTCCTGCCAAAAGTGTCATAACTGAATTGAACCCTAACTCTAGGTGATCCAATTACAGAAAATAATTCCAAGGGAAAAAGAACACCCTAAAAGACAACACAGGAACATGATCAACAAAATGTGGACTATGAAATACTAAGGAAAAAGGACCCATTTTCATCAAGCAGGTTACACGGCCCATAGACTTCATGTAAGAGACATGACATCCAGGGCTGGGGATTTAGCTCAGTGGTGCCACCACCTGCCTTGCAAGTGCAAGTTCCTGAGTTCGATCCCCGGTACCAAAGAAAAAAAAAGAGACATGTCATCCAAATACGATATAGGAACCTTGTTATGAGCCAAATTCAAATAAACATTAAGAAATAATTTAGGTTACAGGGAAAATTTTCAACTGCCTGCTAAGGAATTAATTTTTAAAACGCATAATAGTGTGGTCATGGTCACATGTTTAAAAGATTCCTTCTTCTTGGATATTGAATTATTGTAGATGAAAGGATACGATGTTTAAGATTTATTTCTGGGGGCCGGGGATTTAGCTCAGTGGTTTCACCGCCTGCTGCGCAAGTGCAAGGACCTGAGTTTGATCCCTGGTCCAAAAAAAAAAAAAAAAAGATTTCTTTCTAAGTAATCTAAGGGTGGCCAGGAGTGGCGGCACATGCCTGTAATCCAAGCTCCTTGGGAAGCTGAGGTAGGAAGATTGAAAAGTTCAAAGCCAGCCTGCGAAACTTAGCGAGATGCAGGGGTTGAGGATGCTCCTCAGGGGCAGTGCCCTTGTGTACCCAGGTTCAATCCCCAGTACTGTACCAAAAAATAAATAAAAAAATCTAGGGGTGGTAGCAGTGGTATTGAAATAAGGATAGTCCTGAGTTGATAATTATGGAAACTGGGGGTTCATTATACCATTCTTTCTCTCGTACGATGGAAATTTTATCTGCATGTAGTTCAGTTTCTTCCTGAAGCCCTGGACCCCAATCTGAATTTTCTACCCTTCTATCACAACTTTAGACTTGGGTTCCGACAGGCCTGGGAAAACTGTTGCTGGTTTCCCTCCTGGCGATGCGCTCTGCCAGGCACACCAGCGCCTTGCAGTCACCTTACCTTGTAGGCCAGGGGTGCCATGCTGCTGCAGCCACTCGTGCAGAGTGCGGGAGGCACTCCAGTGGCTGGGGGTGGGGCAGCACTCTCCCACCACCAGGCCTGCCACGTGGATCTTTGAGGATTCAAACCACTGCAGACGGAGAGAAGAGATTGTGAGGGAGCTAGGGCCCACCATCTCCTGAAGACATTTCCTCACTGTCTGGCCATAAACCCTCTACCCAGCCGCCCTTATTCCTTCAATGCACCAAGCATTTTGCGCTCTTCGTTCTGCCCTACAGTAAATGCTGTATACACAGACCCAGGGTGCCCAACTGATTGCTGAAAATGGCAATTTCCTGTTATTCTTCCATTTCCTTTGTCCAAAATTGAGAACACAAATCCCCTTTTCTGTGAGGCACTCCACTCACCCACTGTATCTTATGCTTCCACCTAAGAACTCAACGTTTTTATCCTCACATCTTTTTTGCTATTTACACTGTATATGTATGTATCTCTTACAAAATGGAAATTCTCAAAAGCAAAGTGCCCGATACATAGTATCAGTCAACAAATATTTACTGAGGGCCACTAAGTGAAGGCGTTGTAACAGATGCTGGGTGTGGTGATGCACGGGTATAATCCCAGCACTTGGGAGGCTGAGGTAGGAGGAACATGAGTTCAAGGCCAGTGACTATAAAGGAAGACCCCGTCTCAAAACAAGCAAAAAATTCTAAGGAAAAAGCACTGAGCAAGAAAAGATGAGGTCCCTGCCTTCATGACCTAGGAAGCCAGAAACTAAGAAGATAACATGTAAATGGAATGTTAATTACATAGTATGATAAAAACACTAATAAGACAGGCAGGTACAGGATGTTATTAAAAAGTAAAGCCTCAGGACACAATACTAGACAAGATCATAGCCCTTTCCCACTTCATTTGGGATAGCATTTAAAAAGAAATAATATAAACCTGTTACTTATTAGACAAGCATTTAACAACTAAACAGAGGAACAAGAAATTTATATGGGAGGGAGCAGCACATTCAGCTCAGTTGGTGAAAGGGTTCACAGATAGATGTTGAGACTGTTCTTCAGGGACTGGAAGGATATTTAGCAGAATCCCCTCCTCGAGCCCCACCAAGTGGAGTAACTCATGCCCACCCAAGTACATTACAGCACATGTGCCACAAAAACATCAGGCTTGGGCTATGGCTCTAGAAGCCTCACTTACCCTGGTCCTATCAGGGTCTCAATGTTGCAGTTTTATAAACTCAATTTTGTCAGTGAGCCGAGAGCTGACAAAGCTGACAACTGACATGTCAGCTAAATTCACAAGACCCTGCATTATAAACTAGAATGCAGTTTATTTAAAGGTTTATAATCAAGAAAGGTCCTTCCCAAAAACAGTTAGTGAGTTCCTTATCTAGATAGAGCTCCTTTTTCCCAGTGACAGGGTGACTAGAAAGGCAAATTAGGAATTAAAAGCGTTAGCAAACTTAAAGCAAGGGAAAGCAAGTTTTGAAGAATGCAGACATTCCTTAACAACTGAATTCCCACAACTAGGTCATTAACTGAATTGGTCACTAAATGAGGAACTGCACATGGTATGCACATTATGACACTCAGAACAAAGAAATGGTCAAAGGAAACTCCAACCTGAGGACATTGCTTTTGCGTAACTTACATTCAGCACTGTAGTATTTAACAACATAAAGGCAGAGGAATGTAATATAATCAGCAAAAATTACAGTACTGTATAAACAAGGTGTACTGTACAAAAGACACTGAGGATCTGTCAACAAGATGTGCAGAACTGTACAAAGGGGGTGTGTGTGTGTGAGCCCAAACAGTCCTTAAACAGCTAGGTCCTTAAATGAGAAATATCTGTACTGAATCGAGGCTATGCGGACTTCCACTACCTGATTTGATTTTTTAAAATTTCATCTTTCAAAGGGCAACTTAGTTTCTAAATTCTAGATGAATAAGGGAAACCTCACTGTGGGAGGAAAGTGAACTTTCCAATACAGAGGGAAGAACACTATTGTAAAGTAGAAAACAAAACAAGACAATGTAAGGAGTCTAGGCGACAATACAGTGGACCCTTGTCTCATGAACTTGATTGGTTCCCCAGGGCTGTTTGTAACTAAGTCAATACATCTGAGATCTCGATGTTTACCTGTGTATACACTATAGATAACAAGAGGCAGATGAATCTTCCATTAACCTTATCAGCCCAAGTTGTTCGTACATCAGGCTGGTCGAAACTTGAGGGTCCACTGTAATGAACGTCATTGGTTTTGTAGGTCAAGTGGCACCCACTGTCACTGGGAAAAGGTGTGACCTTAGTTTCTAGTCTCTTTCCCACTAGTTCATGTAGCTGAACAGCACTAACCTTCCCAAATGACTCTGCTGTTGAAAGACCTCCAGTGGTCCCTTCTGGAGTTAAAACCGGGCTCTGGCTTGGCTTCAAGGCCTTCCATGCCCTCTGTAACCTAGCTACAGGTTCTTTTGAACTTCTGCATTCTTAGCAATTTGGACAATTGTTCCCTCAAACCCTTTGCCACTTTCCTGGATCCATGCCTTCACTACAGACACAGCGATCTTAACGGGCGTGGGGAGTGGGGTATTCCGAAGAGGCCTCCCGCACTCTGTGCCTAGTGAGGTATTTAAGCTGTAATTCGGTTTTGTTTTTTTTTTTTGGTACCGGGGATGGAACTCGGATCCTTGCGCTTGCAAGGTAGGCGGCGGAACCACTGAGCTAAATCCCCGGCCCTGTAATTCGGTTTTACTACTTCTTGCTTCTGTGCCTCTCTGATCTCTCTAGGTTGCCTAGCTGGTCTCAATGTCTCTTCACCAACAGTTAACAACTACGGGGAGGGGGGGTTGTTGTGACAAGGTGTCACTGTACAGCCCATTCTAGCTTCACTGCACTTCGATCCTCCTTCCTACCTCAGTCTGAGTGCTGGGATTACAGGTGAGCGCCACGACTCCCGGTTTAGCAACTACTGACTTGAAAAGGAAGGTCGAGAAAGCAGTGAGTGGCTACCTTGCTGAGGCCGAACTCATCCAGTTCTTCCGGGGGGATCCCGTAGTTGCCGACCAGGGGATAGGTCAGCACTAAGATCTGCGCTTTGTAGGAAGGGTCGGTGAGGGCCTCGGGGTAGCCGACCATGCCGGTTTGGAACACTGCAAAAAGAGGGCGGGTTGGGCTCGGGCAAAGGCACCCTCGGAGATCCTACCCTGCGCGGAGTGCACCTTAGGTCAGGCTGCCTCGGTCGTGAAGGATAAAAGGGGCTGGGGCGTGGGCACCGAAGGAGGGCGAGGGGGCGTGCAGGCGGGGTCTGGGCAGCGCGGGCTGGGCGGAGAGGGGAACCAGAGTTGGGTGAGGCTGGCACTCCGCTCGGGCTTGCTTACCCACTTCGCCGGCAGTTGACACTGCGGCCCCAAAGGGCCGACCCTGCAGCACCGACCCATCCTCCAACACCAGGGCCGCCATGGGAACGGAGCCGGGGCAAAGACGGAGAGGCAGGGGCCGCTGGGAGCTCCAGCGAAATCACGCAAGGACGGCGCGCCGGAGTCGGTCCACGTGGCTCGGCGCGCGCGACGATCGGGAAGGCGGGCGCTGCACTCAGCAGCCCCGGGCGCACTGGGCGGAGCAGCACCGCGTCGGCGCAGGCAGCCGGGTGCCGGCAGCGCGTGGGGCGGGGCTGACGCGAGGGGCGGGGGAGGGGCGGGGCCACGTCTCGCCGCGGAGCCAACACCCACGGTACGCAGCCCAAGCAGGATGCGCGCAAGTACGGGGCGCCATTCCCTAAAAAAGGAAAAAAGGAAAAAGAGAGAAAAAAGACGTGTTTATTGTAGTCAGCGGCACAAATGAAAACTGCACTAGTCCACTTGTGACCCTGAGTGCCCAGAACATTCCAGGGTGGTACAATTTTTCATCTTCCTTCCAAAGCAGCCTCCGCCTTGAGGAGGAGTCACTGGCCAATGATGCCGGTCAAAGAAGCAAATCTCCCTGGCTGGGCTAAAACTGATCAGGACGATCGTAGATCAAAAGGAAGCCTTGTGTGGTTCATGAAGTCTTGGCCTTTCGGCGTTGAGTTCCCCAAAGCAGGAGGGAGATGGACAAAGTGGTGGATCCCAGAATCCCGAAGAACATAAGCAGTGGGAAGGAGCCCTGTGATTAACCGGGGAAAAAGTGTTACACAGAGGGCTATATCCTAACACCCGGTTCTTTCCTAGTTTCCTTCCTCTAGGTAACTGACACCAGCTGTTTTGTAGTTCTCCTTTCAGAAAGATTTTTTGCCTTATGAATTCCATTATCCCTAATAAAAAGATCTAATTCCTTACCTGGCGCGTACACTTGTATCCGTGGAAGCCATCAGAACAAATACACTTTGAGAGACCAGGACCATCAGGTAGACAAGATCCATTTTCAGGACACATTTCTGGGAGCCAGAGAAATAAGGACTATCACTAGATCTCATTAGGGATATTTCTCAAGTATCTGCTTTAACTTAAAAAGTCTCTCATTTCTAGGTCAAAGACGATTACAAATATCAGAATATAACAATAATCTTCTCTTAGGGCTGGGGATTTAGCTCAGTGGTGCCACATCTGCCTTGCAAGTGCAAGGTCCTCAGTTCGGTCCCCTATACGGCAAAATAAATAAATAAATATAACAATAAAATAATATCTTTTCTTATGGGGTTAGGAGCTCAGAATTCTGAATAAAAAGCACTTAACTATTTTTATCATTCTGATCTAAAGTGGAGAAAATACGGAAGGAAAAGAAGTTCCCAGAAAGGTGGAGATAAGACAACATACCTGGTTCCCTAGTGCTATTGCAATGATTCTTTTGACCTTGGCAGATTTTGTAGTTTATATCAGAGCTCACATGTTCCCAGGCATTATGACCTCCAGGACAGTTGACAGCTTGTGGCAGTACCCTGAAAGCAACATAGATGGTCATAATGTGCAGTCTGAGGGCCAGGGGTGTGTGTGTGGGGGACAGACTAAGTGCTAGAACAAATGCTCAGCATGTTCGAGGCCCTGGGTTCAATCCCCAATCCTCCCTCCCCAAGCAGCCTGAAGTTACTGAACTCATACCAGTGCCCCACTCTGGTTCTTGTCCACCACTCAATTACTCACAGAGTCTCGAGCTGTGTAAAGCCACAGAAGATCTTGCCCAAGTCACCCATGAGGGGGTTTGTTTGAAGGTCTCTGCAAAGCACATGTTGTCAGAGGGGTCTGCTCAGGAAAACACTTTGCATTCACACACCTTTCTGGACTGGTAATGCAGTCCTTTTTCTGAGTTGTCCAAGTTTAGACCTTAACATTCCTCTACCTCTTCAACAATGCATCCACAAAGTCTCCTACCAACACTTCATGGCATTTACCTTTTGGGTAGAAGAGTACTAATCACTTACATGATAACAGCGGTGTATGCCTGAGGAAAGTTTGGACCAGGATCCTTCAGAGAACAGTTCTGGAGATCCAGCCTGGAGAAACAAAGTAATTAGTGTAACTATGTGTCTCTTTTTCATTCATGGCAAGGTTTGTATTTGATTATGCAACCCCCTTTTCAGCTAGTATTAATTGAACACAACTGTGTTCTGTACCACAAACCAAGTGCTATGGCAGATATTTTAACTGTGTATTATCCAACACAGTCAACAGCATCATGTCACTACTTTAACCTGAAAACTGTGTTTCATTTGCACTAGTCACATTTCAAGTGGATGTGAGGGGCTGGGGATTTAGCTCAGTGGTTCTGCCACCTGCCTCGCAAGCACAAGGTCCCAAGTTCAATCCCTGGCACACACACAAAAAATCAAGTGCACATGGAACACCATATTAGTGGCCACTGTGCTGGTCAGTACAGATACAAAACGTTTCCATGATCATGGAAAGTCCTATTGGAGCACACTGTTCTAACCAGTATACTTATGGATTGTGTATGTACTGGAAGAAATTTTGTGTTTATCTAAATTAGTGAATCTCACGTGATTCTCAGATCCACAAGGGATTATTAAATGAAAAAAAGGGGCAAGTCACATTTTCCCAAGTGCATCTGTTGGAATTCAAGGCCATCCCGGGCTACACAGTGAGTTCAAGGCCAGCCTCAACTACATAGCAAGATAACAAGACCCTGGCTCAAAAACAAAACAAAACAACACACACACACAAAAAAAAAAACCCAAAAAGCAAACCAAGTGGATCTGCTATCACAGTAAGCTTGTAGACAATAAGGATCATGACACATTATTTTGTCTTCAATATATGTCGGTGTCCATTCCTTTATTTCGCAAATATACTGATTGTCTACAAAATGCAAAAACTAGCAAAGTATACAATATAGGTAACTCAGTATTTGGCTTCCAGTGGCTTACAATGTAGTAGGGAAAAAAGATCATCACCAAAACCAAAAGCAACATAAACATCAAATTACAATAGGAAAGAAACCACAGGACAGCATATATATAAATTTGAGTTTTATACACACTATACATTACAGGGGGAGATTACATTACTCTGGGGTTTAGTACTAGGGAATATTCACAAAAGATATAGGGATTAAAGGTTGGATATGTCCTAATTTGGTGGAGGAAGGCAATTTCAGTATGGAGACAGGCCTGAACACAGACAAAAGTGGAATGCTTTTGGGGGTAGGCAAATCTAGCTGGAGTCAGACTCTTATGGAGGACTTGGGTGGAAAAGGAACTGGAATAATGTTGGAAAAGTGAGTTGTGACTAGTCACAGTAGCTCCTGGTTTGAAATTTATCTTTAGGACAAGTTATAGAATTAAACTAAGAGAATTCTGGGCATAGTCATGGCACATGTCTGTAATCCCAGCACTCTGGGAGGTTGAGGCAGAAGGACTGAAGGTTCCAACTGAGCCTGGGCAACTTAGTGAGACCCTGTCTCAAAATTTAAAAAGCCTGGGGATATAGCTCAGTGTGAAAACCCTAAATTCAAATCCCAGTACTAAGGCAGGAGATTAGGACAGGGTAAACTGGCTGGATAAGTGAGTGTGACCTTTCAATTAGAGACCCAGAACACAGTTCCCAAACTCTGCACCTGGGACCAATAAGAAAGTGCTGTCTTCTTCATTTGCATCTTGTGCAAAACCAAGCACACTTTCGACAGCCTTAGCTCTGACTCAGGCTGAGGAATGAGGGCCACAAGACTGCACCTCTCCTGCCATTAACCTCTTGGCCACTGTGAACTCTCTCAGTGTCCTGCTCTCACTCTGCAGAGCATACTTCTTTTCCTACTTTAATAAGTGTAAACTCTCACTACCTTTTTCACATGTCTTGTCCAATTCTTTGTTCAGGACACCAAGAACCTGGAAAGAATCCCTGAAAATAATCTGTGGGACCCTAAAAGCTAGTAACAGTACCACCAAAAAAAAAGGAGCAGCTTCGGAATATAACTCAATGATAGAGTCTTGCCTAGCATGTGTGAGGCCTGGGGCTCCATTCCTAATACTGCCAAAAATAAAAATAAAGACAAATTCTCAAAAAGGTGTGAACAGTTGGATGTGCCTTGCCCTTCAAAATATTTCCTGGCCAGGTGTGGTGGCACATACCTGTAATCCCTGCACTTCGGAAGCTGAGGTTGCAGGATTGGTGCGAGTTCCAGGTCAGCCTGGGCTAGTGAGTTCAAGGCCAGCCTCAACTACTTGAGACCCTGACTCAAAAGAAAAAAACAGGGGAGGGGGGACTGAGAGTGCCTAATCCTAACCACTAGACAAAAGGAGCATCAAAAGGAGTGAACTGTAGGACTAAAATGCCTACGAAGCCAAGAAGAGGAATTTGTTCCAAAGACAACATGAATTAACCAGAAGAAGAAGCAAAGCCATATTAGTAATGTCTTCAAGAGGGTAATTTCCTATAGCTGGGCTTGGTGGCACACACCTATAATCCCAGCACTCGGGAGGCTGAGGCAGGAGGATCACTGTGAGTTTGAGGCAGCCTGGGCTATATATAGTGAGTTCAAGGCCAGCCTGAAGTAACAGTGAGACCTTGTCTCAGAAAAATAACAACAAAACAAACAAAAAAGAGGGTAATTGCCTGGAGACACACAGTAAATAATCCAAAGACTTGATAGTAAATAAAAGAACAAAGCTCCTTTTGAAATGATGCCACAAAAGCCTATTTTAAAAGCCAAAAACTATGACTTTTAAGCAGTTTCATCCAGGAAGAACCACAGGACTGTTTACCTAAGCCAAAAATGTTGTAACAAATTTTTTAAGTTTGAGAATCATGGTTGAGGTGCTTCAAACCAGGCACTAATATTAATCCTAAAAGCAAATCAGGTGGGCTGGGGATTTAGCTCAGTGGTTCTGCCGGCTTCCTCAAAGGCGGAAGGTCCCAGGTTCAATCCCTGGTACCAAGAAGCCAATCAGGCAAGGCTTGGAGACTCTGGTCTGGGAACTCTTCTCCAGTATCCAGGTGCAAAAAAGTTTAGTTAGTTAGCTTATGAAAAAGACAGCTAAGGGCTGGGGATTTAGCTCAGTGGTTCTGCTGCCTGCCTCGAAAGCGCAAGGACTCGAGTTTGATCTCTGGAACCAAAAAAAAGAATTGTCAGATCCTTCTGATAATTGGAGAAAAAGATAGCTAAGTAGGCAAAGGGCCTGAGATAGAGTTGGATGGTCAGCCACATTGCTAAGAAGTAAAATAAGAATAGGCAGTGAACTAACACTTTGGACCAAGAAATAACTTCCTCAGGCAACATGGAATGCAGGCCCCTCCCTACTAAAGGGAGTTGCAAGGCCCTCTCTTCTAAGTTCCTGAGTTCAAGGAATTTAAAAATACAAAATAACTAAATTTTCTCTAACATCCCCTTCCTTTAAACCCTACAGGCTGAATAATTAACTGGGTTAGAACGCCTGAGTTCCAAGTGGTCATTTTAAAATCACAGCGCCATCTGTGACAGGTGGCCACTAAGCCACTGGGCAACACAGCAATTCTCATTCTGTGCTTATCCATAAAAAGTTCTAGACTATGGGGCCATATGGAAATACCACTTTTTGGATTCCCCTCCCAGAGAAACCAGGAGCTTTTTTTTCTTCTTATTTCCAATAAAAACTCTCCTAACTTTCTCTTGGTTTGCAACTTCATTCTTCAATTTTCAGGGAACCGCGAGCTCTACTGTACACAACTTGTTTCACAAGGATGTCTTCTCCTCCCTCACCCCAAGATGGTGCCCTTCTGATTCGTGCAGCAGCGGGCTTGCACTGTAAGGTTCGGTGACTCTTTACAATAAAAGGCCACTTTGGACAAATTTTGCAAGCTCCCCGGACACTGGGTGCACACCTGCAGAAGACAGAAATCTTATTAGAACTCCAAAAGAAAAATCAGGAAAAAGACAAATAGGAATCAAGAATTAATTGACAGTACACCTCTCTAGAATTCCTGTAACACAGTGCAGAGATGGCTGTGGTATACACTAGGCTAGATTAGGACACGTCATTTATTCCCCTAGCCAGGCACTGAATCAGCACTCCACATTCAGTACCACTCCTCGCCTAAGCAAGGTCCTCATCTTTGAGAATTACTAGTTGAACACATTTACTATGCCTTCTCCAAAGACTTGTCAATCTGATAACCCCTGATTGGCCAGGTGTAAAAAGCTGCTGGTACACAAAGAACCCATCAAGCATTAGAATACAGTTCTACTGCAGGACCAGGTACGGCACTTGTGCGTGGACGGCTCGCAGTACAGCCAGAAGACTCGTATTACGAAGCACAGTTATTCAAAGATTAAGGAGCTAAGAAATCAAATTTCAAATGTCTTTGAAGGCGGGCAGGGCGAGGACTCCGGATGCCTGGGCAATGTGAGTAAAGAGCAGGATCCGGCCGGCATGGTTTTCGGAGGCTTCAAGAACTAAACCTGAGCTTCAGGCCGGCAGGGGGAAGGGATTAGCTGCGGGCGGGCGCGACAGAAGGCTGCCCAGCAACTCTACTTCACCAGGACCATAAATTGGTTTCTGTACCTCGGGTAGAGCCAGAGCCCCTTCCATGCCCAGAGCGAGGAACAGGACCATAACCCAGCAAACGAGGTTGGAACGATTGAGAGGCTCGCCCGGCACCATTTTCCGACTCGATCGACCTTCTCGACCGCTCGCGAGAGCGGCGCGCGGCCCCGCCCCGACGCATCACGTCCTACGTCGTGGGCGTGGCCTATCGGCCCGGCGCTGTCACCTCAGGGTGTTGCTTCATCGGACGTTCGTCTGGACCTCCACAGCTCCCGGAGGTCCGCTATCGGAATGGACACGCACATTGCCTTATGGACTCCTCCTTCTCTTTGCGACACTGGGGGTTGAACCTACGGACTTTGCACTGAGCTACCTCCCCATTCCTTTTTTATTTTGAGATAGCGTTTCGCTAGATTGCCCAGGCGGAACTCATGTTTGCGATCTCCTGCCTCAGCCTCCCAAGAGTGCTGGGATTACAGGCGTGCACCACACCATTTTCCCCTTTTAGCGGAAGCTCCTCCGACGTCACTCAGCTCCTCTGAGCCGAGTGCAGGCTTGTCAGCCCCTCGTTCTGTGCGCCTGGACGCCGAGGTCGCGCCTCTACAGCTTCTCGGGCCGCTTCATCCGCCCTCAGTAAACATGGCGGCGCGGCTGGGGGCGTGACCTGGCTGCGTCCAGGCGGGCTCACCCCGGACTCGAGCCAGGGGACCCCGCAGGTGCGCCTGGCCGGTACGGGCGGGGCCGAGCCGCAGGGAGGCGGGAGGGAGGGGGGGAGGGCGGAGCCACCCGCGTCCCCAACGCGGGGTTCGGAGAGGTCTGAAGTGCGCGCCGCGTGGTTGTGGACACCGCGTGTGTGGAGGGAACTGGGAAACCGCGAGAGAAAGAGGGTAAGGGTGATGTCGGAGCGAAGCGCGCCGGGAAGAGGGCGAACCCGGCGGAGACAGACCGCGCAGCGCCAGGAGCCTGCCGGGGAGGTAGGGACGGGATTGACGCTCTCAACTTGTCGTTCCTTTCCTTCCCAGGAAAAGGGAGCGATGCTGATCTCGGGAAGAAAAAAGAGCTCTGGCTGAACCACGGATGTAAGGCAAGGCAGCGCGGTCGGTCCCAAGGTGCCCGGGTCCTGACTGAAGGGCGCTCGGGGAAGTGGGGTTTGGTTAGGGTCTCCCAAGAGCCCAGGGAGCCAAAGTTCATTTTGAGCAGCCAGCCCAGGCTTCCCTTTCACAGACTCCCAGTTGTCTCCCGAGAATCTCTTGAACTTACATAAAGCTGGCTGGTCATTTATTCATTTATTTATTGTGGTATTCGAGATTGAACCTAGGTAGAAGTGAGCTCCGTGCTAGCCCTTTTTTTTGTTGTTTGTTTGGTTTTTTTTGTTTGTTATTTTCTTTGAGACAGGGTCTTGCTGTGTAGTCTAGGCTGACCTTGAACTCATTGTGTAGTTCAGGCTGCCCTCGGACTCGAGATGACTCTCCTGCCTCAGCCTCCCAAGTGCTGGGATTACAGGCGTGCACCACCATGCCTGGCCTTTTTTGTTGTTGTTTATGAGACAGAGTCTTGCTAAATCGGCCAGGCTGGGGTCAAACTTGCAGTCTTGTCTCAACCCCCAGAGTAGTACCTGGATTACAGGTGTGCACTTCACTTGATGAATTTTGAGAACCCCCAGGCCGTTCAGACCTTGAGATTTAGGCACAAGTCAGATTTTGAGTGAATCTTTTTGAGGCAGTTGCTCTTGTAGTGGTTACCTTTCCTAAGAATCAAAGCAACTCTGCAGTGTGGTGAGTTAGATGTTTTTGTTTGTTTGTTTGTTTAGTTTTTCGAGGCCAGCCTGAACTACAAAGTGAGACCTTCTCTCAAAAAGCTCCCAAATAAATAAATAAGTAAATAAAAAGGCCCCCTGCACACCTGTATGTGCCCTCATGTGCTACAGATTGAGTGAAACAATTCCGCTCTTCCTTTCTGCTCACACTAAGAGAGGCAAGTCTGATGGGTCGGTGTGGAGTTTTTAGAAAGCTGCTCTGTTCCCAGAACTGAAACCTGTCAGATAAAGATTTGACCTTGCCTGGTCCTCTCATCAGTCATGCAGGAGATTCTCCACACCTTATGCAAACAGAACATTCTCAGGAAGCCCCTTTGGTTTTCCCCCAGTAGTGACAGTCCCACTCTGTGCTGGGATCTTTCTTCCTTTCCCTAGCCCCGTCTGTCATATCATGAATCCTTTAGTACCATGCTCTTATTTGCACACAGCGGCTATTTCTCCTACTCGGCAATAGTCAGTCTCCTTGTGTCTATCAAAACAGTAAAAAGTTGTCAAAGAAGAGTGAAAAAGTGAAGGTGTTGCAATATGTAAAGGCTCACCATATGTTTAGCTTAAGCCAGAGGAGGAACCTTGCTCTGGGGACTAAATCCTGAGCCTGGAGGACACGTGATCAAAAGTTGCTCACTCCGATTTCCTTACACTGACTCCAGGAGGTGCAGAGTTCAGGTTTAGAGGGTGTGAAGGCTGACTTACCAGCCAGGTAACATCTGCCTGGGAAACTGCCAGAAGGTGGCCTGACCTTTCTCCTAGAGGATGGGGACAGGAGACAGTTTGTATTAATCTGTCTCTAGATTAGTTGAAGTCCAAACTGGGTTCCTTGAATGACTGGCTGCAGTTAATGCTTGGGTTCCGTCCTGGTCCTGGGAGTAATGAGGACAAGGCCTTTGTTAATGGTTATTTCATTGTTTAGCAGTGTTAATGTTTATAAAGCATTTAGCAAACTGCTGGTTTACATAGCAGGTGTGCTGAACATGTTAACTGTCATCAGGTTAGACTGTCTGCACACATAGTATGTACACATTCTCTGATATTTTTTTCTCCATACCAGTAAGTACTCTTAGGGCAGTGATGCTGAGCTTTTTAGAGCTTTCAGTGATACGAACAGCCTGCTGCAGTATGTGTGCCATAGGTTCACCACCACTATCCTAGGGGATTGCTTGTGAAGACAAGACAGTATTCACAGAGAATAGGATGGATGGGGAGTCATGAGACCCGGATTCTAATCTGGCTCTGCTCTGGGAAAGGTCCCTTGAACCATCTGGGCCTTAATGTGCTTGTGTGTGAAATGAGGGGCCTGTAAGAGCAACGTCCTAAGAGCTCTGTAGGTTTTGAAATAGCACAATCTCATCCTTGTTCCTGTGAGGACTGTGGTGTGTTCTTGGAGGATCACTGTTTCTTGTGTAGGAATCACAAAGGCAACTTTTTGGTTTTCTCTCTGACCCTCCTTTTCACCTCCTTCCAGCACACAGGGTGCCAAGAGTGACTTAGGCTAAAAGCCTAATCCATCTAGGAATGCTGTTGAATGTGAGCTCCGTGTTTCCCTTGCTACAACTGCTAGTGCTGTGTTGGTGGCCATAGGGTAAGAAGGCCTTGTGGATCACAGCAATTGGTTCCTGAAAGGCCCAAAACGAGTAGCTGCTGAGCTTTCTGCCGCCCCCAACTCCTAATCCTCTCTTCAGCCACTTATAGAGCCAGACCTTCGGCCTCTGCCCCCTCCAGGCCGCTCTGCCTCAGAACAGGGCTTGCTTTTCCAGGTAGGTGTCTGCCCTACAAGATGGGACTGCTCCGGCTGGCTGGCTGCTTTCCAGAGTGGTCCTGGAATCTTAACTTTGCATCACTGGCTGCAGTGTGCTACTTTGTCACTTACCTCTTTTACTTTTTACATTTTGGGGTGCTCAGGATTGAACCCAGGGGCACATACTTACGAGGTGGGCACCACTGAGCTAAATTCTTTTTTTTTGGTACCAGGGATGGAACTCGGGTCCTTGCACTTTCGAAGCAGGCGGCAAAACCACTGAGCTAAATCCCTGGCCCTGAGCTAAATTCTTTTTTTTTTTTTTTTTTTGGTACTGGGGATCGAACTCGGGTCCTTGTGCTTGTGAGGCAGGCAATGAGCTAAATTCTTGAATCTGCCTCTCTCACTTTTGAATCTTCCCAGTCTTTTTTTCTTTTTTTTTGGTACCAGGAATCGAACTCAGGACCTTCAGCTTTCAAGGCAGGTGGCAGCACCACTGAGCTAAATCCCCTGGCCTTTTTTCTTCTTTTTTTGAGACAGAGTCTTGCTGTGTAGTTCAGACTAGTGTTGGAACTCACTGTATATCCAGGGCTGGCCTCAAAGCCGCAGTGATCCTCCTGCTTCAGCCTCCCGAGTGCTGGCATTACTGGCTGTGGTGTGGCAGGTAGAGGGACTGCAGGGCTCATCTAATGGTGCTGGGAGAATGTTAAGAAAGGGCCTAACCCTATAATGCCAGCACTTCAAAGGCTGAGGCAGGAGGATCTCATGATTCAAGGCCAGCCTGGGCTGCACAGTGAATTCAAGGCCAGCCTGAACTACACAGTGAGACCTTGTCTCAAAAAAACCAAAAAGGAAAGAAAAGAAAAGGTCTCGGGGCAGTTGGCCTGCTGATGCCTGGAGTGGAGTCGGGGCTGCCCAGAGGAAGCTCACTGGTGATCAGTGCTGAGGAGGAGTGCGGTTAGGAGGGTGACCTTGGGGAGTACAGGCAGTCAGGGAGAGCAGGGGGATCCCTGCCGTCCTCAGTCTCTGTTTCTTCTTCCCCATGGGGCTGTGGCGCCAGGCGCGGTTCTGCTGGCTTCATGCATTGTAGTGACTGGATCTGTGCCTACAAGTGGAGGCAGGGAATTCTGAGAAGCTTGAGCCGGAGTTGGTTTTCCTTTTGCTTTTTGGGGGGGGCAGGGGAGGCCCAGGAGTGTTCTTCAGTTTCACAGTCATGCACACCCAGAGGTCCTGGCCGAGATGTTGTCTCCTGGCTGTCTCACTCTGCTGCTTCTTCCCTCCTCTGTCCCACCCACCGAGCCCCATGCAGGCCCTCCAGGGCCGTGACCACCATGCTGGCTGGTCCGAATCTGATGGGCCTGGCCTGTCTGGGCCTGAGGGTAGACGACAGCTGTGAAGGTGGGGTAGGCCTGACCGGGAACTGACTTTGCAGCTCACCCTGGACCATGTCCCTGGGCAGTGGAGGATTGTGAGACCGTGGCTGATAGGCAACTCAGCTGCTCGCCTGCTCCTGCCCAGCCTCGAGGGCGCCCAGACCCCAGGAGCAGCGGCTGGCTGAGGTGAGCACAGACACGGTGAGGATGAGCTTAGGGGTGAGCACCTCAGCCCCACCCCTCACCACCTTGGACCGGAGCAGCACTGCCCCCATCTTCTCCACCGTGGACTATGTGGTGTTCGCCCTGCTGCTGCTGTTTTCCCTGGCCATTGGGCTCTATCATGCTTGTCGCGGCTGGGGCCGCCATACTGTTGGCCAGCTGCTGATGGCAGACCGCAAAATGAGCTGCTTCCCTGTGGCACTGTCCCTGCTGGCCACCTTCCAGTCAGCTGTGGCCATCTTGGGCGTGCCCTCTGAAATCTTCCGGTTTGGGACCCAGTATTGGTTCCTGGGCTGCTGCTACTTTCTGGGGCTGCTGATTCCTGCTCATGTCTTCATCCCTGTCTTCTACCGCCTGCACCTCACCAGCACCTATGAGGTGAGCAGGGGAGGCGGGGAGGGAGAAGAGCACAGGGCACACAGGAGGGTGCTGGGACCCACTTCACCCCACCTAAGGAGAATGAGTTTCTCAGTTCTTCCTGGGTGGGACCAGGGTTGGGGTGGAGTGGGGCGTGGGCGCACTCCTGCGTGGGCTTCTCGTGGGGAGGACATGCGTGTGGTGGGGTCAGGAGGAATATGTACCTTTTGCCCCTTATTCCTGCCCAGTACCTGGAGCTCCGATTTAATAAAGTGGTGCGGATTTGCGGAACTATGACCTTTATCTTTCAGATGGTGAGTGGACGGTGTAGAAATTGAGTGGGGCATGGGGAGGGGGGAGTTGAACTCAGGGAGGCTGTCAGACTGGCAGGGTTGAAATTCCTGAGAGCGGTCCGTGTTAGTGGGAAGGTCCCCGTGGTGCCCTGCTAGCCATTTCATCCGGGGCCACCACAGACTTGGTGGCTGACATAAGCCGGACGTCGGGAGGGGAAGCGCTGGAGAGATTGTAGCTGAGCTCCGTCCTCTCTCATCCTGCCTGTGTCTGTCTCCGCTCACATCCTTTCCCTTATCCAACAGGTCATCTACATGGGGGTGGTGCTCTATGCGCCGTCCTTGGCCCTCAATGCAGGTGAGGAGTCACAGCCCCTTGCTTCTGGCTGTGGCAGGCTGGGAAAATACCTTCGGGAAGGGCGGCCCTGGGCGGGGGAGTTAATTCACTGCATGAGCCCCTGGGGCTGGTCTCATGGTGTGCTTCATTTGAGAGTTGAGACCTTACCGTGCTTCACCTTAATCAGTTAATCAGTACCTCGGCAGAGCTCTGCACACATTTCTCCTCATTATGGTAAAGGATTTATTTCATTTTTAGTAGCTAATTGCTTCGTCTCTGATCTGCCATAGCTGCCTCTGTCAGGGCTTCTCTGGCTTCTCCTTGGGAAGCCTTCTTTGAGAGATAGGAGCATGATTTTTCTCTGTTTACAGTGACGGGCTTTGATCTGTGGCTCTCAGTGCTGACCCTGGGCATTGTCTGCACCATCTACACTGCACTGGTAAGTCAGTGACCCCTGGGGGATGGAGGGGAGGCGGTAGAAGAGAAAGAAGGGCTGAGATAAGAATATAGGTAGGACGCCAGGCATGGTGGCACACACCTCTAATCCCAGCACTGGGAGGCTGAGGCAGGAGCATCACCAAGAGTTCAAGGCCAGCCTGAACTACATAGTGAGGGCAGTCTAAACCACATAGTGAGACTGTCTCAAAACACAGCACAACACAACACAGTATATGTGAATAAATGAGAACATAGGTAGGAGATGGGATGATATTCTCAGGTAGAACGGAGTGAGGTAAAATTTAGGAAGAGACATGGGACAAAGGATGGCCATGAAGGTAGAGGACAGCTGAGAAGTCTCAGTGATGGTGGACTTGATGGCAGGGTACCCAGCCCCCTCACGTGGTAGAGTGGTGTCCTCCTGTGGACAGTCTGGGAGACATTTGGGGCCAGTGTGCTGTCTTTTCCCTGCAGGGTGGGCTGAAGGCCGTCATCTGGACAGATGTGTTCCAGACGCTGGTTATGTTCCTAGGGCAGGTGGCTGTTATTATTGTGGGGTCGGCCAAAGTGGGCGGCATGGGGCATGTGTGGGATGTGGCTTCCCAGCACGGCCTCATCTCTGGGATCGAGTAAGTACCACCTTCCCCTGGATGGGCACTACCGCACCTGGGAGCTGAGCCCATCCCAGAAACCAGTGTCAGGGCTGCAGTAAGCAGAGGACCAGCTGGGAGGTCTTGGGTGCAGCGCTGCATGGGTGGGAAGCTGGCAGTGGAGAGAGGAGGAGTGATCACAGGTGGCAGCTGGAGCTGGTGTTTATGGAGGGTGGGGATGAGGACCTGGGATGAGGCTGAGTGGAGAAATGGAAGCCTCTCTTTAGCTTGCTGTGCTGTCTCTTGGGTCCACTCAGCTCCCTGGACCTAGCAGTGGTGTCTGCTCTGCTCCCCGCTTACCCCTCTTGGCAGGAGAACAGGAAGGCTGAGTTGGACTCAGAGGCTGTGGCACAGTGACCGGGTGGTATCTGTTGCAGCCTGAATCCAGACCCCTTTGTGCGGCACACCTTCTGGACCTTGGCCTTTGGGGGTGTCTTCATGATGCTCTCCTTGTATGGGGTGAACCAGGCTCAGGTGCAGCGCTACCTCAGTGCCCACACAGAGAAGACTGCTGTGCTGTGAGTGCAGGGACAGGAAGCGGGGCAAGGGCTATGAAGGGATTCCCAACGGCCACTTGGGGTGGGGCAGGATGCCAGGGTGCCCACTGGGGCCAGGACATGAGGCTCCTTTCTGAAGGCTCAGGAGGTTGAGCCTGAACCCTCTTTCTCCCTGGCACCGGCCTGTCTTGCAGTTCCTGCTATGCAGTGTTTCCCTGCCAGCAGATAGCGCTCTGTATAAGCTGCCTCATTGGCCTGGTCATGTTCGCCTATTACCAGGAGTTTCCTCTGAGCAGTCAGCAGGCTCAGGCAGCCCCTGACCAGGTGAGAAGGTCGTGCAGGGTCCTTCCTATGCCCGGAAGAGGCCAGCTTGGGCCCAAAGTGGAGTGTCTGGGTGGCTGCAGAAAGGACTCGCACCCTGGGTGGATGATGGCTATAGAGCCCCCTCCCATGCTGAGATAGCAGCAATCTAGCATGTCACATCCCGGCCCCAGGCATCACCTAGTCACGGCTCTCCCCACTTGGGGGTGAGGACCTAGCTTTACGGACTCTGCACTATGCACCCTGTGCTCTGCTGGGAGCTGGCACATGCCTGTTCTCTAAGCCCCCTGACAGCCTCCTGATTTTACAGATAAGAAACAGGCTTAGCCCGGTAGGCAGTGCGCTGATGTCACACTGCTGGTCGGGCAGAGCTGTGCTGCAGAGCTCATTTCCTCTGTGTGTTGGGGAGGTCACTGGACTGGCTGGGGCGCGTGTGTGGAGGGATGGACCACAGGGGGACGCAGCCCCCTGAGGAGAGCTGTGCTCTGCTCTGCCTGCAGTTTGTCCTCTACTTTGTGATGGACCTCCTGAAAGGCCTGCCGGGCCTGCCTGGGCTCTTTGTTGCCTGCCTCTTCAGCGGCTCCCTCAGGTACCCCTTTGGGACGGGAGCAGGGAGACGTGGGCTTGGATCCCGTGCCATCCATTGTGGCACACAGACAAGGGACAGCTTACCTGTGTAAGACAGCACAGCCTCTCCCAAGACATGCCCCATCTCAGTTAAGGGTTATTTTCCCACAATGCCAGGAAAAACTCTACTTGAACAAACCTGTGCTCTCTTCAGAAAAGGACCGTGTCCTTTCCCTCCAGGCCCCTCTGAGGTGGCTGTACCTGCATCTGTGAGCACGGTTTCTTGGCTGCCCACCTCATTGCTGTGCCTTTGGGGTGCTGTTCCCTCCACAGTCCTGTTAGTTCTGCTCTCTGCTCCCAGAAGCAATTCTGCTTATCACTTTCTTTTTCCTTTCAGCACCATATCCTCTGCTTTTAACTCACTGGCAACTGTCACAATGGAAGACCTGATTCAGCCCTGGTTCCCTGAGTTCTGTGAAACCCGGGCCATCTTGCTTTCCAGAAGCCTCGGTGCGATTTTTCTTTTGCAGATCTTCAGTTTTGTCCTTTCTGAGACATCCCCTGTCCACCACCATCAGTGTGTTGCAAAACATTCCCTTCATCTTTTGCCCAGCATTTGCCTGTTGAAGCAGACAGCCTCACTCCTTGGCTAATGGCTTGGCGTTTCCTAGGGAGGATTCTGAGTCACATGGGAGTGGAGTAGGGACAGGTGGAGGGTTCTGGAGCTGGGGCATGAGGTCATAGACCCTCTTTCTAGGGACACAGAGCCATGGTTTGGGGAGGTTGCTCCACTTTGTTCCCCTTTCTCTAGTGTTTATTCACATCTGCTTGTTTCTCCCCCTCTGCTTTTCCTCAGCCTTTGGCTATGGTCTGCTTTGTTTGGGAATGGCCTATATTTCCTCCCAGATGGGACCCTTGCTGCAGGTAATAGCTATGGAAGGGAGAAAGTACCTTGTAAGGGTGGGAAGGAATTGATTGAAACAGAAAATTGAGGACTACAGTTGTGTTCAGGGGGATGGCTTCAGGGTCAGGATCAGAAATTCCCTTTTTCTGGACAAACTTTACCTACGAAGACCAAAAACCCCGGGGTCATTTCTGGGATGATGTTGGCTCTGAGATGTTTACCTCAGACTCAGAGGAAAACCCAGAGAGCGTGCCTTTAGCCATTCTTGTTCTCTGGAATTGACCCAGGTAGCAGAGGCAGACAACTGATGAGCGAGGCTCTGAGGCAGTCACTGGTGGCTATGCTCTGTCAGTGAGGCTGGCTTCTCTGAGCCTGGTGTCCTTTTGTCCTTTTTTTCTCACCCTGTCCTTCCCAGGCAGCAATCAGTATCTTCGGCATGGTTGGGGGCCCGCTGCTTGGACTCTTCTGCCTTGGGATGTTCTTTCCTTGTGCCAACCCTCCTGTGAGTAACGCGTCTGCCTCCACAGTCCTGTGCCTGGGGTGGTTCTGAGGTGTGGGGGGGCTGGCCCTGTGACAAGAGAGTGCACCTTGTCTTTGGCAGGGTGCCATCGTGGGCCTGGTGGTTGGACTCATCATGGCCTTCTGGATTGGCATTGGGAGCATAGTGACCAGCATGGGCTCTGGCAAGGCACCTTCTTCCCTTAACGTGTCCAGCTTCTCCCTGCCCAGCAATCTGACCATCACAACTGTGACCACCCTGATGCCCTTGACCACCCTCTCCAGGTGAGGTGGAGAATTACTCCTTTTCTCCTTGGGGACAGTAGCTCAGTTGTTTGTCTTTGAGACAGGATTTCACTATGTAGTTCGGGCTGGCCTTGAACTCCTGCTTCCGCCTCCTGAGTGCTGGGATTACAGGCGGGCACCACCACACCTGGCTAATAGCTCAGTTTTGGGGGATTTCACAGGGGCCTTGCTAAAAGATTGATGCCTCAGAGAAATGTTGGGTTCCAAGACCAAGCAATTGGGTGGAGCCAGGAGCCTGAGGAGTGCCCATCAACAGATTGCTGATTGTCCTCACCCCTGTGCTCTCCCCAGGCCCACAGGGCTGCAGCGGTTCTATTCCCTGTCTTATTTATGGTACAGCGCACACAACTCCACTACCGTCATTGTGGTGGGCCTGATCGTCAGTCTGCTCACTGGTGAGGGTGTGGGATGAAACAGAAGGGGCTGAGGGAGTTTCTGGGGGCTCTGCCCCGGGAGCCCAGGGGGTTGGGAGCAGCCAGGCTTCCGGGCTGAGATCCAGGAGGTGGGCAGGGCTGGGGCACAGGGGTCCACAGGGCTCACTGCTCTGCAGACTCAGAAGCGCCTTTGCCCACAGGGGGCATGCGGGGCCGGACCCTGAACCCTAAGACCATTTACCCTGTGCTGCCAAGACTCCTCGCCCTCCTGCCCTTGTCCTGTCAGAAGCGGCTTTGCTGCAGAAGCCACAGCCAGGTGGGACCCTTTGTCACACGATCCCCTCCCTTCCGTCCAGATCCCCTTCAGTGTCCCCTTCTGTGTCCCCCTCTCTGACCATCTCCCACAGCAGCCTCCACACACAGGGTGGGCTGCGCTGGCTTAGGGTCGGAGGGACGGGGGCCTGGCCATCCCTCGGCCCTCCCAGGCCCTGCCCCTGCCCCGCACTCCTCCCAGCCTCCCACTGCCCCTCCTGGCCTGGCTCCGTCCCTCCAGCAGGGCACAGCAGGGCCCCTCCCTTTCCTGCTTGTGTCCCTTGCCCACACTGCCCGCCATGCTCTGCACCACCCAGGACATCTCCGTGGACACCAGCCTGTTTCCGGAGAAGCTGAGGAATGGGGAGCTGCAGGACAGTGGAGACAAGTGGGCGATGGCTGCAGATGGGCCAAGCCAGGAGGGGCTCAGTCCCACCTTCGTCCTCCAAGAGACCTCACTGTGACGGGGGATACGGCCTCTGTCCTCACTGCCAGGCAGCAGCCAGAGGCCACTCTAGTATGGGGATGAGTCCTGCGATACATTGTATGGGTTGGGTGTGATGACCAGCCCACAGTACAGCACTTTTCTCTTGCACCTTGCTCTTAAACGTTCTTGCCTGCATTAGAAGCTATTGCATCTTGGGCCTGTGCCCCTTGCTAGTCTGTTCTCTAGAGGACCAGGCTTGCAGGCAGAAGATTGTGCCAGAAATGGGGATAGAAGCAAATCATCTGAGAAAAGGATAATGGCTTCTGAGTCAACATGGCCAGGGCCCTTTGATGTGATTATAGCTGTCCTTGGGGCCAGTTTGGCAAGACAGACCAGCTCCAGCATACAGAATGGAGCTGCCTTGACCAGTTATTGCTTCCCTTCTCATCCCATCCTGGCACCTTCTCTGTCAGCCACAGTGGCCCTGTGATACTTTCTAGTTGCCTATGACACCCAGTTCTCTCATTTTTTTGTCTACCTCTGTTCTTGAGAGGGAGGGTTTGGTGTCCCTGGGCCTCTCAGAATAGGCTAGTACAGGCCGGGGATTTAGCTCAGTGGTTCCACTGCCTGCCTCGCAAGTGCAAGGACCCGAGTTCAATCCCCAGTACCCAAAAAAAAAAAAAAGAATAGGCAAGTACATTTATCTACTGGAGCAGGCAAGTTCTCCATGTCACTGACTCCCTTCTCCATTGCTAAGATGGCCACCTGGGGACAGGGCCGTGACCAGGTCCTCCGGAGTGTGCTGACCTCCTAGCTCCTGAGCCAAGCCATCCTGGTGTCATTCTGTCATCCATGCTCCTATTTCCTTTGGAGTCTCTTCCTTACATATCGTTGTTCCTGAGGAATAAAAACAGCCGCTGGCTCTAGAGCCAGGCCTCCTAACTGTCTCCAGTTGTCTTAGAAGCCACAGGCCCTGGAGGAGATGGAGGGCTCGTACACTGCTGAGCGGGAGGCAGATGGGATGGCGCGGCTCGCAGTCTGACTGCTGCTGTGCTGTGATAAATCAGGGTGGGAGATGCTCTGTCCCTCGGAGGTTTCTGGTCTCCGTGGTGTGGTCTTTTCTGTCCCCGTACTTGTCCTTCACCAAAACAGCCTCTGGTGCTCTGGGATTTTCACATGTGTAGCTAGAGGGAAAACACTAGGATTTGAGAAGCACAACATTCAAGCTGGACTGACTTCATGGGCTTGTGAAGAACACTTCTCTTGCCTTCCCACCCTGCTCTCTCCATGCCCAGCCCCATCCAGCCACCCAGCGTGCCTCTGCAGGGCCCCTCAGAGGGGTCCTATCCCAGGCAGGGCTGAGAGTTCAGCCGTGGCTCAGGCCCTCTAGCTCCCAGCCACAGGGCAGCTGTTCTACCATCCTGTGCAGCTTGGATGTTCTTTTTCCATTCTGCCTCCACCCCAGACTGTTGTATTTATTTAGGTAGCTGAGAGGATCTCCCTGTGTACTCAGGCTGGCCCTGAACTTGGCTCAAGTGATCTTCCTGCCTTAGCTTCTGGAGTAACCTGGACCATGGTGACTCCCACTGCCACCTGGCTGCACCCCATCTTTCTAAGTCACCCGGCAGCCTCCTCTGCAGTGCTATCCTGGTCAGCCCTGTGGAGGAACGGCTCACCAGGCTGGAGCTAGACCCCAGCCTGGCCAACCCATATCAGGCTCCCAGTGGGCCTTACATCTGCTGCCCTGCTTTGTTTTTTGCTTCTGTACATTTAGATATACGTAATGTTAACAATTACCATAGGAAACAATCATGCCTGTAGATATATCTTGGTGCTTTTTTTCCCCATTCCCTCCAACACCTCTTCCTCTCCTTATTTATGAAAGCTTTACTTCCATTTTTTTTCCCCCTTCTGTTCTTTTTTTTCCCCTTGTCCTTTTCTTTCCCTCTCCCCCTTCCCTGTCCCCTTCTCATTTGAACATTTTCTTTCCATTTCCCAATATCATACATTTGGGTCCTTATTTATACTTTCAATTTCTCACACCAGAGAATGCAGTATTTAAACTTGTGTCCCATTTGTTTCACTTAAGAGTATGGTGTCAGGGTCCATCCATTGAGCTAGAAATGTCTCAAGCTTATCTTTATGGCAGAGCAGTGTGCCATTGTATTAAAAAAAAACCCCACATCTCCTTAATCCATCTGTTGAGCATTTGTGCTGTTTGCAAGATTTAGCTATTATAAACTCTGCTGCTATAAACACGGGTGTGCATAGCATATACCTCTGTGGTATGATGCTTTTAATTACTTGGAAAGATCTCAAGAAGGGGAATAGCTGGGTCAAGCAGAACCTCTAGTTAAGTTCTCTGAGGAATCTCCACACTGATTTTAACAGTGGTTGCACCAGTCTACCCTCCCACCAACAGTGGAGAAGGTTCCTTTTCCCCCACAGCTACACCATTTGTTATTGGTTGATTTCTTTTGTTTGTTTTGTTTTGCTTTTTGAGGTGGTCTCACTGTGTAGTTCAGGCTAGCTTTGGACTCACTTTGTAGCCCAGCTGGCCTCAAACTCGGCGATCCTGCTTCAGGCCCTTGAGTGCTGGGGTTACAGGCCTGTGCCACCATCCCTAGCATTTTGATTTCTTGATAGCAGCCGTCCTTTCTGGGGTGAAGTGGAATCTCAGTGTTGTTTTAATTTGTATCTCTTTAATGATCAGTGATGTTGAGCACTTTTTCATATATTTGTTTGCCGTCTCTACTTCATCCGAGAAGTGTCAATTTACTTCAGATAACCATTTTTGGATTGGGTCTTTTAAGTTTGGGGGGTCTGATTTCTTTGAGTGCCTTAGATTCTAGATAGTAGTCCTTTGTGTGAGGAACAGCTGGAAAAAATTTTTCCCACACCGTGGTTTATCTTCACTGTGTTGGTGGTTTATTTTTGCTGTACAAAAGTTTTTGTGGGTTTTTTTTGGTGCTGGGGATCAAACTCGGGTCCTTGCGCTTGCGCAGCAGGTGGTGAAACCACTGAGTTAAATCCCTGGCCTGCAAAAGCTTTTTAATAAGATAGTATTCCAGTTGTCGATTGTGATAGTTCCTGTACAATCAGGCTTTCATTCATAAAGTTTTTGTGGACACCAAAGTCTTCAAGAGGTCTACCTATTCTATCTTCCAGGAAATTTAGTGTTTCTGTTTTAATATTTAGATCTTTGATCCATTTCAATTTGAGTTTAGTGCATGGTGAAAGATATTGGTCTAGTTTTAATCTTTGGCATGTGGAAAGCCAGTTTTTCCAGGACTGTTTCTTAAAAAGGCTGTGTTTCAGTGAAAGTGCTTGGCTCTTTTGTCAAAGATAAGGAGACTGAGTATATTTGGAGTTGTTTCTGCATCTTCTAATCTGTTCCATTGATACTCAGGGTTTTTTTATTTTATGGCCAGTACCATGCTGTTTTTATCATAGTAGATTTGTAGTATAATTTCAAGTCAGGAGTTGTGATGCCCCCTGCCATGCCTTTATTGCCTAGAATTGCTTTTGTTATTCTAGGTCTCTTCTGGTTGCAAATAAATTTTAAAATTATCTTCTCTAATTCTGTGAGATATGCTATTGGGGTTTTTTTTTTGGTACCAGGGATCGAACTTGGTACCTTGCACTTGTGAGGCATGTGGCGGAACCAATGAGCTAAATCCGTGCCCTGCTATGTGTTCAAAAGTTTGATTCAGTTCTGATATTTCTTTGTTGATTTTTTTGTCTAGTTGATGTATTTGTGACAGGAGTATTGAGGTCCCCTGTTATAACTGTATTAGTGCTTATTTGATTTTTTATGTCTGTTAATATTTGTTTTATATAGTTGTTTGCACTGGTATTTGATGCATATATATTTATGATTGCCATCTCTTTCCTTTGGATTGTTCCCTTTACAAGGATGTAGTGACCTTCTCTTTCTCTCTTAATTGGTCTTGGCTTGAAATCTACTTTGTCTGCATATAGAATAGCTACCCCTGCTTTTTTCTGGGTTCCTGTAGCATGGACTGTTGTTTCCTATCCTTTGACATTCAGCCTATGAATTTCTAGTTGAATTAAATGTGTTTCTTGTATGCAACATATTGTTGGATCTTGCTTCTTGATCCATACTGTCAGTCTGTTCCTTTTGATTAGTGAATTAATGCCATTTACATTGATAGTTAAAGCTACAGCAATAAGAATTTCTATTCCATGTGGACTTTAGATATGTGTCATGAGAGTAACTGGCAGGCTGCCGATGTGTCTGTTAGTGCTACCACATCTCAGACATGCCTGGGTGGGACTACAGGGAGAACTGGCAAGAACAGTAAGCCCACAGTTGAAACGACTGAAGTAGGGTAGGAATGACAAGTCCATTTGGAGGCCAGATGGGTAGTTGAGAGGTTCCCTTGGTATCCATGGTGGTTGATTCCAGGAACCCCTTGGGTACCAAAGTCAGATGCCCAAATCTCTTATGTAAAGTGATACAGTATTTGCAGGTAAGCTATCATGCCTGGATCCTCTCAATTCAATCTTGTTTCCTGGTTCAAGTGCTCTACTGGAGCTACCTTGGTGAGGGCTTCTTGCGCTAGGTGGCAAACTATCTGAGAGTGGCTGTGCAGAGAAGTGGGAGGTCTATTAGGGCATGAAGGAGAGGGCAACGATTGTACAAAGTACAGCAAAGGGATCATTTCTGCATTCTTGGTGTCTGACCTCTGCACTGCACCCCTAATTTCTCGGCCAGGCCACTGGCTGCAGGAGAGTCAGTAGCAGGGCATATTCCCCTGGCACTAAGCCCAGGGCTTTGGCAGAAAAAAGTCAAATCCCCTCCTCCCCCAGGAGGAGAGGTTTAATTTGGTTCACACATTAGCTTTTTTCTTTTTAAGGAGGAAAAGGTTTTTTTGGGTGCATACATTGCCTATTTTTTTCAAAAAATGGGACTGGAGCCAGTCATGGTGATGCACATCTGGAATTCCAGCACCTGGGAGGCTAATGCAGGAGGATTTCCACAAGTTCAAGGCCAGCCTGATCTCCATAGTTGAGACCCTGTCTCAAAAAAAAAAAAAGGAGGGCCGGGGGTTTAGCTCAGTGGTTCCAGCGCCTGCCTCACAAGCACAAGGTCCTGAGTTCAATCCCCGGTACCAAAAAAAAAAGAGGGGGCTGGGGATTTAGTTCAGTGGTTCTGCCAGCTACCTCCCTCGAAAGCGCAAGGTCACGAGTTCGATCCCCGGTACCAAAATAAAAGCCAAAATGGGACTGTAAAGTTACACAATTGCAGCCCCTTAAACTCAGAACCCCTTGCCTAGTGGCAAGTGCTTCTACCCATAACATCTAAATCTGAGTCTTCCACAGAATGTCTCTCCAGGGAACAAAAGCCATCCTGGCAAACATCAGGTTGACTCTGCCCCCTCCAGCAGCCCCTACTTCTGGGTGACAAGGACATTGCTCTTTGGCTGAATACCTTCTCTAGCAATCTGCCAGAATTCTAGGTCTACCCTGCCCTCCTGTGCATTCTTCAGCATACTTATCCATCATTTACTACCAGCAAGGGCCTTAACCTTAGTCACATTTTACAGCTAAAGACTCTGCTGTCACCCCAGGATCTGTACCAGGTGCCACTGTTGACATTTTGAAGTTACTCTATTTAATCTCAAAATGCATTTTAATTATGTTTGCATAGAAGAGGAAACAAAGGCTTTACAGGACTCACAACTTTCAAGAATTCTGCTGGACATGGTGGCTCAGGCCTGTAATCCCAGCACTGGGGAGGCTGAGGCAGGAGGATTGCCCCAAGTTTGAGGCTACCCTGGGCTACATTGAGTTCAAAGCCAGCTTGGACTACATAGGAAGAAGACTCAAAAAACAAAAGGAAAAAAACTTCAACACACCACTAATGCAGTTTTTCCAGTGGTCCTGGTCAGCTCCAAACTCATTGCGTGCAAAGCCCATTTTTCTGTGCATCTAAATTATAATCCAATATTCAGGTGTGGACAAACACAAAGCTTCAGGATGAATTGTACAATGTTTACAATATGAGATCTGAGTTTAAAATATGAAATGTAAAAAAATATATATGAAATGTAAACTCTACACAAAGCTGAAAAGCCCACAGGTACCAGAACTGAAATGTATAATCTTAGTGTAAAAGGGGCTTGCTGCAGTAGCTTTATTCTGTTACACAACAGTTGAAGATGCAAAATTCTGTGGTTTAAGCTGTTACATACAACAGATAGCATACCAATTTTAGAAGTTACACATAGACCAACAGGTGCCCAGCAGCTCATTTGCACTGATCAGACCCCCCCAGCTGGATTGCTGAGGATAAATCAGGGAAATAAGAAGCAGGAGTCCACCTGTGTGATCTGTCTGTGTAGTTTGCAGATGGGCACCCTGCACTCCAGGTCTGTCATGCCTGCTGCTTTTGTTACTGGGTAACTTGCTTCTAAAAAGTGGCTCAGGGCTGGGGATTTGGCTCAGTGGTTCCATCACCTGCCTCGAAAGCGCAAGGTCCCTAGTTCGATCTCCAGTACCAGAAAAAAGTGGCTTGCCAACTAAATATTACCGGTTCGGGGTTGTTTCCTCTCCTTCCAGAGTTGGATTCCAGGTTCTTGTCTTGAACAAAGAATTTAATAAAATGAGCAAAAAGCAGTGGCAAGGTTTATTCGAGAAAGTAAAAGTGAAGAATAGGAAAGCAACGCTTTGCAGAGCAAGCTTGTGCTGAGTAAGTAGAAGAAAAGGGTAAGAGCAAAGATCTGGAACGCTGCAATAGCCCCGACTCCTTGAGGCTGCCTTTCTTTTCTACTGTCCAAACATCTAGGAAACCTGGAAGAACGTCTACATATGATTCCTGAGAGGCGGTGCTGGGATCCCATGCCCCAAGCTGATGTCAGGTCTGGGCCTCCGATTAAAAACCTGCTCGAGTTCTCATGAGAAGTGCAGGCACAGGGCTGGAAACTGTTCTACACGTGTTTCTGGGATCTGGTAGCTAACAGGTCACACCTACTTCCCTAGCCAGCTTTTGCCATACCCTAATCTCCTATCTCACTTTTTCCATTGGAGCCATCATTACAGGCTTCACCCTCTTGTGTTAGCTTCTCCTCCCTGAGTATCTGAGACTCAGCTTAAGGAGGAGAGGGTTATTTTAGCTCACAGTGTCTGGGTGTCCAGTCCATGGTGACCTGGCTCCATGGCAGAACCAGCATGGAGGAAGGGTGTGGCAGAGCAAAGGACTCACTCCAAGGGGGTGAGAGGCAGAGGAGGGGAAGGTGAGGAACAGTGACTGAGAGGCGGAAGTGAAGGACCACACCTATTCCCCCAGGCCACAGCTCCAGGGCCCACCCAGACAGACCTCCCTAGGGCCCGGGCGGATCCCAGAGCCAATCAAATTGACCCTGAGCCTCTGGTGCTATCAAATTCCTTAAGTTACACCTCCTTTATGTCTTCCTTTAGGGACTTCTGGTTAGACAGCAGATCTAACTCCGAAAGCTTGTCTGGGGTTCATTCAGTTGTTTTCAGGAAACTGCATGCACATCAAACTTTATGTAAAGATCACCTTTTTCAAGGGGATTTATGGGGGGGGGGCAGTATTTGGAATTGAATCCAGAGCCTTCACACTGAGCTATATCCCTAACCCTTTTTTATTTTTTATTTTGAGACAGGATCTTGTTAAGTCACTGAGTTGCCCAGGCTGGGCTCAAACATGTGATCCTCCTGCCTCAGCCTCCTAGAGTGCGGGAATTACAGGCATGTGCCACCACACCCAGCAGGATTTTAAGTATATGACACAACTGGATTCCTTGGCTAGTAAGTGGTTGAGGCAAATCTAGAGCATGGGTCTCTGACTCCCAGTAGCCTCCCACCAAGTTATGTAGCTGCTGCCATGAAAGCACCATCCTTCTGGGCATGGTGTTCACGAAGACCTGAGTCTCTTAAGACAGCAGTTGTGAATAGTGAGCCACTCAGTAAGAAGTATATTTTATACCTTGATCCAAGACACACATTGCTATATCTGAATCTGCAATGGCCCCAAATCCTGATGTATTAAAAGCTAGCTCTTCAGCTTGGCACCATTAGAAGTGGTGAAAACTTGAAGATGTGGAGGGTAGCAAGAGCGTGTAGATGATTGGGGTGTGCCCTCTGAGGGGAGGGTGGGACTCTGCCTCTGGTTTCCCTTGCTTACCAGCCACCATGAGGTGAGCAGCTCATCAGATTACATTCTGTGTCATGATTTGTTGCCTTCTTACAGGCCCAAAAGCAATGGTGCCAACAAACCATGGACTAGAACCTCTGAATCTGTGAGCCAAAATCTTTCCTCTTTTTAAAATTTGTCATCATGGGTATTTTGTTACAGTGATCCAAAACTGACTAACACACATTTATATTGTATGTGTGTTATGAAAATTTTATGAAAAAATGCCTGTAGGGTGTAGTCAATACCTTCTGATTTCCCCTTCCATGCACTTCCTAAATAATTCAGCCTTAAAGCCATTGTATGGAGCAGAGCAAGGTGGGCATTCATGCCAGGGGCTGTTTGCTGTGGGATATTGGGAGCTCCAGTGAGTTTGGAGGGAGCCCCAGCATGGGAGGGTACAGCCTGAGCAGGAAAGAAGGGCATCACCTGGAGGGCAGCCTGCCATGGGGCATTGGCAGTGGATGAGGACTGTCTGCCGGGGTTGGCAGCCTGGTATGGTGTGTTTGTACCTGAGCTAAGCAGGAGACCAGCTGTGGGAGCCTGAGCCAGTGTGCGTCCATGGGTGTGTGCAGGGTGCATGGAGCATCTGAAGCTAGAGTGAAGAGGGCATCTGCACCTGGGAGACCTGACCTGCACTGGCAGCTGGGAGCCCAGGTGGGTAGGGAGGTCAGCACCACAGAGGCAGCCGTGGGGGCCGTCAGAGCCGAAGATGGGTGAGAAGACATTCACGTAGGGGCTGGGCCAGGCCAACCTCTCAGGAGGCTGGGATGGGACTTTGGCTACAGGGAGATGAGTGGTATATTAAGTACAAAACTGGCCATGTTTCCCACTAGAGAAGGGAGAAAGCAAGCATAAACTGTCTTGATGAATGGACTAGGAGATACTGGCATGTATCCAGGTGTCAACATACCCATGTAGAAAGGGAAACAAACAGGCATGGAAGTAGCTCTGGCTAGAGGCCCTGAGAGCAAAAGGACCCCAGGGGCAGGAAGTACTTTGTGCCTAGATCTTGGTTTCTAAACACCACTGTCTGCTGCAACAGCCATGGCTAAGGGAGTGTGGTGGTGCATGCCTGCCATTCCAGCACTCTGGGAGGTGGTCAGGAGGACCACAAGTTCCATGCCCACCTGGGTAACTTAATGACTTAGTGACACCCTGTTTTTAAATTGAAAAAGGCCTGATGATGCTGAGGTGGTAGCTCAGTGCAAAGCTCTTGAGTGCAACCCCTAGAACTACTTTAAAAAAAAAGCCAGGGCCTGGGATTTAGCTCAGTGGTTCCGCCGCCTGCCTCGAAAGTTCAAGGTCCCAAGTTCGATCCCTGGTACACCCCCCAAAGCCCATGGCTACTTGAGAGAAATAAATGATTCTAGGGCAGGGGCAAAAGCAGATGTGCTTGGAATGAGTTGTGCAAGGAGGCAAAGAATTCCTGCAAGGTTGCTAAGATCACCTCTAAAGAACACACTAGAAGCCAGCTGGCCAAATTCTGGGCCAATCTGAGCATCAGGTTATAGTATAGGTTTATAACCCATGGACTGAAAATTAAAATCAAGGGATAAAAGTGAGTAAATGAGAAGTGAGATGAGCATGATATATTTGCATAATTTCAAATAATGTCCCTGACACAAAATGATTATTAATTACAAAGAAAAGAAAGAGCTTTGTTGTGAAGAAGCTTGGCAGATACCATCTTAGTTAATTATCAAAATGAATACAAGTAGGAGTGGGACAAATCCAAGCCATGTGACAGCTGAGAAGATGCAACGGCAAGAACACAGAATCGCTTCTGTGCTATTCCTGTCAGAGACGCATAACCTGAGTCTGATCATGAGAAGACATCAGGCTGGGCATGGTGACACAGGCCTGTGATCCTAGCACTCAGGAGGCTGAGCCAGGAGGATCTGCAGAGAGTTCAAGACCAGCCTGGGGGTACATAGTGAGTTCAAGGCCAGCCTGAACTGCATAGCAAGACTTTGTCTCAAACAGCAAAAATAGGGGGGCTGGGGATTTAGCTCAGTGGCACTGTACCTGCCTGGGAAGCTCAAGGTCCTGAGTTCGATCCCCAGTACACAAAAAAAGCAACAACAAAAACCCCAAACTCCCAAACAAAAAGATATCAGATGAACCCAAAGGAGAGACAGTCTATAGGATAACTGGCTGGTAATCTTGAACAGTGTGAAGATCATGAAAGTGAAATCAACAGAAGATTGAGGTAATGTTTTACACCAAAAGAGACTAAAGACCTAAGTATTAAATGCAACATGTAAGTGTGAATTCTGACCTGTTGTTGTAAAGGATGTTACTGGAACAATAGGTGAATTGAGCTGGGATCTGAGGATTAGATGGAAGTAACATGATTTTTCTTTATTTTGACAGTTCTTTTGTGGATATGTAGTAGGATTTTTTTTTTCTCTGTGGTACTGGGGATTGAATCCAAAGTCTTCACTCTGAGCTACATTCTGAGTCCTTTTTTCAGTTTTTATTTTGAGGCAGGGTCTCTCTAAGTTGTCCAGCTGGGCTTGAACTTCTGGTCCTCTTGTCTTAGCCTCCCAGAGTGCTGGGATTACAGGTGTGTGAAGGGCAATGGTCTTGTTGGTAAGAAATATGCAATAAAATTGATTTCATGCATAACCTACTGATGTGTTGCAACCCACAGTTTGAAAAACTGTGTGGTGGCACATGCCTATAATCCCAGCACCCAGGAGGCTGAGGCAGGAGGATTGCTTTAATTTCAAGGCCAGCCTAGGCTACATAGTGAGTTCATGGCCAGCCTGAACTACACAGCAAGAACCTGTCTTCCCCCTCCTCAAAAAAAGGAAAAATATCATGGTTCTGGGCGTGGTGGCCCATGCCTGTGATCCTAGCATTTTGGGAGGCTGAGGCAGGAGAACCTCAAATTCAAGCCTAGACTGGGCAACTAAGCAACTTAGTGAGACCCTGTAATAAAATAAGAACAATTTAAAAAGTGCTGGGAATGTAGCTCAGAATAATGGCCCTGGGTTCAATCCCCAGTCCTACAGAAACAAACACCACCACCACCACCCCACCATAATGCTCAGTGTCCTTTCCAGGTTTGATCTGTTCCTTTCCCATTTCCCACTACTCACGGACCAACAATTCTGTGTCCTCCGTGGACTCTCTAAAGTGGCCACATCTGTGAAGTCACTTCTGGCTCACTTCCTGGAAAGCAGCTCATCCTACGTCAGGGTGGTTGGTGTTCGAGAGTCTTGATTCTCCCTCCAACTAGAAGAGAATCCTCCGACCCTTCTGGTGGGTCACTGAGCCACTGCAGGGCTCTGGCTCCCAAGCAATAAGCCTTAGGGTTGATTGTGAGGGAAAATTATCAGCTTACAATCATATATTTCCAAATAAAATATCCACATGTGAGCATGAAAGACATTTTCAGATATGCAGGGACTCAGAACATTTCCAACTTCAGATGTTCTTTGAAAGAATTACTAGGGGAGGGAGTTTCAAGGGAAGAAGCATGAATTCATCAGAGGTAACAGTTAAAAGGGAATCAATAACATTTATTGTTAACTCAGCATAAGAGAACTGAAATCCAAGATAATAACATTAGAATAATAATGTTAATAGTATTAACATTAGAAGCTGGGTGAGGTGGTGCACACCCATAACCCTAGGACACTGGTAGGCTGAGGCAGGAGGATCAAAAGTTGAGTATAGTCTGGACAGTTTAATAATTTACTGAGACCCTCAAAATTTAGAAAGGGAGCCGCATGGTGGCACATGCCCATAATCCCAGCACTGGGAGGCTGAGGCAGGAGGATCTTCAGTTTGAAGCCAGCCTGGGCTACGTAGTGAGTTCAAGGCCAGCCTTAACTACATAGTGAGACCCTGTCTCAAAAAATAAATAAAATAAAAAGGGGGCTGGGGAAGGTGACTCAGTATGAAGGCCCTCGGTTGGTTTGATCTTCACTACCACTAAAGAAAGAAAAAGTAAATTGAACCAAGGTCCTCTTTGGAGGGGGGAACAGGATATAGACTAGATAGCTAGAGTAACATAAAAATTAGGGTGTGAGTTAAATATTTAAAAGACAACTAGCCGGGTGTGGTGGCGCACACCTGTGATCTCAGCACTGGGGAGGCTGAGGCAGGAGGATCATTGCAAGTTCAAGGCCAGCCTGGGCTACATAGTGAGTTTAAGGCCAGCCTGAACTACAAAGACTCAGAAACTGTCTCAAAAAACAAACAACTGTAGAATAATGGAAACACAGTATGTCACTCCTGTTCAACAGAAATTGAGTCATCTGAAAGCTTGGAGACAGGTGACTGGGGCTACTTGAAAAACAAGACAGGATGGAGTGTTGTTTTTTTCCCTTTGATTTCTTTTTTTTTTTTTGGTACCGGGGATTGAACTTGGGACCTTGTGCTCGCAAGGCAGGCGCTGGAACTTTCCCTTTGATTTCTTAATCATTAGCTCTAGATAAAGTCACACAAGCTTGTGGTATCAAACTCTAGCTCAAGAGAATGTAACATCCTTGAGCATGCTGATAAGGCCCAGGGCCCGAGGACTGTCCAGACCACCGGAGAGAGGTCAGACAAATCTTGAGATCGCAAAACAAGCTCGAGGCATCCACCTTAGAGGAAAGAGAGACCAATGTCCTCTGAAGTAGGTCAACACAGCCCATTTATTTGTCCAAGAACAATGACCCTGAAGGAAGGAAAGGATATTCCTTGGAAGACCCAGTTAACCCTATAAATGTAGGACCTCATTCAGGGCAGCTGCTGTTTTGGTGCCTGTCCACCTCCATGCCTAAAGGTTTTCTCTCCCTCTCTCTTCCTCTCTCTCTCTCTCTCTCTCTCTCTCAAAATCTATCCTTGTGAAAGAAACTCTACCTGTACTCCGTCCGGGTGAAATGTTATCTGAAATCTTTTGTCAAAGACACGAAGGATCAGGCATGTTGGCAGTTCCTTGTTGCAGGGAACAGGGGAAGGGGACGTTACCAGAACCTCTGCAGTTAGTCCTAGTTTCCTGCGAGCCACGGCAGCATACGGTGAATTACAGGAAAGGTAGAAAAATGAGACTGAGAAGAAGCTGAGCTTTGGGTCTGATCAGTGCTGCTCTGGGCAGCAAAGACAAAAGCTCTCCTAGCTTGCAGCACTTTTTATTCAGTACATGGGGAAACAAAAGTAACAAGTCAAATGTAGAGTTCAGTACTTCACAATGGGATAAACAAGGTGTAACAAAAGGCTGAGGAGCAGTGGAAATCTAAGAACGATGAGGAACTATGCAGATGAAGATTTGGTTCCTCCCTGGCGTCTCCTGCAGGTGTGGTCTTGTCCTGGAGCATTAGAGCATTGAGGGATCACTGAAGTCTCAGTTGTGACCAGAGGCCAAAATGCAGTTATGTCTGGAAAGTCGTAGCTGGCCTGTAGGCAGGAGAACTAGGCCTACTCAAATGATTTTTCCCTAGAATTATGTAGCATTGTTCCCAACACCTTGTGACCTTAGGAAACCTGGTTTCCCACTAACACTTCCACACTATTAGAGCAGAAACAAAACAAAAAGTTGGGCATGGTAGCAGAGGCCTTCAGGGGCTGGGGGTAGCTTGGTGCGATGGCCCAGGCTCAATCCCTAGCATGGCAAAAATAAACAACAGACAAGCAAACAAGCAAACCCACCACCTAATTGGAACAAGAAAATCTTGAGTGATCCAAACAGAGGTGGAAAAGAAGTAGAGAAACAGCATGCTAAATAAAAATGCTGAATGATAAGGGAGGAATAAATCCAAGCAAATCACCAATCCCAGTATTTTTGAACATGTAAAATTAAACCAGAAGTTCATAGACTTGATTTGTTAAAAGAAATTCAACCAGGGCTGGGGATTTAGCTCAGCAGCACACCGCCTGCCTTGCAAGCACAAGGTCCTGAGTTCGATCCCTGGTACAAAAAGAAAAGAGAAAGAAAGAAAGAAAGAAAGAAAGAAAGAAAGAAAGAAAGAAAGAAAGATCAATCATTTGTTATTTTAAATGGCATTCTTGAAAGAAAAGGGTGACAGGATGTCTTAATTCACTTTTTTCTCATTGCTGAGACAAACTACCTGACACCCAAAGTTAAAGGGAGAAAGGTTTGTTTACAAACAGTTATATATACAGTTCGTAGAGGCTTCAGTCCATCATCGGCTGGCTGCAAGTTAAAGTGGCAGAAGGGCCACAGTTCATAGCTGCAGAAGCAACAAGGGACCTTGACAGGGTCTTTCTGCCCCTTTTGTCTTATTCAGACTACTTAGGGCGGGTAGACTGACACCCTTAATCCTGGTGCCCTCCAGCCTAGCCCCAGCATGAATCAATCACATAGTCTAGATTCAGCCACCTCTGAAAAAGCAGGAGGCTTTGGGGGGACATTTAAACATAAGCCATAACATGGCACATGCCTGTGATCTCAGCTGCTTCGGAGGGTAAGGTAGGAAGATCACCAGTTTGAGGCCAGGCTGAGCAATTTAGACAGACCTGGTCTGTAAATAAAAAATACAGAGGGCCGGGATATAACTCAGTGGTGGAACATCCCCAGGTTCAGTCCCCAGTACCAGAAAAAGGGAAGAAAGAAAGAAACAAAGAAGAGAGAGAGGGAAAGGGGGGGCGGGGAAGGAAAAGAGAACAAGAAAACACCATAGAATTATTGAAAATAAAAGGGTGGAAAAAATGAACCATACAAGAATTAACAATAAAAAGGCAAAAGTAATAGCACTAATATCAAAGAAAATAAGATTCAAGGGGCAGGAGATTTAGCTTAGTGGCACTGTGCCTGTCAGGCAAGTGGAAGGTCCTAAGTTTGATTCCTGGTACCAAAAATAACCCTCAAGACGAAATGTCAGGTAAAAGGGCCGAAAACCAAGATCAGACCAGGCCACAACAAGTCTTTATTAGGGGGATAGATCTGCCGGGCTGTCTCTGAACAAAGGAGAGACAAAAAGTAATATGGCAGGGGCAGGGAGAGTCTTTTATAGAGACTGAGGTGGGGTTTGTAGGGGCTGAGGTGGGGTTAAGTGAGGTAGTGACTAGGGAATGGAGGAGCCCATGATGTCACTAGATGGTAGGAGGTGAGCGAGTATTAGGTTACTCTCTAGGCGGGAACAGGGGCATGCTGGGAAGAAGCATGGTGAGAGCAACCATCTTGGCATGACGTCACACGGGAGGGGGCAAGGCACGATAGGAAGAGGGCAGCTACTATACATAATAGCTGCTGAGGTGGTGGGAGACCTATCAAAAACAAAACCAAAAAAGCCCCTACAAAATAGGATTCAAGGCAGAAAACAGGAAGATAGACCAAAAATGACATTTCATATTGCTTAAAAACAAAGAAAACTACTGGATTTGGGTGTCCAATAACAAAACTAGTTAAATATCTATACTAAGGCTCCTGCTGAAAGCAATTCAAATGCTGAATAAATATTTTTCCATACTGGGAATTGAGCCCAGGGTCTCCACATTGAGCTTTGTCCCAAGACCTTTTGGGTTTTTTAAATTTTTAGGTAGGGTCTCCCTAAGTTACTAAATTGCCCAGGCTGGGCTCAAACCTGCAATCCTCCTGCCTCAGGCTCCTAGGGTGCTGGGATTACAGGTGTGTGTCACCATGCCTGGTTGACTAAAACGATTTTTAAATCTCCTTTGGGTCATCATCTAGCTACTAAGAGGTGGAGGATTTTTTGTTTGTTTGTTTGTTTTGTTTTGTTTTGGTACCGGGATCAAATTTAGGTCCTTGGCTTGTGTAGCAGGAGGGGAAACCACTGAGCTAAATCCCTGGCCCAAGAGGTGGAGGATTTATTGGGTCAAAGGTTAAGGGAGATCAAGAGCCCAGGGAGGTGAGCAGAACCCTGAGGCTGCTTTCGTCCTCCAGATATTTGGAGATTGGGTGAAACCGAGTTTAGCTGTTGATAGCTTCAGTTTGGACAGACACCTAGCAGAGGGGCTGCCAGGATGTGCAGACGGGTAGGAGGCCTCCCCCAGAAACTGGGGACCCAAAGAGTGACCCCCTCAGCCCCAGGGACTGAGAGATGTGCTTTACAGCCAAGCAGAGCAGTGGGAGAAGCCTGGGAAACGTGAATTGGCCTCTCAAGGATTCATGGTCCCGATTCACCTTGGCACCAGGTCGAAACAGCTGTGCTTCGAAAAGTGATGAAATTCACCAACTCTGGCAAAAAAGATCAAGAAAAATAAAAGGCACAAATAATTAATTCCAGAAATAAAAAAGATTGAATAATTACAGATACAGTAGACATTAAAATACTTGTAGGGGCCCAGGATGTAGCTCAGTGGTGCCGCCACCTGCCTCGCAAACACAAGGTCCTGAGTTGATCCCTGGTACCAAAAAACCCCCCAAAACAAAAACCTGAAATGCAAGCAGAGTGTGGAGGCATATGACTGTAATCCCAGCACTCAGAAGGCTGAGGCCGAAAGTTAAGGCCAGCCTGGGCTACATGGCAAGATCCTATCTCAAAAAACCCAAAATAAACACAAAACAAAAAGCTGCAAAGCAGGTGAGATTGCCTGAAGGGCATTGCACATGCCTGGGGGTCTTGAGGGGTCAGAACGACCTTTACCTCTGGTTTTTGATATTTTGACAGTCATCTTTGCTTTGTCAGGTTTATCCATTCTTTTCTTTTCTTTTCTTTTCTTTTGTCCCAGGGATTGAACTTGGGACCTTGTGCTTTCAAGGCAGGTGTCAGAACCACTGAACTAAGTCCCTGGCTATCAGGTTTCTCCATTCTTTGCCCATGGCTTCCTGACTTGGTTCCTTCTCTCTCTTCCTCCTACCTCTCTGCCTCAAGCCTAACCCCAGAGACAGGGTAAGAAAGGGTAGGCACAGGTCAGTCTCGCTTAGGGTCATAGGTGCAAAATTATAGAATAGTAATGGACAGAATTTAGCACTGTGCATAAAAAGATAATATCACCAACTGATAAACTGTTTTATTATAGTAATTGGTGATACATTAACCAGAAGAGTGGTTGGCTTAACAATAAATATGCAAGCTGTATCATTCTATTTCTTCAAACAATGTAATTCTTTCTTTTTTGGTACGGGAATTGAACTCAGAGCTTCACAGTTGCGAGGCAGGCACTGTGCTGCTGAGCTACATCCTGCGCCTTATAATTCTTTTTTTTTGGTACTGGGGGTTGAACTTGAGTCCTTGCACTTGCACAGCAGGCATCGAAATCGCTGAGCTAAATCCCCGGCCCCTGGCCTTATAATTCTTAATATTAACATTAAAACAAAAGTCATGATCATGCCAGTAGATGGCTGAGAAGCTGCTTCACACAGCATTCATCTACAAGAAAATCTAGCGTCACTGTGTGTGGTGGCACATGCCTGTAATACCGGCACTCAGGAGGCTGAGGCAGGAATATCACAGCTAGTTCCAGGCCATTCTGGGCTACATAGCGAGACCTGTCTCAGCCAAACCAAACCAAACCAAACCAAACCAAACCAAACCAAACCAAAACAAAAAGCAAGTTGGAAGAAAACACTGATTCCACTGTTGATTAAAGTTCTACCCAGAAAAAATTAAGCTCTGGTATTTATGGCCCCATATAAAGGTGCTAAAACCATAAAGAAAAGCAAGGGAAGGGCCAGGGATTTAGCTCAGTGGTTCCACTGCCTGCCTCGAAAGCACAAGGTCCTAAGTTCGATCCCCGGCACACCCCCCTCCCCCCAAAAAAGGAAAAGCAAAGCAAAGCAAGGGAATGATTAATCCCAAAGCTAGGATGCAGCCACCAGGCACAGAGGTGTACACCTACAGTCCCAACTACTTGAGAAGCTGAGGCAGGAGGATTGCTTGATCTCCTAAATTTGAGACTAACGTAAGCAACATAGCAAAACTATGGCTCAAAACAAACAAAGCAAAAAGCACCCCCACCCCCACCCCCCAGACAAGGTCTCGCTACACAGTTCAGGCTGTCCTCGAACTTGCGGCGATCCTCCTGCTGGGACCCCCTGGTGTGTGCCCCCACACCTACCCCTGCACAAAACCTCTGAATATTTGCATTAAAGAGAATCATACTGGAAATATAAACCATTCAGAGTTGCACTGTAACCACAGCATTAGACCATCTTCTTTTCTTTCTTTTTTTTTTAAATTTTGGTATTGAACCAAGAACCTTCACACTGAGCTATATCCCCAGATCTTTTAAAGATGTTTTGATTTTGATAAAAAAATTTTTTTAAATTTTGAAACAAGGTATTGAAACGTCATTAAAATGCCCAGGCTATGCTTGAACTTGTGATCATCCAGCCTTGCAGAGTTCTAGGGTTATGGTAGGAGCCACCACACTGGGCAGCCAAGCAATCTTTTCAATACTGACAATCTGCTGGGGAAAAAACAAAAAGCCAAAAAACAAAACTCATTTAATTTATGTTTTTTGATTGCTGTTGAATTTGAACACCTTTTCTTTCTTTCTCCCCCAGTTTCTCTTTTCCTTCTTCTTATCTTTCCCTCTCCGTTCTTTCCCTCCTGATTAGATTTTTCTTCCTCAAAATAAAAATAAAATGAGCTGTGGGTGTAGCTCAGTGCTGGAGTGGCCTCAGTATGGTGCTCGTGTATGTGCACGTGTGTGGTAGAAGATCCAAGAGCACAGGTTTCCTGCCCCCAAGATCACAGTTTTATAAGACAGAATAAAACCAAAATTCTCAGAGGCAGCTGGCTAAGACGAGCCGGCCATAGAATTTTAAAAAATAAAGTGTGTGCGGTGCATGTTACAATCTGCAGTTTCTATTTGGGTGATCTCAAGTTTCAACAGCCTCTCCCTGGAGGGCTTCAGCTCCACTGCGGCCCTCACAGAAGAGCGAGAACCCGCGCCTCCCAGACCCGGGCCCTTGACTCTGGCCGGAAGAACTGAGTGTCACTGAGTCTCCAGGCCCCTGGGGACCGATGATCAGGATGCCGCAGAAATGATGAGGGGAACGAGGACAAGTCCCACAGGGCTCAGTGCATTTCGACACTATTTTTATGCTTTCCCTATGGGGCGGTTATGCTGTGAGTAATGAAAAGGCGCTGCAGCGTGCTGATTGCAGTGTGAATGCCGGGCTGCCGCTCCCAGATGAGCACAAACCCACAACCCCTCTGCCGAGGAAGCCACTCTGCACCTTTAGTGAGCTGTCCCGCCCCAGCCGCCGGGGGAAACCACTTGTCCACAAACTCTGGCCCGCAGCCCGGGCAACGCTGGGGATCGAGCGAGCCACTCAGGGGACGAAAAGCATGACAGTCTGCACGGAGGTACTTGCTGGGTAAACATATTTGCTGAGGCTGGCCGGAGGACGCCTTTTACGAGAAAACAATATTCCTTTCCTAAATTACATTTATGTTGTCGACCTGATTAAAGAAGAGCTTGTGTGAGCTACCTGAATGATTGAGCATGTTATTTATCTGTTCCACTCCAAAACCCCACTGTCATAACGGTAAAGAAATAAAAAGACCATAAACCCATAACGTCAAAGAGAAGGGAGAAATGACGACAGGAATCAAAGAATTCAACACAGTTTTGGAAAATGATTGCATGGGTGGGAAGGAGGGGGAACCCGGAGGAGAGGTGCTGTGTGTCGGCGTGGCCGGAGAGGGCGCTCGAGAGCTGCTGGCCCCAGCAGCGCGCAGTAAGTGCTGGGAGCTGAGGGGTCTTCGTTTCCGTCCGCAGGGGACCGTGCACTTGAGAGTCCTGCATCCAGCTTGTCACTTAGCGGAATATATCCGCCCGTTATCTGTGTTGCTGTAGCCATAGTTTTTCCCTTTTAATTGCTGAAACTCGTGTTCCATTTCATGGGTGTACCACAGCCTGTCGGATTGTTTCCAGGCTGAGCTCTTAGGAACAAAGGCACTATAAAATTTAATGTAGTGGTTCTGCTGCCGATCAGTTGAGGGTTCTTTTACTCAAAAAAAAAAAAAAAATCATGAATGGGCAAAGCACAACTCTGCTAGCAGCTCTGATGACACCGGTTGCAGGTCTGTGACTGGTCCAAGTGTAGGCCTGTGGTTGGTTCAAGTGAGTGCTGGGCTCCGGGACAGTCACAGCTGTCCCGGCAGGGATGGGGTGGGGCAGCTACACTTCGACCACTGTGGCCTCCCTGGGAAAGAGGTGGGGCTGAAACCCAGGAATCTCTGGGAGGGACGCGGTGTTCATCACAGATACTTAGAGTTCAGGGAGAGTGGGGATGTTAATAACGGGCGGGACCCTTCCCGCCTGGATCTTAGTCACATCTGGGTGCCCCCTTCTGATTCTTCAAAGAGGCGGCGGCAGCAGCAGCTTCAAAAGTGGCCAGACCAGGGGAAGGCTCCTCAGGAGGAGGGCTGTGCTGCTTCAGGCAGGGGTCCAGGTCCCTGCACATTCTTGGTAGCACTTAGCATCGCCATTTGTTGCTGTTGTTTATTTTTGGTGCTGAGGATTGGACCAAGGTCTTGTGTGTACTAAGCACATGGTCTGCTGCTGAGCTACAGCCCCTGCCCTCCACTCCCTCCTTTGTTTTATTTCTTTTCTTTTCTTTTCTTTTTTTTGAGACAGGGTCTCACTATGCCGTTCAGGGTGGCCTTGAACTCAGTGTGTAGCCCAGGCTGGCCTCAAACTTGCGGTGATCCTCCCGACTGCTGGAATTAGGTGTGCACCACCACGCCTGCCCATTGTTTCATCTCTTGAAAGTCTAGGCATTCTTGCAGAGGTGTGGTGGCGTTTTACTGGGGGACCCCCACCCCCACTCCACCCCACCGTGGAGGATTAAATCCAAGGTCTTCACACGGAGCTGCATCCCCAGTTCTTTTTGTTTGCCTTGAGACAGGGTGTCACCAAGATAGCAAGTTTCCTGGGATGGGCTAGAACTTTTCTTTTCTTTTCCTTTTGACACGGTCTCACTATGTTGCCCAGGCTGGCCTTCAACTTGCTGCGATCCTCCTGCCTCACACTTTTTTTGGTACCAGGGATCGAACTCAGGATCTTGCACTTGCAAGGCAGGCGTCAGAAGCACTGAGCTAAATCCCCGGCCCCATGCCTCACACATTTGATCCTCTTGTCGTAGCCTCCCAGAGTGCTGGGGAGACAGACATGCCTCACCGTACCTGGCTTACTGTTTGTTTTTTGTTTTGTTTTGTTTTGGTACCAGGGAACAAACTCAGGGCCTTGCTCTTGGGAGGCAGGTGCGGCACCACTGAGCTAAATCTCCGGCTCCCTGTTTGTTTGTTTTTTAAAATAAATTTTAGGTTCCGGCGCCTGCCTTGCAAGTGCAAGGTCCCGAGTTCAATCCCCAGTACCAAAAACATTTTTATTTTATTTCATCCCATTTCCCCCCTCAAACACCCTCCCCTCCCTATGTACAAAAGCTGTGTTTCCATTTTTTCCTTTTATTTTCATTTTTTCTGTTTTTTTAAAAAAATGTATAATTTGGTAGGTTTTCGTATAGTCACAATGTTGTGCCACTGTCTAACTCCAGAATATGCCCTACCCCTGAAAAATCCTATGCCTCCCAATTCCCCCTACCTTGTTCCCTGGCAATCATGGATCTACTTTCTGTTTCCCTGGAATTTGCCTCTTCTGGATATTTTGTATAAATGGAACCATGTAATATGTGGCCTGTTACATCTGGCTTCTTTCATTTAGCATAATGTTTTAAGGCTTATCTGTACTGTAGCATGCATCAGTACTGCATTCCCAGCCAGCCGTGCTATTGAGATGCACACTCATGGACACATGAACACATCCATGAAAAGGTGCATTCCTTTTTGTGCCTGCATAATTCTCTATTATACGGATGCACCACATTTTGTTTACCCATTAGGTAGTTGATGAGCATTTGAGTATTCGTCACATTTTGGGTTTATGAATAACAATGCTATGAACATTCATGTATAAGCTTTTAAAAAATATTTATTTATTTATTTATTTAAGACAGAGCCTCACTATGTAGTTCAGGCTGGCTTTGAACTCACTATGTAGCCCAGGCTGCCCTCAAGCTCCCAGTGATCCTCTTGCTTCAGCCTCCCGAGTGCTGGGATTACAGGAGTGCAATTATTGGGTCATATAGTGATTCTATGTTTAGCTTTTTGAGGAACTGCCAAGATTGTTTTGTTTGTTTTTTTGAGACAGAGTCTCACTTTGCATGCAGTTCAGGTTGGCCTTGAATTCACTATGTAGCCCAGCAAACTCATGGTGATCCTCCTGCTTCAGCCTCCTGAGTGCTGGAATTACAAGGATTTGATCCTACATCCAGCTACCGCCAAATCTGTTTTGATAGTCGTGAGTTATTTTTCACTCCCATCAGCAGTGTATTAGGGTTCTGATTTCTCCACATCCTCACTAACTAACACTTTGCGTCGCCTGTGTTTGTGTTGACTTCTCAGGGAGTGTGAAGTGGCCTATCAGTATGGTTTCATTTGCAATTTCTTAATAACTAATGATGTTGAGCATTTTATGTGCTTATTTGTCCTCCAGATGTCCTCTTTAATGACATATCCATTCAAACCTTTTGCCCATTTAAAAAATAGTTTATTTTCTTTTCACTGAATTTTGAGAGTTTTAAAAAATATATTTTGGATATAAACTTTTTGTCTGATCTGTGATTTTCAAATATTTTCTTCCCAACTGTGAATTCTCTCTTCATTCTCTTAAGATTGTTCTTTGTAGAGTAAAACGTTTTACGTTTGTCCATTTCTTTGTTTGGACACTCTGTAGTCCAGGCTGGCCTTGAACTTGAATCCTCTTGCTTCAGTCTCCTGATTGCTGGGATTACAGATGTGCTTAAATTGATCTGCTTAAAAGTTTTAATCTTTTTTTCCTCCAAGATACTGGGGATTGAACCCAGGACCTTTGCACTGATTTTTATTCCTAGCCCTATTTTATTATTTTTTTTGGTACTGGCGATCGAACTCAGGACCTTGCGTTTGGGAGGCGGGAATCAGACTCACTGAACTAAATCCCTGGCCCTTATTTTTTATTTTGAAACAAGGTCTTTCAAATGCACATGAGATCTCACAGGCTGGGGTGGAAGTTGCAATCCTACTGCCTCAGCCTCCCAGAGTACGGGGATTACAGGCATCTGCCACCACACACAGTTAAAGTATTTTATTTATTTATTTATTTTAAATAACTTTATTATCAAACACACACACATACAAAAATTAAAACCATTCAGAGCAGAACAATGCAAGGGGAAAAAACTACAATAATATTCAAATACAGTAGAACTCAACCAAAACAAAACTGAAAAGCACTTAAACATTTTTCCATATAATTTAAAAAAGCATCTCAAACACCAACAAGACACCAGAGGATGTGATTTGTTTCAGAAAGATCCCCCAAACCAACAGTGAACAAATAGTGGTCTGGAAAAAAAACTCCAGTTAGCTAGCAGACTCCACATAAGCTAAGCTTCTCCTTAATTTAAATTTCAATACAGTCATATGACATGTGATGGAAACATAATCTGAGAAATAAGTTATTAGGCCATTTCATCCATGTGTATCCTTAATTACACTCTCAGTTTCTCACACTAGAGAAACTATTCAGTATTTACACATGTGTGTCCTATTTATTTCACTTAAGAGGATGGCCTCAATAAGCATCCATTTAGGGGTTGGGGGTTTGGCTCAGTGGTTCTGCCGCCTGCCTTGCAAGTGCAGGGTCCTGAGTTCGATCCCTGGTACCAAAAAAAATGCATTCATTTAGCTATAAATGTCTCTAGTTTCTCATTCTTTGTGGCTGAGTAGTACTCCATTTTATTAAAAAACCACATCTTCTTTATCCAGTTTCCAGTTGATGGGCACTTGGGCGGTTCCCAAACTTTCACTATTACAAGCTGTGCTGCTATAAACATGGATAGACATATATCTCTGTGGTATGATTCTTTTAATTCTTTTGGGAAGATACCCAGCAGAGGGATAGCTGGGTCAAATGGGATCTCTAGCCATAGTTCTCTGAGGTATCTCCATACTGATTTCCACAGTGGTTGCACCAGTCTGCACTCCCACCAACAATGGAGAAGGGTTCCTTTCTCCTCACACCCCCATCAGCATTTGTTACTAGATGATTTCTTCTTTCTTTCTTTCTTTTTTTTTGGGGGGTACCAGGGATCGAACTTGGGACCTTGTGCTTTTGAGGCAGGTGCTGGAACCACTGAGCTAAATCCCTGGCACCTGGATTTTGCTTCTTAATCCATTCTGTCAGTCTATTTCTTTTGATTGGTGAATTGAGACCATTAACATTGATAGTTATAATTGATAGATATTGACTCATCCTTGTCATGATGTTTTACTATTGGTGGCTCTTTTATTTCTTTTTTTTTTTTTTTCCTTTTGCTTTAGCTTCTTACTTTGCCTGGTGGCTTTCCTCTGTTGAGCCTCATGGAGTTGTGATCTTCATTGTCTTCTTCTAGGATATTGCTTACGATTGTTTGGAGTGCTGGTTTGGCATTCATGAAATTTCTCAGGTGTTCTTTGTCGTGAAAATATCTAATTTCCCCATTAATTTTAAAAGATAATTTTGCAGGATACAACAGTCTAGGTTGGAAGTTATTTTCTTTTAGGGCTTGAAATACTTCACTCTAGGCTCTCCTTGACTTAAGGCTTTGTGTTGAAAAATCTGCCATGATTCTGATGGGCTTTCCTTTATAAGTGATTTGTTTCTTTTCTCTAACTGCCTGTAAAATTTTGTTCTTCTGTTGGGTTTCTGGGATCTTGATTATTATGTGTCTAGGTGTAGATTTTTTTTTATCATGGCTAGTTGGAGTTCTATATGCCTCACTTATCTGTATGTCCAATTCTCCACCTCTGGGAAGTTTTCTATTATTCTGTGAATAGCTTTTTAATGTCAATTGTATTTTCTCCTGTTTTTTTGTGGACTCCTATCAGTCTTATGTTATTCTTCCTTGCATCATCCAGCAGCTGCTGGATTGATTTCTTGTGATCCCTTACTACTTTTTTTTTTTTGGTACCGGGGATCGAACTCAGGACCTTGTGCTTGGGAGGCAGGTGCCAGAACCACTGCTCAATCCCTGACCCTATTTTTAAGAGATCTCGGTTTTCATTGTCCTTAACCACAATCCTGTCTTCTATATCTGATATTCTATCTTTAGATTCTCTTAATTTGTTATGCATGCTTTCAGTGGAGTTTTTAATCTCCTGAATATCTGTTTGAATCTGTTTCATGGATTCCATTTCTTTCTTATCTTGGGCGATCATGGTTTCTATTTCTTTATTATGCTGGGCATTCATGGCTTCCAGCATGTTTCTAAGCTCATCTATTTTTTTTTATCAGTTTCTGTTCTAGAGCTTCTAATCATGTCTTTCACTCTGCTCGCCATCTCTGTAGTTATCTGGGAAATTATTTCTGCTTTGAATTTTTCTAGAGCCTCATTCATCTGTTTTGTTACTTCCTGTGCTATCAGTTCAGGGTGTCCAGGTGGTTGATTATCAGACTTTTCCACCTCCTTTTCCCCAGAAATTGCCTTTTGTGGGGTGGAGGTCTGAGTTTGTGACTTGCTTAAATGTCTTCTCATTTTTGTTTTTGGTACTGTCGGTTATAAGTGAATGAGTCTCAGTAAGCCAGCCACAGACCTGCAAGACCCAGACAGACCTCTGGCTGCAAGTCCCAAACTGAGCTCCCTGTCCTCCTGCAGGGCTGAACTTCGCAGGGTTCCACTACAGGTTCCAGCTGTCCCTCCCCTGAAAACAGTTCAGGTTCAAATGGGAGGTGATGATCCCTCCAGCTTACCAAGTATGGTGGTCTGGTGTGCCTATATTGCAGAGATTCTCTCCACTTTTCCAGTGGGCTTCAGTTTTCATCAGGGAGCCTGAGAGAGGCCCTCTCTCTGTTGATCACTTCTGCAACTCAAGACAATGGCCTTTATGTCCCCCTGTGCCTCTGTAGTGTGGAACTAGGTAGCTGCACAGGCAAGAGGCCAGAGGCGGGGCGGGGGTTGGGGGGGCTGTTGTTACAGGCAACAGGGCAGCCAAGCTGCCAGCGGCTGATGGGCCTGGGGGGCGCAGGCCGGGGGAGTCCTCAAGGTCTCCTGGATGCAAGTGGGTGGGGCAAGCCAGATGGAGCAGGGTGCAGCCACCCAGGTCTGACCACAAGGCCAAACCGGCAGCTAGTGTGCCTGCCTGGGTGGGGTGGGGGGTCCTCTAAAGTATTTTTTTTTGTACCAGGGATCAAACTCGGATCCTTGAGCTTGCGCGGCAGGCAGTGAAACCACTGAGCCAAATCCCCAGCCCTAAAATATTTTATTTTGATGAAAACCAACTTGTCAGGTTTTTCTGCTTGTTTTCTTTTTTAAAATTAAAAAATTTTTTTTGGTACCGGGGATCAAACTCGGGTCCTTGCGCTTGTGCAGCAGGCGGCCAAACCACTGAGCTAAATTCCCGGCCCCCTGCTGCCTTTTTTGTTAGTTCCATTTTATCCATTCCATTAACTCCATTTTATCTCTTGAACTTTTGACTATATCTTTTTGTATTATTATTTCAGTGGGTTTTCTTGGGATTATAATGATATAATATACAATTATTATTGTATATAACTTTCAAAGTTTACTGAGAGTTAGTATTTTACCATCCAAATAAAATACAGAAGCTTTACCACCCTGTATTTCCTTTTGTTTTCCCCTTATAGTTGGCACATGTAATTTAACTATATATAAAATCTCCCCAAGGACATTATATATTTTGCTTTCAATAGTCATACACATTTTACAGAATTCAGGAGGAAAAATATAATCTATTATGTATACCTGGGTATTAACAGTTTCTAATACTTTCTATTATTCCTGGAGTTCTCATTTTCCTTCTGCTTTCATTTGTCTGCTTTTAGATTTTCTTGTAGAGAAGTCCTGCTAATTATGATTTCCTCCTGAGTGCTGGGGTAACAGGCATGCACCACCACGCCTGGCCTCTTTGCTTCTTCCATTATTATTCCTTTTAAAATTTCCCTTCAAGCCAGGCATGGTGGTATACACCAATCATCCCAGCACTCAGGTGGCTGAGGGAGGAAGAATCCAAGTTCAAGGCCAGCCTGGGCCACCCTTTCTCAAAAAATAAAATACAAAAATTATTTTCATTTCTGAAGATAATTTTTTGGCTGTAATAGAATTTTGAGCCTCCAGCTTTTCCACTGTCTTCTGTAAATGTATGCCTTTTGCCAGGTTGGAGTAATTGGTCATTTTTTTTTTTTTTTGGTACTGGGAGTCAAACTCAGGACCTTGTGCTTGTGAGGCAGGCGGTGGAACCACTGAGCTAAATCCCCAGCCCTGGAGAAATTTCCAGACATTATTTCTTCAAATATTGTTTCTACACCAATTTCTAGCCTTCTCTTTCTGAGACTCTCATGACACATTTTTAAACCTTTTCATAGTGTCCTGGAAATACCTGAGACTCTGCTCATCTTTTCCAATCTTATACAGTATCCCTCTGCTCTGGAACCTGGGTATTTTTTATTTATTTTTATTTTTTATTTTTTTGGTACTGGGGATCGAATTCAGGTCCTTGCACTTGCGCAGCAGGCGGCAAAACCACTGAGCTAAATCCCCGGCCCCTGGGTACTTTTTATTATGTATCCTCCAGATGTGATTCTTCTTTGTCCTCTGCTCTACCATTGACTTCTGTTCTGTTATCTCTATTATATTACCCAGTAAACTCATTTTGCAGTATTGAAGACTGAACATAGGGCCTTTGCATTGACTTACATCTCCAGTGCTTTTTTAAAATTTCGAGATAAGGTTGCTAAGTTGCCCAGTCTGAGCTCAAACGTGAGATCCTCCTGCCTCAGCCTCCCAAAATGGTGGGGTCCAGTAAACTCTTTAATTTCAGGTACTCTATTTTTCAGTTCTAAATTTCTGTTGGTTCTTTTTTTTCCCCCCATTAAGTTTATTGGTACATTTTCGGTATAAAATACAGTTACATTCATCATTGGGATCTTGTACCATTACATGAGTCTCTTGGTTCTTTTTTTATAGTTTTTTTTTCTCTGCTGGTAATTTCTATCTTCTCATTAATTTTATTATAATAACTGCTTTAAGGTTCTATTTGTTTGTCTGAGACAGGATCTCACTATGTACTGTACTTCAGGCTCGGCTTGAACTCACTATGTAGCCCCGGCTGGTCGAAAACTCACTGCAATCCTCCTGCCTCATCCTCCTGAGTGCTGGGGTCACAAGTGTGCACTACCACGCCTAGCTTTCAAGGTACAGTACTCCTTGCCGTGGAGGGCAAGCGCAGAGCTCTGTACTGGTGAGGCTGTTGCTGCAAGCTCTTCTCAGGACAGCTTTGTCCCACCGAGGAAAGGTTGCATTCAGAGCTGGGACTCTTCACTGAGGCTTTCACCGTATTTCACCTCCTGCTCTGCACCCAGAGCTGCTCACAGCCCCCGAAGCCACAGAACTCGGGATTCTCATCAACAGAATATTTACAGCCACCGCACCAGATTGTTTTTTCTGGCACTTTGGATAGTCTCCACATTCCCTGTGTCAGTGTAAAAAGCATTTCTCTTCCAATTAATTTTTTCTCTAAAATCTTCACGACAGGCTAGTGACAGTAGAAAATATTGTTGCAATTGTACATAGGACTCAGTAGCCAGAAGAGTGAATTTCAAAACTTCTGGATACAGTTTTTGAACAGTATCTGCTTTTTTTTTTAGCTGCTTTGCCTTTTATCATAGATAATGCTTCTTTGTTGCATAGTTTCTTCTTTTTAAATTTTTCATTAGTACATGTTCGCAGTACATAATGAGTGCATTCCTCGGTGTGCTGCATAACGTTTTTTTTTTGGTGCCAGGGATTGAACTCGGGTCCTTGCGCTTGCGCAGCAGGAAGGCGAAACCACTGAGCTAAATCCTCAGCCCTGCATAACTATTTTTGCTGGCTTCCCTTCTCCAACTGAGCAGCGGTTAATTGCAGGTTTGCTTTTTTAGGGGGGGTGTTGAGACAGGGTAGTTCAGACTGGCCTTGAAGCCCAGGCTGGCTTGAATTCTCGAAATCCTTCTGCCTCAGCCTCCCAAGTGCTGGGATCACAGGTGTGTCCCACCACGCCCAGCCAGATTTGCTTTTTTAAAAAGTATGAGATCTCACAGTGTGAGTTCAGGCTGGGGGCGGGAATTTAGCTCAGTGGTTCTACTGCCTGCCTTGAAAGCGCAAGGTCCCGAGTTCGATCCCTGGTACCCCCCTAAAAAAAACAGAAAAGAAAAGTTCAGGCTGGCTTTGAACTCACTATGTACCCCAGGCTGGCCTGGAACTTGCAGCAATCCTCCTGTCTCTGAGTGCTGGATTACAGGTGTGCACAGCCACATCTGGCTGTAGGAGCTTTGAAATTGTCAGAATTAACCTTTGGTGCCATATCAACATGTGAATGAGAGTCTGCCTTGATCCCTTGATCACATTCTAACCACCTGTAATCCCCCCCACCCTGTCTCTCTCTCTCCTCCTCCTTCCTTCTTTTCTCTTCCTTTCCTCCTTTCTTCCCCTGGCTTCCAAGTTGCCTTCCTTCCATCCCTTTTGTGCTACTGGGGATTGAACCCAGAGCCTTCATACTGAGTACATCCTCAGTCCACCCAGTTTTTAACTTTGACACAGAGTCTCACTAAATTTTGAGAAGAGCAGCTCAATCACCCTTTACTGAAATCTGATTCCCATTGAGCCTGTACTCCTGTTTTTGTTTTGTTTTGGTTCCGGGGATCCAACTCAGGCCCTTGCACTTGCGAGGCAGGCGGTGGCACCACTGAGCTAAATCCCTGGCCCTGAGTCTCACTAAATTACCCAGGGGGGCTAGAACTTGTGATCCACCTGCCTTAGCCTTCCAGAGTGCTGGGGTTACAGGTGTGTGCCACCATGCCTGGCTAAAATTATTACTTTTATGTTAAGTGAATTTTACCTCAATTTTTAAAAATCAAAGGTAATGCTTTGAATATCTTGGGATTTCTCACTGGGAAGCCGTACAGAAAATATGGACTACTTCAAAACCGCACGAACTATGTTGATCATATACATCGGCCATGGAGAACCAAGCTGACCTGGGTTCCAGAAAGGGATTCTCTTGTGAACTTTTTTTTTTCTTTTTTGGTACCAGGGATTGAACTCTGGACTTTGCACTTTCGAGGCAGGTGGTAGCACCACTGAGCTAAATCCCCGGCCCCAACTCATGAACTTTTTACCTATGCCATTTTTTTCTGATCCTCTGGTTCATTTTGTAATCATAAATATGTCCTTTGCTGTTATTTGTAAGAACTTTCTTCCAGACATTTGGGCTCCAAAGTTTCCTATTTTCCCCTGTGGAAGGCAGCTAATGTCAGGCCTTGCTAATGAGTTCTCTTGGAGAATGGCATCCAGTCCAGGATATGTGGTTCGGCTGCTCAGGTTTCTGGGTCTTATTGTTTGCCAAAAGAGTTTTTAGTTTTAATTTTCCTGAGTCTTCCTTCTGTCAAGGAATCATTAATACAATCACTTATGAAGTGTATTTATTACCCCCCCCCCCCAAGTACTAGGGACTGAACCCAAGGTCCTCACACTGAGCTATATCTCCAGCCCCTTTGAACATTTTGGAGACAGAGGCCTGCTAAGTGGCTGAGCTGCCCCAGCTGGACTGGACTCGCTGGGATTGTAGGCAAGCCCCACCACGCCTGGCGGCTGGTATCCACTGTTTTAAATGGCATGGGGACTGGGAGTCCAGCTCCGGGGAACGGTGCTGCTCAGCAGGTGCAAGGCTCTATGTTCGATCTCTCGTTTCCTCCCAAAAATAACAACACCAATAAATTAGAAGCAGTGTGTTCGGAAGTCCATTTTTTTTGCTTTGTTTCTTGTGGTGCTGGTGAAGGAACCCAGGGATAGCCCGCCACTGAGCTCATCCCTGGTGTCCTCATTACCTGCTTGTCACCAGGACACAGTCCCAGACACCTTCGACCTAAAGGCAGAGAGGTTTGTTTGGGCTCATGGTTTTCAGGGGTTTCAGTCCATAGTTGTCTGGCTCTAGGCAGAAAGGGGCTGGCAGAAAGGGCTGGCAGAGGAGGCAGAAAGGGAGGGAGCTGGGGAGGGAGATGTGGCAGGTCACACTCCATGACCCACCTCTACCCAGGTCCCCTTCCTAAAGTCAGCTGTAGCTCCCCCATAATTCAGTCACCTTCCAAAAGCACCACCCAGGCGTGCATCTTAGGGGACATCTGGATATAAACCATATCACCCAACCTTTCTTACTTTGAGATAAGGTCCTGTTAAATTGCTCAGGCTGGCCTTGAACTTGCAATCCTCCTGCCTCAGGCTCCCAAGTAGCTGGAATTACAGATGTGTGCTACTATTTCCAGCTGGAAATTTTTATTTCTATTCTAGTAAAAAGAGATGCATGGAAAGAAGCACCCCCTTTGGTTCTCTGACACAGATGAAGTCCTCGGTGGGACTTTGGGGAGGTGATTCGGGGATGGGAGCATGATAACCCCCAGTGGATTGGTCCCTGGATGAGTTCACAGCTGGTTGGGCCTCGTGGGTTCACAGGAGGTGGGACCTGGTGGTAGAAGTGGGCCGGCTTATCTCTTCCCCAGTGCTCCTACTCACTCTGCTTCCTGGACGCTATTCTGTGAGCAGCTCCACCAGGCCCCTCTGCCGGGCTGGCCTGCCCAGGGCCAGCCAGTGTCTCCCACCTTGGGGTTTCTGGAGGCGGCAGTTCAGGTTGGGTCCCAGCCCGGCTAACATCAACACACACCTAGATCCACCAGCGAGCCCACCGCCGCCTCGATGGGCTCCACACACTGATGATGCTTCCCCTTGGGGTTTCAGGGTGGCATCTTAGTCACTTTCCTCATTACTGACAACCACAGTTATTTTAGTTCACAGTTTGTAGAGGTTTCGGTCCATAGTTGGCTGACCGGATCCCATGTCAGGGGAGCAGAGGGTCTGCTTTGGGACGGTGTAGAATTTATGCATGAGGAAAACCTTAAGAGGATATTCTGGTTCCAAGTGTAAATAAAAATAGATTTTAAAATAAGCGGTCTGTGTTCTGCTTTCTTTAGACACAGACTTAAGTAGTGGGAACTCCAGAAGTGTGTCCTTAGCTGGGTTATGAAAATTATATACCAATCTTTATGAATTATTGTAAGCTTAGTCCAACCTCTCCCCCACACCTCCCCCCAAAATCTCTCACGGTATATAATTTTCTTTGCAAATTGCAAAACTTTTTTTCTTGCAAAGTGCACAACTTTCTTGTTAGTTTGCTGAGGCAGTTTCCGCATACATTTACAATCTGGTTAAAGAGTTGGCTCTTTCCAAACATTATTAAACACACGTACACTGGCGGTCATTGTCATAGCCAGGGGCCTCTGGTTGGTCACAAAGACTCTAGGAATGTTTCTGTTTTCCCCATGTACTTCTGTAGGAGAGGGAGAAAACGCCCAGGGAGACAGAGCTCATAAAGATTGCTGCAGCCCTAGCTGTCCTTGTGATGGGCAGGAAGTCACACACTGATCTCTGTGACCCTGATTATTGCTGCAGTGGTGCCAAAACACCATGGACAACTGACCAGGCAAGGATCTGCAACTGCATTGCAGCCCTGTTTTTCAATTTCTTTATTTTCAGTGTTAATCTGATTTATTTTAGCTACATAGTTATGTCGTTATACCTTTAACATATTCACAAATGGTCACTTCGTTTCAATCCAGACAGCTCAGCGTAGTACACATGATGGCAGAAAGATCCATTTGTTCAGACTTGGCTTGCCCTTTTGTTTTTGTTTTAATACTGGAGAATATAAATTAAAATAAAATAAATGGTTTTATCGTTTGTACTCCTCGTTTTACTTCCCTGAAGGGAAAACCTCAGGGCCTTCTGATAGTCCAGGAAGACCTGATTCTCCCTCAAGGAAGGTTCAGCCCGGTGAGTTTTCAGTGCAATTCCCAGGGAAGAGCCTGTAGCTCCACTCATACCTCCCTCACACCAACCGTCGTCATTCTTGTTGACAAATAATGGCTCCTTCCTGAAATAATGGCTCATCTTCCTTGTCTTTTGCATACTCATAAATTGCCACAACTTTTCCCTAGTAAGGCCTTGGAGTCCACTGCGGATCCTCTTCAGCGTAAGGGTCCCCATGCTCAACCACAGCTGCTTCCTCTTCTTCACGATCTTCCGGAGGAGGAGGTGGAGGGGCATACATCAAAGACAGGCTCTTCCACAGGTGGGACGACCACAAGTGGTGGAGGTGGTGCATCGGACACTAGATTCTGGCCACAAGAAGCTCGGCCATTCACTGGATTCTGAAGGCTTACTGAGGTCTTGGAAAGAGGGCGGCCCAGAGCCCCTGTTGCTGGGGGAGCAAGGAAAGGCAGGGCCGGAGGACGCAGACTCCAGAGGAGGGTCGGCCGGGGCTGGCGTCCTTCAGAGGCCTCAAGAACGCGAACGCGGGCTCTGAGAGGCAGAGGAAGCCGGGACGCTGAACCCAGTGCGCGGAGCAAGTCCCGCCTCCCTCCTCCGTCCCAGGGCGCCCCCTAGCGCCCGCTACTGGTGGCGCCTAACGTGCCCTGGGGGAGCCTTGAGGGATCACAGGATTGCACCGCCCGGCTGGGCTTCAGTCAGCATTTCCTAGCTCCTAAAGAAGTCGAGCATCTTCGCAATTGGGGTATCCTCTTTAGAAAAGCGCTGGGTTAAGTTTCCAGTGCATTTACTCTTTGATTGTTAGTCTTATTGCTCTTCGGGGATTTTAAATACATTCTTCAGGAAGTTTGTTTTTGTTTTGTCAGTGCTAAGGATCAAACTTGGGACCTTTGCATCCCAGGTGAGAAGTCTACCACTGACTATATCCCTAAATCTTTTAATATATGTTTTATTTTGATTTTTATTTTTTTGGTAATGGGGATCGAACTCGGGACCTGGTGTTGGAGAGGCAGGCGGCAGAACCACTGAGCTAAATTCCTTTGTTTTGATTTTTGTTTTGTTTTGTTGAGACAGGGTCTCGCTACACAGTTCAGGCTGGTCTTGAACTCACTATGTAGCACAGGCTGACCTTGAACTTCAGTGAGCTTCCTGCTTCAACTTCTGGAGCGCTGGGATTACAGGTGTGCACCACTATGCCTAGTGATGTTTTGATTTCAAGACAGAGTCTCACTGTGTAGCCCAGACTGGGTTTGTTTGTTTGTTTGTTACTGGGGATCGAACTTGGGTCCTTGTGCTTGCGAGGCAGGCTGCAGAACCACTGAGCTAACCCCCCCCCCACTGGGTTTGAACTCATCATCCTCCTGCCTCAGCCTCCTGGGTAATGAGATTACAGGAGTTACCATCACAACTGGTTTAACATATTCCCTCCCCTCCCCTTGGTACTGGGGATTGAACCCAAGGCCTTCATATTGAGCTACATCCCCAGCCCTTTTTATTCCTTATTTCGAGACAGGTTCTCACTGCCTTGCTGAATTGCCTAGGCTGAGCTGGAACTTGTGATCCTCCTGGTTCAGTTTCCTGGAGTGCTGGGATTATACGGTATGCACCACTATGTGCAGCTAATCATTATTGATACAAATCCTTTTGATTACAGATAGTGCCTGACTTACAGTGGCTGGACACATTTTTAATTTCCATCTTTTCCCGGGCTAGTGATCTGCAGTACCAGACTCTGACAATGCTAGGTGGTGACATTGAGCCTCAGCTCCCAAGCAGTTAAATCATTTCAACTTATGATGTGTTTAGCTAGATGGAACCCCATTGTAAGTAACCCATTATATCCACATTCCAGGGGTTATGGCTGAGCGCTTCAGCTTCTGGCTTCTGCTACTGGACTTCCTCTCGGAGTGCTTAAGATCCCAACAGTTGTGTGCACCCGTCAGTGCTTCAGGTACAGTGGCTCGGTCATCCAGCCCTACCCAAAGGGTGCATCCTTAGAGAACTGACCTGTATTCTCACAAGGATCCCAGAGCTCCAGGGGCCCCACCAGCAACTAGGCCGTGAGCTGTGTGCTCTGGGACGTGTGACATGGAAGCTACTTTCATCCAACTTGGACCCAGACCAGAGGTTCTGAACCACCACAGCCTTGATATAACTGTCAAGTTATTTAGGCCAGCCTGATTTATTCAACTTGTTTTGCTTCTTCCAGTCATCTTTAATTGTTTCTATTCTGGTTCCTGGGTCATATTTTTTGTAATTTTTCCAAGGTTAAAACACTCAGCCGTCTTTGCCCCTTCATAACTTCTCAGCATACTTAATGACCCAGGTTCTGAGATCTCACTTCTGTCAGCACTAATACTGCATTGGTGGGCAGCTCCTGCCTCTTTTGAGGATCTCCTGAGGCTACTCACAGCCCAGAGCAGGCCCTGTCCTCTGTCACAGCTGGGGCAGGTGAGACCCAAAAGGACACAGGTGTTCACACCTCAGGCTCCTCACTGAAGCTCTCTCTTTCAGAGGCCACTTGCTGGCTCCCTTGGTGGGTTGAGGTGGGACTCAGGGAGTTTCTGGGGGCTCTGCTCCGGGAGCCCCAGGGGGTTGGGAGCAGCCAGGCTTCCGGGCTGAGATCCAGGAGGTGGGCAGGGCTGGGGCACAGGGGTCCACAGGGCTCACTGCTCTGCAGACTCAGAAGCGCCTTTGCCCACAGGGGGCATGCGGGGCCGGACCCTGAACCCTAAGACCATTTACCCTGTGCTGCCAAGACTCCTCGCCCTCCTGCCCTTGTCCTGTCAGAAGCAGCTTTGCTGCAGAAGCCACAGCCAGGTGGGACCCTTTGTCACACGATCCCCTCCCTTCCGTTCCAGATCCCCTTCAGTGTCTCCTTCTGTGTCCCCCTCTCTGACCATCTCCCACAGCAGCCTCCACACACAGGGTGGGCTGCGCTGGCTTAGGGTCGGAGGGACGGGGGCCTGGCCATCCCTCGGCCCTCCCAGGCCCTGCCCCTGCCCCGCACTCCTCCCAGCCTCCCACTGCCCCTCCTGGCCTGGCTCCGTCCCTCCAGCAGGGCACAGCAGGGCCCCTCCCTTTCCTGCTTGTGTCCCTTGCCCACATTGCCCGCCATGCTCTGCACCACCCAGGACGTCTCCGTGGACACCAGCCTGTTTCCGGAGAAGCTGAGGAATGGGGAGCTGCAGGACAGTGGAGACAAGTGGGCGATGGCTGCAGATGGGCCAAGCCAGGAGGGGCTCAGTCCCACCTTCGTCCTCCAAGAGACCTCACTGTGACGGGGGGTACGGCCTCTGTCCTCACTGCCAGGAGCTCCCAGCACCCAAAGTCCCCTGTCCCTCCAAGGCCAGAGCCCCTCACTGTGCCTGCCCTGGGCAGAGGGTAGGGCTGTCATGGCACAGGGACAAGGGGCGGGTGGGAGCTTTCTTGACTATCCCGAACCTTTCTGGAGCGCAGGTGTTGAAAGTGTTAGGTCTCACAACTCCTTCACACTATAAAAGCAGAACAGAGGGCCAGGGATTTAGCTCGGGAGGCGGGGATTTAGCACAGTGGCGCAGCGCCTGGCTTGCAAGCACGAGGTCCTGAGTTCAATCCTCAGCACCAGGAAAAAAACAAAAAAGACAAAAAAACCCAGAGAGGTCTGGCTTCTGTGGGTTGTACCATTGATCATTACTGCATAGAAATTAAAATAGAGATTTTAGGGCTGGGGATTTAGCTCAGTGGTTCTGCCGCCTGCCTTACGAGCTCAAGGACCAGAGTTCAATCTCCAGTACCAAATAAATAAATAAAATAAAATAAAATAGAGATTTTTTAAGCCAGGGATTAGCTCAGTGGTTCCGCCACCTGCCTTGCAAGTGCAAGGTCCCGAGTTCGATCACCAGTACCCAAAATTAAATAAATAAATAAAAATGTTAAATAAAGTATTTATGTAAAAGTAACAAACTAAATCAATTCTATGTCAATATATATTTTTATGAAAAATAATTATTTTCCATATTGGAAAATATTTAACAAGAAGAGTGGTATGTTTTTGATTTTTACAAATATCTTAACATCTCTCCTAACAGCTGGATTCTCCTATTTCTCTATTTTATCTGTTGCAACAATACACCATGTGGATTCTAGAAATTCCATTATACTTGTGACAGAAAAGAGTGAAAAGCCGGACGTGGTGTTGCATGCCTGTAATCTCAGCACTCAGGAGGCTGAGGCAGGAGGATTGCCACCATTCAAGGCCAGCCTGGGCTACATAGTGAATTCAAGGCCAGTTTGAACTACATAACAAAACCCAGTCTCTAAAACTAAAAAAAAAAACTTTTGGTCACTTACCCCAGGGTTCCCAGACCACAGCTTGAATACCCTGATCCCTTTGAATTACCCAATAGAGCAGGGGACCCCAAACCTTTTTTGTAAGGGCCAGGTAGCAAATATTTTAGGCTTTTCAGTCTCTGTCAAAGCTACTCAACTCTGCTTTGGTATCAGGAAGGCAACCATAAATAAGACTTAAACAAGTGAGTGTGGCTGTGTTTCAATAAAACTTTATTTACAAAGATGGGTGGGGAGCTGGATTTGGACTACTAAGTAGAATAAGACTACAAACCAAGTGCCACAAAAGGAAGAGGGCCTCCTGCCTAATTTATTTTAACCAGGCTCCTCCTAGAGGGAGAAGGAAGAAACTACCTTAATCTTCTATTTCTAATACTCTTGTCCCATTTGGTAAACACCACAGTGGCCACCACAGTCCTTATTTACCACTTGGCCAGCTCCGCCCCTCCACAGCCCACCCAAGCTCCATCCAGCCTGCCCTCCTACGGTGTATTAGAAAGCCAAGGGAGGGGCCGGGGATTTAGCTCAGAGGTTCTGCCTCCTGCCTCGAGTTCGATCCCCGGTACCAAAAAAAAAACAAGGTTAAGAGAATCATGCATTTTGGGCTGGGGATTTAGCTCAGTGGTTTTGAAACCTGCCTTGAAAGCGCAAGGACCCGAGTTCGATCCCAGGTACCAAAAAAAAAAAAAAAAAAAAATAGAAAGCCAAAGGAGGCGACAGCGATGTCCCCCTCACCAACCACCTCTGCCTACCCAGAGTCCCATGACAGGCAGTGCAAGAAAGCACAGTAAACCAAGTCCCGGGGAGCAGCCATTCCTCCAACTCCTGAGCCAGCCCACCTTCCTGTCACTTGTCACTCGTGCTCCTGGTAACTTCTGGAGCTTCCTTCCTCCACACCTGTGTTCCTAGGGGCAGAAGCTGGCCAGGACCAGGCTCTGAGCTGCCTCTGCGGCCTCTAGCTGCTCCACCCACCGGTGCCCCAGGACTGGTGGGACCAGAAGTGTCCCAGTGAGCCATGTTTTTCTTCTCACTGAGGAGATGAAGGGCGTTTCTCCCGGGCTTGGTTGGTTTGTATACCCCAGGCTCCAAGTTGTCATTTCTCAAGTGCAGGCAGCACTGAGCTTATCAGGGAGACCAAGGCCTGGTCCCTCTTTTGGGTGCTCCCAGTCACCCCGGCCCTTCCTTTGTGTTCCCCTGCACTCTGCCAGCCCTCTTGGCTCTCTCCAGTTTGAGGAGCTGGCCCCTGGTCACGCAGGACTTTTCTAGGCACCAAGAACAACTTGGCCTGGAAAGAGCTTGAGGCACCCTGAGAAACTTGCTCTGCTGGGCCCTGCTTTCCTCAGCCTCCACCAGCTCCATCCTTCTTCTGGCCGCCTGGTCTTCTCCACCAGAGTGGTGTGGCCGCCCCCAGGGTCAGATATGATGAGACAGATGCTTGGTTCTGAGCAGGGTGGGCCAGGGCCAACTCCAAAGCGGGTCTGCTCAGTTATCAAGAGGCACACCAGCCCCTTGGGGGCCCCCAGCAATACAGGCAGAGCTAGTCCCTTTGTCCCCAGAAAGAGGGCATGTGCCACCCATTGGGAGGAAACTCATCTGCCCTCGTGTTACCATCCTCCAGCTCACCAGGAAGATGCTGCTATTTGGCTTTAAAAATAGAGCATTGAAGCTGGACTTTTATGGTCTTGTGAAGAGCGCTGCTCATGCCCTCCCACACCTGGGCCCTGCCCCTGCCTGGCCCTGTCCAGCTGCCCAGAAGCAGCTCTGCACAAGCCCTGCAGGGTCCCATGCAGATTTACGAGTTCAGCCTTGGCTCGGGCCTTCTCCCATGGCTCCCAGCCATGGGCCAGCTGCTCTCCCACAACCCTTTAGCTTGGGCTGGGACGTTCTGTGTCTCTTTTCCTACCTCCACCCCAGCTTGCTGAGTCACCCTGCACCCCCCTTTCCCCTGCTGCCCTGGCCAGTTCTGTGGAGGAACAGACCTCAGCCCTCCCAGCCCGCCCTGGGCAGACCTCCTTTACGCTCACAATGACAGGGACGGCTTGTGCCAAACGGTAACCCTGGTCTGTCTTGAATGGCGAAATTTAACAAAAAAGGTGATTCCCTCTCTGCCTGGAGCTCAGGTAGCAGCTCTGAAACTACACCGGATCTGGAAAGCTCATCTCAGTGTGTAGACTCTGTGGTTAATTAGTCCTCCAATTATTTCTTCAGGGCCAGGGCCAAATTCCATTAGCGCTCTCTCACATTTCTGGCACCTCTTGGCAGGACTTGGGGAGGACCTGGGAGGACAACATCTGAGGGAAGAAGCTGGCTTTGGGGGCCAATTTCCAGCCTGACTGTAGAAACAACTCCAGGGCCAATGAAGCCTCAGGCAGTAACGGCACCGGAAGCTCACCAAACCCAGGCCCGGCTCCGTTTGCCTTGAGGTTCGGTTTCTAACATAATGGAAGGAGAAGGCTGTGAGTACCACCCCTTGGAAAATATATACATTCTGCTTTCCAGGTTCTTCTGGGATGTAATTGAGTACATCATCAATATCCTTCACAAGTAGGGCCTTAAATGGTGCCTGTGAGCAGCTTCCAGGACAAGATCTTTTCTTTTTCTTTTTCTTTTTTTTTTTTTGGTACCGGGAATTGAACTCAGGACCTTGTGCTTGTGAGGCAGGTGGCAGAACCGCTAAGCTAAATCCCGGCCCCAAATAAACCTGACAAGATCTTTTCAAACAAGACAGTTGGGGCTATCTAAATTTCTCTGGAAGTTGGAATGTAAGCAATGTGAGCTTCATGGCTTAACCTGTAGATATCTCATGTCAACAAAAGCAGGAAAAATGTGCAGGGACCAGAGAGGGAGAAAAATGTAGTGATGAGGAGCAGCTGGAGAGACCCTAATCGAAGACAACAATCCTTCATTCCTTACTGCCTCTTGGACATTGGGGAAGCAATCGTGGTGCAGTAGAACATGGTGCATGTTCCCTCTTCAGTTTCCTCTCTGCCTGTTTTGACCCCACCCCAGCCAGACCTGTTCCCACAGCTACCAAGAGCCTAGGGGCCCCACTTAGCTTTCCCATCAGCACCTGGGGCTGCTGCCATTCTGGCCCCTCCCCCTGCACCTGCCCAGTCATTTCTGTCTCCTCCCTACGTGCAGAGGGTTTGTGGGAGCCTTAGGGGAGATTAGGAAAGAGAGGCACCGTAACTTGAATTCGAACACAGTCTAACCCTTTCCTTTCCCACTTTCCTGTGGCTGTCACAGAAGAGTCACTGTGACGTCCCCTCCCAGCGTGAAGGATGAGGGTCTCCGTCCTGTGCTCCTGGGAGCTCTTCACCACGGAGGTGCCCGCGGCCTCTCTCGGTCTGCCTGCTGGAACTCGGAAGCTGGGCCTGAGTTAAATCCACTGGCCGAGAGTCAGAGGGAAGACAGGTAGGGGCTGGTACCGAATCCAGGTCCCTAACAGAGTCAAAGTGCAGGAGAATGGGATAAGCATGACGGTCATTTGTCACCAAGAGCTGATGCAAGTGGGTTGGAGAGGAGGAGGACATCTGCCTCTCCAGAGACTCGGGACCCCACCTCTGCTTCCTTTGTTCTTTGGCCAGAGGCGATGGCTGTTGTGGAGTCAAGGCCAGAGCATCCCAGCCCTCCAGCATACAGACGAGACCGCATGGGCCACTTCTGCAAGACATAGGATGCAAAGTGAGTAGAGAAGCCGGTGCGGCCTTGCTTGGTCGAGGCCCTGTCACCTGAGGCCTGGGTTCCTGGCGTCTTTCCTAGCGTCACAGTCCGACAGCAGTGGCCTGGCTATCAAGTGTGGGCCGCATGATCTCCTGACACCCTGGGCCTGGCTGAGAGGCACAGCAGAGGCCCCACGAGGATCAGATTTTGGCTGAGAGGGAGGTGAGCAGGAGGCCAGGTGCCCCGGGGAGAGCTGGCCCCAGCCAGGGGCTGGACAATGGGCTGAACAGTGGAGGCAGGAAAATCTCCCATCTGGGCTCCTCCAAGGAGTGGCCTCCTTCAAGGTGCAGGTCCAGCACATGCCAGGTTGACTCTGCCCCAACTCTTCCCTCCTGTCCAGCAGTCCCTCTCCCTGGGGATGGAGGGCACCACTCCCTGGCTAGCTACCCCACCTCACCAATCTGCCAGAGTTCTAGAGGACAGCTTCCTTTGTTCGCTCTTGAACATATTTATCAGTCGTTACTGCATGTAAGGGCCTTGGTCACCAATACAACTAAGGGTTTTGCTATGTCCCCCAGGTGCCACTGTCAGCATTTCAGAGTTGTCCCATTTAGTCTCAGAATTGTACATTTTAGCTTTACCCGAAAAAAAGAAAAAAAAAACCCTTAAGCTTTAAGATATTTCCTAACGATGCTATTTAGAGGAGAGAGTTAGTGAAAAATGTCTTCTACAAAAACAAAATTGACTCCCTTTACAATATTTTGGCAAAGATGGCCCTTCCTTTACCGCTGAGGGCACTCTTGACCTGATCAGTGAGCTCAACCCGAATTCAGACACTTGACTACTCTACAGTTCCATCTCCTCATCTGTAAAGCAATCTGTATGTGGTTCTTGCGCGGATCAAGAGATGAAAGCACATTGGAGTGGAACACTTGCCTAGCATCCATGAGGGCCCTGGTGTGATCCCCAGCACCCCAAGAAAAGATGCACTAAAGTGCTTAGGTCGGCTCCTGGCATAGCTTTAGCACCTAAGCAGGTGGGCCGTGGTTGTAATTGTGACCGTTGTTCCTTAGACAGTTCCTATCAGCTTCCATTTTTGCATCATCGAAGCTAAGGTCCAGGAAAGCCAGGAGACAGCGGTGAGCAGTGTGTGCTGGAAGCCCCCACCCTGCACTGCTGCCCCCCACTCTGCTGCCTCCTTGGCTCGCTGTTCTCCTGGAGGCCGGATCTGTCCTGCACGGGTGTCCTGGATGGGAGGTGGGCGCAGTGCCAGGAGGTGAAGCCACTTGGCCACTGGGGACCCTCCTGGGTGCCCTTCATTGCCCAGGCCCCAGCCCTGGAACCTGCTCCTTCTTCGTCCTCTGACACTAAGAACACCTGTTTTTCCCTCCTTTTGGAGAAACTGCATTCCCATGAAGCCATTGTCTCACCCTGTGAGAAACACGGGATCAGCCCCACCCCAAGAACCAGCCTTAGCTCTTCTCTCTGAGAGAGCAGGAAGAAACTGACCCCGACTCAGCTCTGGGCAGGACAGGGCTGACCCAGTGTCCCCACTCCCTTCCCCGAGGCCCTGGGGATGAAGATTCCCTCACCCAAGTACCTGGGCCCAAGCCCTACCTTGAGAGGATGCAGGTAGCGGAGCCCACGCAGGAAAGGTGGCCAGGCGGGGCTGGGCAACTCATGGCCGAGTGTGCGAGTGAGGTGGGCAATGTAGCTGGTGGCCAGCACCAGCACATCCAGCTTGGAGAGCTTGGTGTCTGGTGGCACGGCAGGCAGAGTGGCTTGCAGGGCCAGGAAGGCCTGGCGTAGGGTCCTCACTCGGCTGCGCTCCCGCGCCGCGTTCTCAGGACTGGCCTCGCCCTGCACAGAGGACCCCCCTTGAGTGGGTCTGCCCCGGGCCCCATCTGAACCTGCCTTCAAAGAGCATCCTGCTGCCCAGTCTCCCACTGGAGAAGCAGCACTGAAGGGCCTCAGCCCATCTTTGTGGTTCCCACCCTGCTCTGGTTGCAGCTGCGGCAAGGCCTGGGCTGGGGTCAGATGGCAGCAGGGTGGCAAAGCCTGGCTCAGAACCTGAGTCCTGGGTTCCCTCTGCTACTCCACTAATGCCTGTCCCACTCCCACGTCTGAGCCCTGCTTTGCCTTGGGGCCGTGGGAAACACAGCCTCACTGTGCTGAGTAGCACAGAACCTTGACCCAGGAGGTTCCGAGACGAAGAGACTGCTGGGGAAAGGACCCTGAGCCATAGGGCAAAGGAACAGGCCAGGTTCTGGCCCTGCTGCCGGGCGCAGCTTGGGGGCCGTGGGCAATGCACACCCCTCCTCCAGCCTCAGTTTCCTCCAGAGGAGCTGGGCCAGCTCTCCGAGCTGTGCTCTGGTTGAGACCAACTCTGATTCATGCCCGCCACCCCCAGCATAGCACTGTGCAGGCTTAGGGACTGTGTTCCATTTGAGGAGCAGCAGTAATCCTGAAGGAAGGCATCTCATGGCCCTCCAGCCCCTGCCTCCCCTGCTCCCTCTGCTGGCCCAGGATTTCCTTACCCTGCCACAAGCTGGGCCCCTGGCCCTGGCCTCTCCAGGGCCAGGGGCAGCTCTGCTCCATCTTTGGTCACTCCAGCTGCTTTCTTCCCACAGGTCTTGCCTTGTCCTGCTGAGGCGGCGCCTCTTCCTATCAGTGCCTGGCAGCAGCCGCGCTTTGGCCTTAGCCCGGCCGTGCTCCACTCTTGGCATCGCTGGTGTCCCTCGGGCCTCCCTGTGTGACATGCCACTCCCCTGGGGTACAGGGGTGTAGCCCCGCAGCAGAACCACGGTGGCTGAGGGAGCTCTTGGGCTCAGGGTAGCTGGGGCAGGCTGGCCATCCAGCCGGCAACGTCCACTTCTGAGGAAGTTGGCGCCAACTCAGTCCTGCTTTGCTCCTTGCTCTGGGAAAACTGCCCACCCGGCACAGCCCCCGCGAGAAGCCTCCACCCGCCTCCCAGTCAGGCTGAGGGGTGGGGGTGATGGATGCTGGGAGTGACCAGATGGTGGGAGGAGCCCATGCTGAGGGAGACAGGAGGGTGGGTGGAAAGGGTGCACCCTGGGCCATGGCTGACTCTGAAGACCCTACTGTGGTGGTCCCGTGGCTTCAGCTTAGGGGCTCAAGCCCACAGAGGGCCCGGGACCCCCATCCTCCATGCCAGAAGATGGCCTGGGAACATCCCAGAAAGGCCTTTCCTCCCCTGGCCGATGAACATGACCTTCCAGCCACAGGCAGCTGCTCCCCACCCTCCAGGATGCCTCCCACTTCCGGCCCAGCACTTTTACTTCTACCTTTCCAGGTCCTAAAAAGCCTAACCTAGCTCCACCCAGGGAATGCTGCCCATCCTCCGGGGCTCTGCTCTTCATGTAGGAGGACCTCAGGCCCCACGGAGCCCATGGCCCCATCTGATTAGCATGGCCCCAGCCCGGTTAGTCTCCTAACAGTTCAGCACCGGTAGGTCACTGTGTGCCAGGAACTGTGCTCAGCACTATGACCATCATTTTCTTTATGTCTCCAAGCAACCCTGTAAGAAAAGGGACTCATCTCAGAGGTGGGGAAACTGAGGCATCAGGAGGTGAAATAACATGGGCAACGTCAAGTCTAGCGAGTGGTGGGTGGGATGAACACCCAGGCAGTTGGCTGAACTTGGGAGGCCTCCCCTCATCCTGTGCTGTGCTGCTCCCATGCTGTACATGAGGCCTCTGAGGGCAAGGACCACGGCCTTTCCTGAGAACATCACTTCCCCACATGACTAAGCAGGGACAGGAGGCTGAAGGAATAGCAAATCCACCCCAGTAACCCAGTCTGGCCTTGAATTATAGCCTCTGCCTGCAGCAGAATCCATCTTGGATGTCCCCTGTCCTCCAGTCTTAAACTCCACGGAAGACAAAATAAGAGAAGGTACAACTGTGGATATTCATACAGTGAGAGAGACACCCAGCCAACCAGAGAGAAAGGGAAAGGAAAGAAAAGAAAAGTAAAAGCAACCTGAATGTTCATCAATAGGCGTTTTAGTTACTTTTCGCTGGTAGATGAGACAAAATACCCAACACACAAAGTTAAAGGGGGAAAGGTTTATTTAGCTCACAGTTTGTAGAGATTTCAGTCCATAGTCGGCTGGCTCCAAGGCAGGGTGGGGTGACAGAGGGGCGTCCAAGAGGAGAAAAGTTCATGGTGGGCAGAAGGCAGCAAAGCAAACAAGAGAGGTAAGACAAGCCTCTTTCTGTCCCTTACATTGTATCCAGACTACCAGAATTAGAGGGGTGCCAGACCAATGAGAGGACCAATTTAGTAATCACACACCCTTAATCCCAGCATCCCACACTCTAGATTCAGCCACTTCTGAAAAGCCCCACCTGTGACCGCATGAAACTTTGGGGGGACATCTCAACATAGGCTGTAACAGTAGGGAAGCAATAAAATACATGTTGGTATATCCACATCATGGGTTAATGTGCAGTAATAGAAAGAATAAGACTGACTTTTGTATTCATAGTGTCATTTAAAAAACTCTCCAAGATACATAGTGAAGAGAGAAAACTTCATTGTAGATAAACATAAGATTCCAGCCAGGCAAAAAATACAAAAAAAAAAAAAGGTAAAGTGTAAAGGTTGTATGCTACGGGAGTGTGTAAAGAAGACCAAGATGCATACCGAACTCTTCTTTCTCACTCCAGTGCAGACAATTAAATACCCACCTCATTCACTGTCGTCTCTGGAATACAAAGGGTCTCTTGCTCACCTTCTTTCCCACCCACCCCTCATCCTCCCCTCCCTCGCTTCATCTGTTACCTTTGCTTCCATTCTCATTATTCTCCCCTATCGTAGACAACCATTCCAGTGTCTGCCATATTTCTTTTGTTAGTAGGCGTGTTTTTTAAATATGTGCACAAAGCCTCCTCTCTCTGAAGGGGGGCCAAACTTCTGACTTGTGGCTGACAGATGTAGCAGGGCAGGCTGTCAGAGGGACATGGGGGTGAGTTTAGAGAGGACACTGTAGGGTCCTCTTGGTTCCCTCCTTTAATTCCAATCATCTCCTGTTAGTGTCGTGCTTTACGCCATGAATGTCTGCATTCATGAGAATACTGCTAAACTTGATGGTTTTAGTGAAATTACAAATGATGATGTGATATTATTATGTATACTTTTTGTTCTTCTAAATAAAGAAACTCTAATGGGTCTGTATTCTTCTCCTTCTCCTCTTCCTTCTTCTCTTGAGACAGGGTCTTGGTATATAGTTCAAGCTCACTATAACTCACTGTGTAGCCCAGGCTGGCCTCTAACTCACAGGATGTGATATTATTATATCTCCTCACTTGTCATGTTTTTGTTATGACTGTTTGCTTGCCTCCTACCTTACTTAAACTGAGTCTTTATACTTGGAAAGATTCAAAATATACACTACTCTTATAAAGTAATTCTCTTATTATTTTGGTACTTTTTAAATTTTGGTTTGGTTTTTTGAGACAGGGTCTTGCTTTGTAGTGCAGGCTTGCCTTGAACTCACCATATAGCCCAGGTTGGCCTCTAACTCGAGGTGTTCCTCCTGCCTCAGCCTCCTGAGTGCTGAGATTACAGGCATGTGCCACCATAGCCAGCTATTTATTTTTGTATATTTTAGATAAAGAAAAATTCTAGGTATTAGACAGGCAAAGGCGTATTTTAGTTTTCAGTGCCAACCATGTTTCTGGTGAGTTTATCAAAATTAGCCAAATACTAGAACTGAAAGAGACTTTGCTGAAGATTCACCTAGTATATGAGAAATTTTAGGAAAAGCTAAATTTCCTGTAAAGAAAAAAACAATATTCTCAAACTGAGCATGGCAGCACGCACCTACAATCCTAGCTACTTGGATGCTGAATCAGAAAGATAACAAGTTCAGGCCTGGGGATTTAGCTCAGTGGTTCCACCGCCTGCCTTGCCTCGCAAGTGCAAGGTCCCCAGTTCGATCCCCGGTACCAAAAACAAACAAAGAAACAAAACTTTATCTTTGAGAACCCTGAGGTGATCAAAGCCACCGAATGTCAGTACCTTGGTCATTTGTCCATGCCAAATGGATAGTGGGAAGGTGATTGGTACAGCAATGCAAAAAACTGCTAAAGTGAGAGTGACCATACTTGTTCAGGATCCCTACTTATTAAAGTACTTTAATAATCAGAAAGCCTGGGGCCAGGGATTTAGCTCAGTGGTGCTTCTGCCTGCCTCGCAAGCACAAGGTCCCAAGTTCGATCCCCAGTACCAAAAAAAAAAAAAAGTGAACACAATAATCAGAAAACTTACTTTGCTCACGATGCCCTTCAGCAAAGCACTGTTGGGGATATTGTACTTCTCAAAGCTTTACCTGTTCCTCAAACGAAGCATGTGAAACAGGAACTGGATGAGATCATCTTCAGAGTGGGCAGAGTTGTAGATCCAATAACAGGAAAACTCTGAGCAGGAACTACCTACCTGGAGAGTCCATTCAGTTTGGAGACCACCCAGCTAACCACAGCTCTGGAAGAACTCAACATCTCTTCAACACAGTGAAGGGCTGGAAGAAGGAGACAAAGGGAACATTTTCTACTTCGCGTTACAAACTGTCCAGTTTCTCTCATGGCATTTATGAAACAGTAAAGGGCTTGTTACAATTTTTCATTTAAAAAAAAAAGAAGGATAATAAGTTCAAGGCCAGCCTGAGCAATCTAGCAAGACATTGTCTCAAAATCAATCAATCAGTCAATCAATCAATCAATAATAATAATAATAAAAAGGTGGGCTGGGATGCAGCTCAGCAGGGAAGGGGAAAAAAGAAAGACATAAAGGGATAGAATTAACTTTCAAAAACTAAGACGTACAAGGGAAATGTTATTGCAGGAAGAGAGGAAAGGATAGGAACTCTTTTAAAGGAGAATTATGCATTGCAAAAATGGAGGAAGAGATCATGAGGCAAACTATACAGGACTACTTCTCAAGTCAGAGGTGGAAAAAAGTCCACATTAACTCAGCAAAGCTTGTGCACAATGTTAGTACAGACGGACTCTGAAGTCTCTATGGGACAATGACCAACACTCCCTAGAGTAGGGACAAGGGCTAAAAATCTATGGGAATTTTCTGGAAAGCACCAATTATAGAAAATAATAAATAGGATCTGTAAACTAAGACACTGTACATTAACAGCCCACATAAAAAGAATTGTACAGGATCACCAAAAAGAGCCCACATTTTCTAGTTAAGTCAGACTTACAGTTAGCCAGCATTGGAAAAAGTCCTAAACCATATTTAGATTTTGCCAATGAGAAACAGGTAATATTGCAAAAAGACTCCTATTCGAGTCCCGTTTCCCTTTCTGATTGTAAATCCAGAAATAAGATTTGGTTATACCCACAAAATCTGTGGAATTCCAATTTCTCACAAGTCTGACCTTTTGTCTCTACAGCTATTACTAATAATGTTTGGTACGTGGGAAAGGGATGATTTCGTTGGGAAGGAATTCAAAATGATATTGTGTTATTATCTGACTTTTTCTGCCATGTGACTATATGTTTCCATCCCCAAGCTGGAATCTGGTGCGATACCAAAATACTAGGACAGATCAAATTATTAACAACAAATAAAGTTTACAATAATTTGGGTATTAAAGACCAATTTTTCTTAAGATTAGAACTAGCCATTTCACATGAGGTTATAGCCATAACGTCTCTTCGGCCAAAAGAAAAAATAGAGTTAAAAGATAATAAAGTACTTCATAAGGTATCCATGATTAGAGGGGAAAGCACTGTCAGTCTGATTAAAGACTATAGGGTTTCTTCCGTGGGAATCCGTGAAATGACAGACGACTCCAGTGCAGCGGGAGGCCTCGGGGGGCCCAGGCGCAGGAGGCCATGGAGGCTTCCGGGGAGGCTTTGGCAGTGGTCTTCAGGGCCTTTACATGGCTAGGCTGTGAGGCCCACAGTGGAGACCAAGGACACTGGATCCCTGTCACCAAGCTGGTCCAGCTGGCCAAGGATGCACAGATCAAGTCCCTGGAGGGGACTGCTCTCTTGTCCCTGCCCATCAAGGAGTCTGAGACCCTTGGAGTTTTTCTCTGGGGCATCCCTCAGGAATGCAGTTCTGAAGACAGGCGGGTACAGAAGCGGTGTGTTGGCCAGTGGGCAGGTTCAAGGTATTTGTCACCACCTATTGTCATCACTACAATGGTCATGTCCAGTTTGGGCAGAAAGTCCTCCAGGGAAGTAACCACCGCCATCCGAGGGGGCATCATCCTGGCCAAGCTGACTGTCATCCCTGCATGGAGAGGCTCCTGGGGGAACAAGATGGGCAAGCCCCATAGCATCCCTTGCAAGGTGATAGGCTGCAGAGACTCTGAGCTGGTGAACCTCATCCAATCCCAGGGGCACTGGCGTCATCTCAGCCCCAGATGGTGCTGGTGGTGGCCACACTGACGACTGCTACATCCCTCCCAGGGGCTGCACTGTCACTCTGGGGAACTTTCCCTAGGCCACCTTTGGTGTCATTTCCAAGACCTACAGCTACCTGACCCCGAAACTCTGGAAAAAGACCTTATTCACCAAGTATCTCTACTAGGAATTCACTGCATCCTGTAAAAACCCACAGCAGAGTCTGTCCCAGGACTCAGCTCCAGCAGTAGCTCCAGAAGTAGCTGCAACACAGGGTTTTTATACAAGAAAGTGAAGGAAACCTTAAAAAAAAAAAAGACTACAGTGACAGATACAGAGGATGATGTGATATTAGGAGGCCCTATTGCACTCATTTGCTCCTCTTCTTTAGTCTATACTATGTTTTTAATGATCATAACTTTCTTTTATTTATTAAGTTTTTTTGAGATAGGGTCTCACTGTGTAGCCCAGGATGACCTCAAATTCCCTTCAATCCTCCTGCCTCAGCCTCCTTAGTGCTGATATTACAAGTATGCACCACCATGCCTGGCCAAATTAACTTTTGTTTTTCACATAACTAATAGATGAACTCAGAATGTATCACTAAACTTAGCAGACTTCTGGCCTCCACTAACCTGGAGCTAATAATGCTTTAACCTAACATCTGAAACCTACAAGACAGATTTCCCCACCTTCCTATAGCGCTCGCTACTGACATTCCCACCAAAGACGTGGGTATTGACATGACTTCATTTTAGTTCGTGACTATAAAAGTTCCTCTTACACGGTGGAATGTGCCATTCAGGGTAACTTGAATCTATGTTCCCAGGTCATGGTTACTCATCTTTGGCTTGGAATAAACAATGTTCCTAATTTCTTAAAAAACAAAACAAAACCACAAAACGAAAAACTCTGCCTAATGCACCACAAATGTTTTGCTGTTAAAACTCAGGGTCCTATGAAACTACTTCGAGAATCCTAAGGAGCAAGGGAATGTGAGAAGCACAGAGCCTCACTGGGGTGAGAGATCCCTGCTCTTGAGAGCTGCGTGTCATGACCTCGGATAGAAGAACGGCATTTGGATAAGAGCAAAACTGCATGCTCTCCAGGCCTGAAAGGATCGTCTCTCGCACCATAGATGTATGACTACTCCAAAGGGGTCGGATGCCGAGCTTTAAGTGAGCCAATAGGCAACAGAGGTGCCCAGCTCAAGACCTTCAGACCAGGCTAAGAGCTCCTCACAGAAAACTCTACAACCCCAGGGATCTGATCAGGCACCCCAGTTTCTTGCTCTCTAGCTATCTGTGAGACAGAAGAGGCCCATGAAACAAACTGCAAGTTCTCTTAGCTTTCAGCACAGTGTTTCTTTCTCGGAAAGCTAAAGTGGGCCTCCCGCAGAATCTCCCATTTAGAGCCCAGCAGAAATGTAATCGGGTCAGCATCAAGGCCAGACTTCCAGGGGAAGCTGGGACTGTCCTTTCCAGGTGGGAGACAGATGTGGCCTCGCTCCCTCTGCAGGAACTTACCTGCTGTCACTATCAGCCAATACTGCTCCCAGGCAAGGAGGGGGTCTGGCTCCAAATTTGCAGAGCCTGGTCACATCTATCGCCATGACAGGACACAACAGGGAAAAACCCTATCAAAGTCACCTACAGCCACGTGGAAAGAGATCTTCTTGTAGCCAAGTCCATTCCCAGGGCTGCACGGCCTGAAAAGCTTTGAGGAGCTCCTCCTCTTCCAGGATTCACTCCTTTGGAGAGTGCAGTCATAGTCAGGGGAACGTGGACTTCTCAGCCTTTCACGTCAGGGCTGTGTCCACAGCAGGGTACCAGAGTAGAAAGGAAAACCTGTACAGTGAACACAAAGTCCACAAAGTCCCCAGTGACCAGCATCAAGTGAGACTGATGTCCAGGGGCACTGTCCACACGCCCAGAGGCCCAGAGGCCATTTCAAACATTCCGGCATCTCATGCAAGTGCCCTTGCAGGCAGCAGAGGAGGCAGACTGGGACGGGCTCTGAGTGCTCACATTCTCTCCCGGTACAGCTCAGGTGCACCCCGCACCCGCCTGTCTCTGTTGGCATGGCAAACCCTGGATGCACGCATGTCGGTAGCTCTAGGAAGTGTCCTTGGAGAAGTTCTCTGTGACAACTTTGTCTCAAGCTGGGCTTCGTCTTCAGCCTCCGGGGCATGGATACAGCAGGACAGGTTCTGCCACGTGAGTCCTGAGCAGCTTCAGGGAGAGGGCAGGCAGCTGGGTGGTGGAAGCACAGCTTTACTCTCATGCACTGTTGTGGTTTAGCTCCCGATGTCTTCCGAGAGAGCCGTGTGCTCACAGGTGGGCTTTGGGGAGGTGATTGGATCATTAGCCCACTGATGAGTTTATGGCTAAATGTGATTTGGGAGGTGGGGGAGGAGGAGATGGGTCACCGCGGGTATGGCTGGGATGGGTCTGTCTCCCTCCCTTTTCCCTTGGTCTCACCCTCTGCTTCTGCCACCTGTGCCCCTCTGCCATGCCGTCCTGCCTTGGAGCCAGCCGACTATGTGAGCCAGGAACCTCTACAAACTGTGAGCCAGAACAAAGCTTTCTTTGTTTAACTCGAGGGTGTCGGTTATTTTCTCTCAGTGACAAGAGAGCAACTAAGATATACATTTTCTTCTGAAGCTGGCCAGACAGAACTACTTTGCGAGATCGTGGTACAGGTGAGGTCCCGGATACTGGTCTAACTCATAGCCTTCCTGGCTCCCACTGTGGCCTCTCATAGTGACAGCAGCTTCCTGGGTCCTTGCTTAGTCTGGTACCATTAGCCTCTACTATGTCAGGTGGGGAAGAAGTTCCTGCATGGTCCCATGTGGGTGGAACTGACTGCCCAAGATGTGTGGACCCTGAGCGACACCAGATAGTATCATCTTCACTCCAGAACTTGGGCCTGATCTCCCAGGAGTTGTGATCTATGTTTGGGCCAATAAACCCCCAGCTACTGTTTAAGTGGAGGACTTTTGAAAAGGCCCAACTGACTGGCCTACATTTATCCATCTTTTTCACAATTATACCATGATATTCTGTCAAAAGGCCTGCTAACTTGGGCGTGGTGGTGCGGGCCTGTAATCCCAGCACTTGCAGAGGCTGATGCAGGAGGATTGCAAGTTTAAGCCTAGACTGAGGAATTTAGTGACTTTTAGAGACCCTGTGTCAAAATGAAGAAATTTAAATAGCTGAGGATGTAGCTCAGTACAAATGTTCTAGGTTTAATTCCCTAGTACTGAGGGAAAAAATCTTGGTAAAAATAAAAAATGTATAAGGATCATTGTAACCCTCAAGGTAAAAACTCATTTGCAAAGTAAGAAATGAAAAGTAACGTGAAGAACTGCTTTTTTCAGAGTGAGGATTGAACCCACAGCCTTCACATTAAGCTACACCCCGTCCCCTTTATCTCCTTTAAATTTCAAGACAGTCTTTTTAAGTAACTAAGTTGCCCAGGCTGGGCTCAAATTTGCAGTCCTCCTCCCTCAGCGTCTCAGAGTGCTGGGATTACAGGGGTATGCCACCATGCCTGGCTAAATATGGAGAACTTTACATGGTACGAACTTAGGTCTATGTTTAGGTTCCTACAAACCCTTGGAGATGAGTTAATTTACATTGCTGAACTGCAAAAGCAACTTTCTGTGATCAGAATATTAGTATGCAAATTTCAGCTCCCATATAGCAAATCTCCAGAGTAACTAGTTTGAAAGAACGTGTCAGTCAACTTTGGAAGAGTAAGAAGAGTCACAGTGATATGGAAGTTTTAGATAACTTAATAGATTGAATATTAAGGTAGTTGTAGAAGCAAAATAAGTAATGTGTTCTTTTAAGATTTGCTTTTCCTGTAACTCTTTGTTTAAGGTGAAGATTATCTGACTCTAACCAGTAACTTCATTAACCTAACAAAGTTACCATGCCAGGGTGAATTTACAATGTATATGGCCTATCTTGTGTCTGTGACTTGTAAATAGGAACTGGAATTGTATCTATATATCAAAGACCACTAGGGATGAGATAATGGCTAAAAAGGATATAAAAAGGGAAACGCTGAACAAAGGGCACAGATATTGACCAGACTGGTTTCTGGCATGCCCGTCTGCTCGCGAGAAGAAATTTTATTATTTTATCGGAATTCTGTGCCTCTGTGTATTTCTTTCTGAGATTTCCGTAACAACAGAAGCAAAGCTGATAATACTCATTCCAGCACTATTCAGAAAAAGCAGAATTTTACCCAGTGGACTTTGTGAATTTCTATTGACACATGAAACAGAGCCTTTTACTTATTATTAGGCACTCAATTTATTATGTCACCCAGTGTCTCTTGTTCTGAGACCATGCATCAAGATCTTTCTGATTCCCAAGCAGTTCTGTCTAGATGACTTGAGAATGTTGCTGATGTTCAAACAACATCAGTTCCTACAACCATGATCTTTCTTTCTTTCTTTCTTTCTTTCTTTCTTTCTTTCTTTCTTTCTTTCTTTCTGACAGGGTCTCACTATGTAGTTCAGGCTGGCCTTGAACACCTGAGGATTCCCCTGCCTCAGCCTCCAATATGCTGAGATCACAGGCATGCTCCAGCACTCCCAGCATGCAACTATTATTTCACATGGTAAATAAAAAATGTGGATGCTGATTACATTTTAACTTCTCAAATAACTAGACTGCAGAAAGAAAATCTGCTAATTATTTCCTGTCTGTGTGAGCTACTCTATTTTAAGGTACATTTATAAATTAGCACTCTGGTACTTACCTCAGGCTGTTGCATTTTAGTGAGCATGGTCAAGAGAAGAAAAAGAAAAGTGGCAAAGTCAAATGTTCTTAGACTACTATCAACAAACCCATTCCCTCATCCCCTCAACAATCACTTCCAGGTTTCTGGGTACAGTTGCTATTTAGCATTTAAAAGAAACAGAATACAACATTCTTAAGTCTCAGATTGGAGAGTGGGACTATGTGGTAGATGATATCATGATATCTACACCAGGAAACAACTTGCAAGTGAAACCAACAGCATTACAATCTCACATTTACAACCTGGATACCAAATGGTTAGAGAAGTTCTGTTCACTTGGTCAAGGAAGTTTTACTACACATACAGTAAATGTATAAAATATAAAATAAGTGTGAGCTTGAGTTACCCTAGACATTTTTCATTAAAACAAGATTTTATTCCTTCTCACATCTTGATAACAAATGTGGGCCGTTTCCCGACACAGTTTCTCCAGTTCTCCAGACACCAATCAGGGGTCCAACAGGCCAATTAAACTCTGACAGTGGGGCCGGGGATTTAACTCAGTGGTTTCGCCACCTGCTGCCCAAGCACAAGGACCTGAGTTCAATCACCGGTACCAAAAAAAAAAAAATAATATATATATATATATATATATATATATATATATGACAATTTTATCACATTCATTCAATAATTTTTCTGTGTATGGTATATCTTATTCAATACACAATGCAATATTATAATCTGAAATATTATAATCTTTCCGAATTCTGTTTGCATTATTGTCTTTCTTTAAACAGCAAACTTTACACTGTCGTGTTGGCCTTTCCTGTTTTTCCGTGGGTGATATAATTTCAATAAAATGTCTACCCACTAAACGTAATGAAGATGTTGATGACAGACACCCTAGTTGCCATTTTGCTATCCTGTGTTTCTCAATTATTTAGTCTATTAGACCTAATCTAAACTGTAAAAGATTTATGATCGCCTTGTTTTGAAAAAAATAACAAAGAGTTCCATGTTGTTTGGTCCAGAAGGTGCATAAACATTTAAAATATATTCTTTTTTTTTTTTTTTTGGTACCGGGGATTGAACTCGGGACCTTGCGCTTTTGAGGCAGGTGGCGGAACCCCAGAGCTAAATCTCCAGCCCATAAACATTTTATAATAATATTTTCCTCACTTTTTGATTACAAGATAAATTGTTAGATGTTGGTAAACTCTGACAATACCACCCATAGAACTATTATAATCACTGACCACTATTGGAATTTGTTTCATTTCATTTCATCTATCATTACTGTATTATGAATAGTTGACAATAAGAAGATGTCTTTTTTGTCTTTCCGTTTCATAACAGACTTTTCCTCTCTGATATGCTAACATTTCTGAAAGCTTTTTCTTTTGTAAATCTTTTGGCACTTCCTTCCTGCTCAGTCATAGTGTCCCAAATATGTCTGTTTTGTACTGTAAAAGAATATCACTGAGTTCTAGGGAAGTATAAGAATTACATCTATGATAAATTTTTATAGATTGTAGCACAAATTATAGGTTATTTTTCACAAATAAAATAAACACAAATTAGTAAAAGAAAATAACCAGAACTTATTAGATTTCACTAGAAACAAACATCAAAGGTGAATACAATGTTCTAAGTAAAAAAGAATCCAAAAGATGGTTGATTTAAAACAAACAGATGTATGAGTGCATGTCATGCAAACAAGAATCGACTGGCTGAAATGATGCCTGCCCGAGTGATACTCAGGGTGAAGTGTTCAGTGCTTAAGGAGATTCCTGCACCTAAGCATGGTCGATTAAGCTATTGGCCATTGGTGACAACTCAACCCCAAGTCCCTCTCTCCTCCCCAGAGATCTACAGTGAGGCTGAAATCCACCCCCAGCCTGACTCTAACCACACAGTCAGCTCCTCTGGCTACCAGCCCCCACCCTGATGGTATCTTGGGGCCCCCCAAGAGTTCCTTCCATAAATTCAGGTATGGTCGACTAGGGGCTCATGACAAATAACAAAACACACTCCTATCACGAAAGAAAAGAAATATTTATTATGCCACGAACAATCTTCAAGTTGAAGTCCTCATATCTTGATATGGCTTGGATCTAAAACAACCCCCAAAGCCTCATGTGTTGAAAGGTGACTGGGTCACAGCTGAATGTGATGTGGGGGGGCCTGGTCGGAAGAGGCGGGTCACTGTGGGGTGACTTGGGAGGGCCCCTCCTTGGGCTCCTCATTCTTTCTGGTTCCTGATTGCCATACCGTGAGCAGCCCTCCTCCCCCAGAACCTTCTGCCCTGCTGTTTCTTCGTTGGAGCCTCCCAACCATTGCCTGAAACTTCTGAAACTGTGCGCTAAAATAAACCTTTTCTCCTTTAAGTTGCAGGTGTTGAGTATTTTGTCTAGCAATGAGGAAAGTGACTAAGATATCCCTAGAACATGAATAGTTTCCAAAAGGACTCAAGTTTTGATTTTGTTTGTGTTTTTGAGACAGGGTCTCACTATGCAGTCCAGGTTGGCCTTGACCATGCTATGGAGTTCAAGCTAGCCTGAAACTTGTGCCTTCCTGTCTCAGCCTCCCAGCTGCCATTAAAGGTGTGTGACACAAGGCCTGGTTTAAGTCAAAAGTTTCAGGGTGACCAATTTTGCCAGTTTACCTGGGACTGTTCTGGTTATAGCATTGAAAGTCCCTAAACAGCCCAAATGCCCATCAACTGATGAGTGGATAAAGAAGATGTGGGAGTTTTTTATACAATGGAGTAGTACTCTGCCACGAAGAAGGATGAGCTTCAGACATTTATAGCTAAATGGATGGAGCTTCAAACCATACTTTTAAGTGAAATAAATCAGACACACATGTGCAAATACCTCATTGTTTCTCTGGTGTGAGAAACCAAAAGTGGAAATAAGGACTGAGATGTATAATGGATGTTGGGAAATGGGAAGAAAGTGTTCAAATGGAAAGGGGAACAAGGGAGGAGGGAGCGAGAAAGGAAGGGAGAAGAAAAAAGTGAAAATAGAAGGAAAAATGGAAACAAAGCTTTTGTACATAGGGAGGGGAGAGGTCTTGGGGGAGAAGGAATAAAATAAAATTAAATTAATGAAAAAATTAAAATAAGATAAAAAAGAAAGTCCCTTGGGCCAGACATTTAGCTCAGTGGTTCCGCCACCTGCCTCAAAAGTTCAAGGTCCTGAGTTCAATCCCCGGTACCAAAAAAAAAAGAAAATCCCAAGTCTCAGGAAACCCTCCAGTACCCATGGCCAGGACTCTGTTTCCATACTCCTTCTTTCCTAAAACTAGTATGGCTGAAAGTTTGATGAGATTGTCTTTCCCACCACCCTTTCATAAGTGTCCTTATCCTCTTTTACCCAAGCCATAGCTCTTACCTATCCCTAAGTTTATTATGATGAATTGTCCTTGGGTGAAAAAGCTTCAGGGCACCAAAAAAGAGACACTTAGAAATAATGTCACCCACAAAGCCTTCCTTAATAGAGGAATTATGGCCACTAGGAGGGTGTCTCAGCCTTCAATTCTCTATTCCTGCTGAGGCTAAATCAGGGCATCGGGAATGAGGTGATTCTGCATTCTCTATGATACTCTGAATCCAGATTTACTGAGCAGTGGAGAACAGGTAGCATGAAGGGTTTACTTAATGACCATGACTCTCTAATCCTGCGGCAACTCTTTAAGGAAGTGCTGCTGCTGAGGGGGGTTCAGAAAGCGCCTTTCCTGAGCCACCGTCCCCAAGATCGCAGGATCTTCTTTCATCTGGGAATTGAACTCAGGACCTGGTGCTTGCCAGGTAGGCGCTGCACCGCTGAGCTACCTCCCGACCCCCTATCCAACTAGCTTAGTCTCGGTCTTAGAACTACAGTATTCAAACAGGCAGAAAAACAATAAGGAGATAAGCACTTGAGCAAGAGTATAAATCAAACGAACTTAACATACATCAAAGAACACTCAATAGCACAGTATCCATTCTTCTAAAGGGCAGACGGAGCCGTCTCCAGAACAGATCAGGTCGGCCACATCACAAGCCTCAGTAGGTTGAAAAGGATTCAGATCATACAAAGTATGTTCAGCCATGACACATAAAATTAGAAATCAACGACAGGACTAAACTTGGGAAATTCACAAATATATAATAATTAAACAATATACCCTCAATAATTCAAATAAGATATTGCAAGGGCAATAGGAAATAGTTTGAATGAAAAAAAAAATACAACACACTATGGGATGCAACTATAGAAGTGGAAAAGAGGGAAAACCTATAGATGCAAAGGCTTATATTAAAGAAAGAAAGAAAGAAAGAAAAAAGATCTCAAATCAATACTGTAACTATCTTAGGAAACCAGAAAGGGAAGAACCATGTAAACTTCAATCAAGAAGGAAGGAGGATTAGAGCAGGAATAAAAGAAATATAAAATAAAGACAAATATAGAATACTAAACATAGCAACTTAGTGAGACCCTGCCTCAGAAAAAGTAAAAAGTAAAAAGGGCTGGACTTATAGCTGGGTTTAATCTCTAGTACTGCAAAAAGTTTGAATAAATAAATAATGAAAGAGAGGACATCACTACTGACCACATATAAATAAAAAGGACTACAAGGGTTCTAAACAAATATGCCAACAAAAATAGGTAATTTAGATGAAAACAGACAACCTGAGAAAAACACAGACTATCAAAATTTACTCATAGAAAAACCATCTGTCCTCACTGGTATATTGAAATAAGAATTAATACCAATCCTTCACAAATTCTTGCAACAAATAAAATAGGAAGGAACACTTCCAACTATGGTGTCAGTTTTATTCTAATACCAAAATCACAGATATCACAAGAAAACTACTGACCAATGTCTCTTATTAACACAGACACAAAGGTCACAAACAAAATACTAACAAACAGAATCTAGCAACATACAAAAAGGATCTCACCATGTCCAAAAGGGATTTGACCAGGAATCTAGGCTTTGCTTTCTGGTTTTTAAAATTTTTTTTATTTTTTGGTAGCAGGGATCAAATAGGGACCTTGTGCTTTTGAGGCAGGTGGTGGCACCACTGAGCTAAATCCCTGGCCCTAAGAATCTAGACTTTGCTTAACACTGAAAAACCAATTAATGTAATGTACTATATAGATAGAATAAAGACAATCACCTCAACAGATAAAAAAAAATTTTTTTCCAGTACCGAAAATTGAACTCAGGACCTTGCCACTTGCCAGGCAGGCACAGTGCAAGAAAAAACTTTTTACGAACTCCATCACCCTTTATGATAAAACCATTTTGCAAACTAGAAACAGAAGACAACTTCCTCAACTTGACAAAGAGCATCTATGAAAAATTACAACTAACATCATACTTAATGGTGTAACACAAAATATTTTTTCTAGAAGATCAGAAACAAGACAAACATGTCTACTTTTCTTTTCAGTTTTAGAGATTGAACCTAGTGCCTCACACATGGTAGGCAAGCACTCAACCACTGAGCCACACCCCCTACCCGTGTTATTTTGTTACAAGGGAGAGTCTCATTTAGTTGCCCAGGCTGGCCTCACACTTGGAAGCCTCCTGCCTTAGCCTCCTGAGTAGTTGGGATTACACAGGTGTGGCATGGCCAGCAGGAGTTACCCTCTTATGACTTCTATTCGGTGCTTTATTGGAGGTTCTAGCAAGGCAAGTAAGGAAGAAAAAGAAACAGTATACAAATTGGGAACCAAGAAATAAAACTATCTCTATCACAGATGACATGATCTTAAGATCTAGAAGGAATATACTAAGAAATCATTAGAACCAATAAACAAGTTCAGCAAAGTTGTAGAATACAACATCAATATACAAAATGAATTGTATTTTTATATACTAGCAATAAACAATCAAAAATGAAAATTTAAAATGATTCTATGTATACTAGCATAAAAATAAAATAATAATAATAAACTTAGAAATAGGAGGCACAGTGGCAGATGCCTATAGTCCCAGTATTTTGGTTGGCTGGGTCAGGAGGATGGCAAATTCAAGTCTAGCCTGGGCAATTTAGTGACTTAGTGATAACCTGTCTCAAAATTAAAAAAAAATTTAAACATGCTCAATGTGAAAGCCTTGAGTTCAACCCTTCAGTACTGTAAAAGAAAGAATGAAAGACAGGAAAAAAGAAAAAAGAAAGTCATTTAACAAAAGTTCAAGATTTGTACATTAAAAATTAAAAGATATCACTGAAAGAAATTAAAGAAGATGTAAAAAATGGGAGGATAGGTCATATTCACAGATTGGAAAACTTAATATTCTTATGATAGCAATATTCTCCAAACAGATACATGGATTTAATGTTATCCTGGCCTTTTGCTGTTGTTGTTGTTGTTGCAGAAATTGATATATATTGATCCTTAAATTCACATGGAAATGCAAGGGAGCCATAGTAGCCAAAACAATCTTGAAAAGAAGAGCAAAGTTGGAGGCCTCGTGTTTCCCATTTCCAAAACTTACTGCAAAGCTACAGTTATTATGACTATGAAGCACTGGCAGAAAGGTAGCCAGAAAGATAGTGGAATTGAATAGTGAGTTCATTCATAAACCCTTACATTTAAGCAGAATAATACCTGCGCCCCTCCCCTACAAAAAAGTTCACTTTTAACCCCTGGAATGTATGATATGTTATGCTACAGGGGAAGGAGAAAGTAGGGTTGCTAATGAACTGACTTTAAAATAGATTATCCTAGGGGCCAGGGATTTAGCTCAGTGGTTTTGCTGCCTGCTGCGCAAGCACAAGGACCCAAGTTCGATCCCCGGTACCAAAAAACCCCACAAAAAACCAAACAAACAAAAAAACCCAAAAATTAACCCAAAATGGATCATAAGTTGTTAAAGAAAAAATATTCAATGATTCTTCTTAAAACACAGTCAAGAAGACTGTAATCAGGACTATATATATTATATATGAATAGGGAACACTGTTTCGGGGTCTTGCAGTGAGGGAGGGAGGCGGGACTCAATTCTCAATGTACCAAGTGGGAATTTAGAGCCAAGAAGCTGTGTCAGGGTCAGTAGAGGGAAGATTATAAGAGGAAAAAGCAGGGAGAGGGCATTCTGGTTAAACCAACCCGCCCAGCTTGTTGCTGAAGACCGCAGGACCAGACGTCACCTGGGAGATGGTGGAGGCAGAGAAATCCAGATCAAATATTAAGGATGATCAGATATTAAGAATGGGTGATTCTCGCCCAGATGAGGTGGTGCACACCTTTAACCACAGTGCTCTTGGGGGCTGAAGCAGAAGGAACTCAAATTCAATCCCAACCTAGGCAACTCAGCAACTCAGCAAGACTCTGTCTCAAAATAAAAAAAATAAAGGGCTGAGGATTTAGCTCAGTGGTTCTGCCGCCTGCCTGCAAGCGCAAGGTCCTGAGTTCCATCCCCCCCATACCAAAAAATAGATAAATAAATAAAGGGCTGGGGATGTAGCTTGGTGCGAAGGCCTGGGGTTCAACCCCTAGTAGTGTGTGACTGCACGCGCGCACGCACACACACACACACACATACTAATAATAAATAAAATAAAAACTCATGCATCAAAAGAGACCATCAAAAGTGTAAACAGAGAGCCAGGGATTTAGCTCAGTGGTTTTGCCGCCTGCTGAGCAAGCGCAAGGACCCGAGTTCAATCCCTGGTACCAAAAAAAAAAGAGTGTAAACAGATAACCCACAGAATCAGAGAAAATCTTTGTAAGTCATGTATCTGATAAGGTACACATTTCCAGAACATATAAGAAACTCTTAAAATTCAACATAAGACAAAAAGCTAAAAGATGTGCCAATGATTTGAATGGAAAAGGCTTACCAGCACATGAAAAATGTATATTAGTCATCTAGAAAATGTAAACCAAAACCACAGTGTGATACTATTTCACTATGGTACCGGGGATTTAACCCAGGACCTTTGCACTGAGCTCTATCCCCAGACCTTTAAAAAATTTTGAGTTTCATTAAACCACTGGGGTTGAACCTGTGATCCTCCTGCCTCAGCCTCCCAGAGTACTGGGGTTATAGGTATATGCCATCACACCTGGCAATGATACAACCAGTCTGAGAGAGTTTGGTAGTTCTGCAACATGTTAAATACAGATACATCATTTGACTTAACAATTTTATTCCCAGGTATCTACTCAAGATAAATGAAAATCTATGTCTACACAAAACATGTACAAGAATGTTCACAGCAGCATTATTCACAATTGCCAAAAAAGAAGAAACAGCCAAAATATCTGTCAAATAAAGAGTGGATAAAGAAAGGAATGGCTGGGCCGGATTTAGCTCGGTGGTTTCGCTGCCTGCTGTGCAAGCACAAAGACCGGAGTTTGATCCCCAGTACCAAAAAAAAAAAGAAAGGAATGGCTTCTGGGAATTTAGCTCAGCGGCAATGCACCTGCCTTGCAAGCGAAGGGTCTTGAGTTTGATCCCTGGTAGCACCACCCCCCCAAAAAAAAGAAAGAAAAGAAAAGAATGGCCTAGTCATACAAAGGGATATTATTTAGCATAAAAAGGAACAAAGTTATGATACATAGTACTAACGAATGAATCTTTCAAACACAAGAGACCACTTACATGAAACATTTAGATTATGTAAATCCATAGAAAGTGGATTTATGGTTTCCAGAGGCTGAGGGGAAGTAGAGAATGGTGAGTGACTGCTCATGGATACAAAATTGGGGGTGGGGGGGCAGGGCAGAAAAACATTCTAAAATTAGATTGTGCAGATAGTTGTACAATCCTATGAGTATAGGACTGTACAAGAACACAACGAGGGCTGGGGATTTAGCTCAGTGGTTCTGCTGCTTGCCTTGCAAGCGCAAGGACCCAAGTTCAATCCGTGGTACCAAAAAAAAGAACACACCGAATTGGAACACATTAAATAGGTGGATTGTATGGTTTGCAAATTATATCTCAATAAAGGTGCTAGGAAACAGTTATAAAGCACATAAATACATCCCAAGGTGGGGAAAGGTGTGCAACATGACCCACTCTTTGGAAAGCAGAGGCCGTCTAGGTCCTAAAGGTGAAACTGAGGCATTCAACAGTTCTGCTTGCTTCACAGTTTTGTCACAGACCAGCCTTCACATGGCCCCTGACAGAAGGCCCCAGGCGAGACTCCGTGACGTCAGCATCTGACCTCTATGACACAGGCTCTCGCAGCCCCAGGAAATGGGGCCCTCCGCTCCCGCTGAGGGTGGCAAGGCTGCCCCTTAGACCAAGTCTCAGTCTCAGAGGCTTTTTCCTGCTGACCCCACTGCTGCCGTGGCTGCTGGGTGTGACACGCCATCTCGGCCAGGGCCTGACCAATCTAGAGGACCTCAGCATTAGGGGGGACAGGTGGTCAGGGGACCAGTGACCAGAATCCAGGAGTCGGGATTAGGAGGCCAAACCCGGGTCACACAGAGGGCCTCTGGCTGGCTGCAGGGGGCCGAGGACAACTCAGACAGAATCGGGTCAGGGTGAGTTCGGGACAGACGCTGGGGGAGAGGGAGGTGTAGTCACTGCTTGATGGCGGCTCCTCTCTCTCTCAGGTCCCCTCTTGGGCCAGTGCTGTGAAACAGAAACGTGGGGGACCCTCATTATGAGAACTCACAGCACCTCTAGAACCCCTTCCCCTTCCCCTGCCCCTGCCCATCCCAACCCCCTCCTCTAACTCCTTCCTTCTCTTTTCCTGCTCTCACCTCCCCTGGAACGGTTTGCAGGTGCAAAGGTTTTGGGGTTTAGAGAGTTGTCTCGAAACTGGCTCTGGGCAGAGCCAGAGGTGGGCCGCTCTTCCCACTCCTGGGTGCTGTCTCTCTCTGCAGGTCCTGGGGCCCTGTCTCCTTCTCAGTGCCATCCAGATAATCACCGCCACCCCTCAGCTCCCAAGAGGCAGCTCTGACTCTGCGATCCTATGTATGCTTCATCAGCAGCTGACGCAAAGATGTGAGAGACGCAAAGAGGCTTGGACTGAGGCTCCCACCTGAGCGCTCTGAGAGCTCAGCAGAACCTCACACCATGAGGCCGGTGCCTCCTTGGCCTACGCCACTGCCACGGGCAGCAACCTCACCTGGAGCCCCATGCCTGCCAGAAGACCGCCTTGATATCCTGACTCTGCTAGGTTTCTAATCCCTGTGTTGTCACCCAGTTCCTTCCAGAATCAAGGCAATGTTGCCTCAAAACCAGGACCAGTTGCTGCTACAGAACACATTTTCTCCTGCGTGTCCCGCTTGGGGCCTCTCACAGCTAGTGGACTCCCCTAGCCCCAACCTCCGACCTCGCTCTCAGCATCAGTCTCTCCCTTCCCCCTACCCACCGCTCTCCTCTTCCCCAAAGTCCCAACCCCCGTTCTCCTTTCCTCCATGGGCCCCTCTTCCAGCCCCCCTTCTACTCTTCCGATGCTAATCCTGACTTAGCTCCACACTTCTATTCTCTCCCAAGTCCCCCCGCATTTTTTCAGCAGAGTCACCCTTACATCTGCCTTCCACATAGCTCTTGTCCCTCAAACCACTGCTGGCTGTACCGCTCCTCTTCCCCAATCCTCCTCTCCTTCCCAGCCTCCGAAGCCCTCTCCCTGCCCCCACAGCCGGTTTCCTGGCCACCCTGAAGACCTCCCTAGCTCCTGGCTCATGTCCCCCAGCCCCGGCCTCGCTTCTCCAGGGGTCTGCTGTAATAGGCAGGCTTGGCACTGGTACGGGGCATCGGGTCCCCTGGGGTGGTAGCGGGATGTGTGCCAGGCAAGAGGAACCCTGCAGAGTTCAGGGACCCAGGGGCCCTGGTGGCCCACCTGGGGCTGTGCTGCATCGCGCACGACCTGCAGCTACTACTTTTGCGGCAGGTTTTTCTCAGCAGAACCAGCCGGGCCCCCATTGTGGAATATCCCATATGCCTGGTGTGCCTCCAGCCCCGAAGGCCTTCTTGTCCTATCCCCAGGTACAGAACTGGACCCCGGCCGCTTGCCTTCCCTGAACTACTGCCCTGCGCTCCTGGCCAGGAATCTGGGCCACTCCGAATGGCCATCGGCTTTGGCCTCCACCTGGCTGTGGGCTAGGCCAGGGCCTTGAATCTGTTGCCAAAAAGAAGGCCAGAGGAAGTAGGGCCTCAGGGCAAGGCCACTCAGTCCCCTCCGGGTCAGGCACCAGCAGCCCACATCCCAGGGGCTCAGGGCCAGGCAGACCCAGCCCCAGGCACACACTCCCAGGCCAGGAGCCTCAGGTCTGCAGGTCTTCAAACACCAGACTCCACCCACGGAAGCTCAGGGCCTCCACCTCAGGCCCCGAAGCCCAGGCTTTCTCCAGCCCTAAACTGGCCTGCCAGTCCAGAGCCTTTTCTCCAAAAATTCCCATCCTAGTTCCAGAACTACGGAGGATCCCTGGAACTCCCCCTCCAGACCGTAGCCTCTCCACCAGGCCCCAGAGCTCAGGGAGCCCCCGAGACACCCTAAGGGCTGGCCGGCCGGAGGTCAGGTATGTTCTCCTGTCCTGAACCCTGGAAACCCCCTGTGGAGTCTTCTCTCCCCTGGCTGAAGAGGACTTAAGGGCACTGGAGGCCTCATTCAGCCTTCAGTATATCCAATAAAGCTTGACCCTGTAAACCTTCTGTCTGTGTCCTGCTGGGCCCACAGAATTCATGGCTACAGCTACAAGGGTGCTAGTCTCCAACAAGGCACCTGGGGTGGGGTGTCAGGAAACAGAGGGGCTTGGGACAGCAGACGCCCTGTATCCAGGAGGGAAAGGAACCCATAAGGCCCTAGGACCTGAGGTACACAAGGGCTCAGCCAGGCCCTTATGGTTTAATTCCGTTTTGTGGGACAGACACTGGTGTCCCCAAAGATGAAGCCACAGGGCCTGAGGGTACTGAAGATACTGCAGCCCTTGTGTCTTTACAGGGATTTCTAGTGCTTATCTGTAGGGAATCAAGGGGACTCAAGCACAGATCAGAAACCCCAAGATCCCCACAGGACCGTGGGGTGTCAGGGACAGAAGACATCTGTCAGGGAACCTGAGATATTTCCTAGGTTGTCAGAGGGTAGTGGCTGCCACCCATAAGCTGCAGTTGCATGAGTGGAAATGTGAAACCACTAGAAGGAAATGGTGGACTCTGCCAACATAAAGGATAGGTGTTGTATTAAGGTGGAGTGTGGTTTCTTTATACGGTAAAAAAATACTTTAGTTAGCTTATGAGTCAGGCAGCTAGTAGTGGAAGGGCCTGAGTTAGAGTTGGCCGACAAGCCATATTGATAAAAATTAAGAATAGATAGTGAACTGGGACTTTGGACAAAGAATGAACTTCCTCAGGCAATATGGGACACAGCCCAGTCCCTACTAAAGCCATTCCTAAGTTCCTGAATTTCAAGGAAATTACAATGCAAGTTAACCAGTTTTTCTAAGGTCCAGGTACTAGCAAACCCTGAAGTTGAAGAACTGGGTTGAAAGTGTGGGGTCCAATTGGTCATTTTTAAATCCACAGAGGGACTTCTGATAGGTGGCCACTAAAGAAATAAGCAATTCCTGTGCTTTTATCTATAATTTAATTATCTCTGACTGGGGCAGGAGTGGGGGTTCTATTTGGGATCTCTCCTGAAAATCTAGGAGCTATTCTGTTCTGTATTTTCAATAAAAACTCTGCTAACGTCCTCCTTCGCTTCAAGACTTGTTCCTTGTCACTAGCAGAACCACAAGCCTGGTACTCATGGTATCAATACAGTATTAGGAAACTGGATCTGGGATTTGACACCAGGTTCATTCTGAATCCATGCTGCCTTGTTTCAGGAGCTGCAGGTTGTTTCAGGTACTGTATGTGACCTTGGACCAATCGCTTCCTCTCAAGTGCAAAGGTTGCCCTTTTATCAGTTGGCTCATCACTCCTGAGTGGGACTGCTCTAATTTTAGGACTTATTAAATTTATGGAAGTCTGATTTGGTTGCACACGCCTGTAATCTGGGAGGTTGAGGCAGGAGGATCGACAAGTTTAAATCTAGCATGGCCAATTCAGGAAGACCCTGTCTCAAAATAAGGGGGCGGGGGTACTGGGAACATAGCTCAGGGCGACCCCCACTACCGAAAAATAAAACAAAATTTTTAAAAGGGGCTGGGGAGGTAACCCAATGTGAAGGCCCTGGGTTCAATTACAAAGAAACTAACACTCAACATTCCTTCAACGCTACTAAGTAGCTCCACCTCCCACCCTCCCCAAGCAAAGAGGGCGTGTCTGACGTCACAAAGGGCGGAGAAGCGGATTCGGCTCCAGGGCTCCGAGGCCCGCCACCGCTGACGCGTATCGGCGTCCTGCGCCTGCGTGGAGTGCCGCGAGAGGGAGGCGCGTGCGCTGTACGCTCCTTGGAAACCAAGTCGGACAGCTTGGGACCGAGACGCGGGTGTCTGCGGGTGGTTGGAGTTGTAGCGACCCAGCGGGAGTGAGAGGGGTCCCGGCGGCGACGGGACAAGTTCAGCAACGGCTGGGACAGTGAACGCGCGGCGGGCGGGATGGGCCGGCGCCAGGCTCCGGACCTGTACCGGGCCCCGTTCCCCTTGTACGCGCTTCGGGTGGACCCCAGCGCGGGGCTGCTCATCGTGGCGGGCGGAGGAGGCGCCGCCAAGACCGGCGTAAAAAATGGAGTGGTGAGAGAGCGGGGCCACCGGGGCCAGGACGCAGTGCGGGCTGAGGGCGATTCCGGGTGGACGGGGTGGCAGGGTGAGCCGCACCCCAGCTTCGGGTCCTGCCCATCTCCAGTAAGGGACACCCGGCTTGGCAGGCGCCAGGGTGCGGAGAGTGGCTGAGGCACTCCTGAGTTAGAGCAGCACACCGGCCGCGTAGGTAGGAACGCCTAAGCCCGACCTCGGGAGCAGCTCTAGGGGCTTGTCCTGCTGTCTGCCCTCTAGCAGCGGAGACTGGTGCATTTGGCCCTTAGGCTAGGTTCTTTCAGTGTTCCGAGCTTCATCCTGGCGATCTATAAACCGGAGGGTAATAATCCCTGCTTCCTGTACAGATTGGGGACCAAATGAAAGGAGGCTTGAGACAGCCCTGTGAACTAGAAATGTGCAGTAAGCTAAGGGATAAAGCATCAGATTAGGAGGTGAGTTTGCCTTGGCCTGGTCTCTCTGCACCCCTGAACTTTGCCCCTCTTTGTTGCCTCTCACAGCATTTTCTGCAGCTAGAACAGATTGATGGGCGCCTGAGCGCCTCTTTGCTGCACTCTCATGACACAGAGACACGGGCCACCATGAACCTGGCACTGGCTGGTGACATCCTTGCTGCAGGGCAGGATGCTCACTGTCAGCTCCTGCGCTTCCGGCCCCATCAGCAGAAGGGCAACAAGGCAGAGAGGGCAGGTGAGAAGCTTTCGGGGAAAGGATTAAATGCATAAGACCATTTGTCTTGGTCTGAAGAACTGGGACAGGAAGTGGGGTCTTGGTGGCAGCTACACGCTGGATACACACCTGCCCTGTAGAAAGGGACCAGTACTACTACATGTGGAAGACTGGCCCCTGGCAAACTGTTTGTGTTCCAGGTTCCAAGGAGCAAGGACCTCGATCAAGAAAGGGGGCAGCCCCAGCAGAGAAGAAATGGGGAGCTGAAACCCAACGAGACGGGGTAGAGCTCAAAGTAGAGAACCTGCAGGCGGTGCAGACAGACTTTGGCCTGCAGAAAGATATACTGCAAAAAGTTGTGTGCTTCAACCATGATAATACCATGATTGCCACTGGAGGGACAGATGGCCATGTTCGTGTCTGGAAGGTATGGTTTTAGGGGTCAGGAAAGATACATGTCAATACAAAAAGTGTGAATGTGAGACTCTGAACTTGAGTTCTGGGAAACTTGTGAGTGGCCATTCGATGAGAAAAGAAGTGTGGGAATCATGGTGCTCTTGCTGCAGTCCTGGTCTAACCATGGTGTGGTGGTGGCCTGGCTTGTAGGTTCCCAGCCTGGAGAAGGTTCTGGAGTTCAGAGCTCATGAAGATGAGATTGAAGACCTGTCTTTGGGGCCTGATGGCAAGGTGAGGAGGTGGGTTATGGGAAGGGGGTGCAGGAAAGAAAAAGGAGGTGCTAGTGCTGTCTGTGTAGTAAATAGGTCCCCCAACCGTCCATCTCTGGGATCTTTATTCCCGACTAGCTGGTAACTGTGGGCCGGGACCGTAAGGCCTTTGTGTGGCAAAAGGATCAGCTAGTAACACAGCTGCACTGGGAAGAGAACGGACCCAACTTTGCTAACACACCTTACCGCTACCGGGCCTGCAGGTATGAAGACCCATGGGCTGATTAAAAGAGGCACAGCCCAGCTGTGACAGGGGAGTGGAACGAACGAGGGGAGGGTGGGCTGGGGAGGACTGTGGTCTTGTTGGTGTCACCCCAGGCCTCACCAGGGTGCAGCAGGGGAGAAACTTCTGAGAAAGGCTGGGCAGGACCCTGGAGCTGAACAGCCCTGCACCCGGTCCCCAGGTTTGGGCAGGTTCCAGACCAGCCCACTGGGCTGCGACTCTTCACAGTGCAGATCCCCTACAAGCACCTGCAGCAGCGCCCACCCTGCTACCTCACAGCCTGGGATGCTTCCACTTTCCTGCCCCTTCGGACTAAGTCCTGTGGCCATGAAGCCGTCTCCTGCCTCAGTGTCAGGTGGGGGACAGTGTGGGCTCGGCTGGGTGGAGGGCACCTGGGGGAGCCTGGGAAGGAGTCCTGCCCAAGTGCCCAAGGACAGCTTCTGGTAAGTGAAGGTGGCTGCATGGGCTTCTAGGACGGTGAACACTTTGTTGTTTGTTGCAGTGAATCGGGCACCTTCCTAGGCCTGGGCACAGTCACTGGCTCTGTTGCCATCTACATAGCTTTCTCTCTCCAGGTAATGGGTAGAGGTGGGAGGCCTGCACGCCTGCAGAGCATTTTCAGAAAGTTTCCAGTTGGGCCCTCCCTTACTAGTTTCCTTCCTGCCCTCAGCGCCTCTATTATGTGAGGGAGTCTCATAGCTTTGTGGTGACAGATGTGGCCTTTCTACCTGAGAAGGGTCGTGGACCACAGCTGCTCGGGTCCCACGAAACTGCCTTGTTCTCTGTGGCTGCAGATAGTCGTTGCCGGCTGCACCTCCTGCCCTCACGCCGTGAGTAGTTGGGGTGGGGGCTGCCGCCCCTTTACCACCTTTAGCTGTAGCGAACATGCAGCCCTGGAGAGCAGCTTGCGGGTTCACAGCCAGCCCTCTGCCCCTCCTTAAACAGAACGGGTTGAGGGCTCTGGTCTCCAGGCTGTGAACCCCCTCTGTGGCTCACTTCTTTTACCCTTCCCGCAGGGAGTGTTCCTGTGTGGCTGCTGCTCCTGCTATGTGTTGGGCTTATCATTGTGACCATCCTGCTGCTCCAGAGTGCCTTTCCAGGTTTTATTTAGCCTTCCTGCTCTCGGGAATCCGGCCGGGACATTGCCACCGCCTAGAGGAGAATGGAGGCCTGGACTCCTACTGCTCATTCCACTTGGCCCCACTTGCCTCTGATGAGGGGCACAGCTACAGCCTGGCCTTCTCAGTTAAGGCTTGGCTGTGTCTCTGCATGACTCTGGGTCCTGGGAGCCCCATATTCGTCACCTGTGGATCTACCCAGGACAGCAGTGTTTGAAGCCAGACCACACTACCTTCCCCCTTCCCTTTGCCCAGCAGGGGCTCCAAAGCTGAGCGTGTCCTTCATCAGAAACATGAAGATGTCCAAGAGCCTGGAGGCACTGCTGACCTTCCTGCAGAAACAATCAGTTTCTCCTCCTCCCCTCACAGTCTTCACATGAAGCCCCTTGGCTTTTGCTGGCTTTTTGCTGTTAGGGTATAAAGGGGCAAAAAAGAAGACTCAGGTAGTAGTCTGTGGGTTCAGATGGGTCGCACCAGTCCAACCAGACTAAATACACAGTAAGGCCCTGGATCACCTACCCCAGACTCGAGGAAAGGGAAAATGAACCTCAGTCCATTAGACAGGAAGGGTTGATATTTAATAAACAAGGGGAGACTGAACTGAGACCCCAAATGGTATACTTGTCAGCTCTTTCTGTCCCCAGAGGTGAGTGGCTTGAGCTCAAGCAGGTCCTCTGGGTGCTGGAAGATGGCTCTGGCATACTGGTGCAAGAGGCGGCTCATGTAACAGTGCTGCCAGGGCAGCAGCCCTTCCAGGAAGCCGATGTGACCACCCCGAGCTGTGATGAGCAGTGCAACATGGGGAGAGTGTTGGGCAGCCTGTAGGGGAAAGGCTGGGAGGGGGTCAGAGAGGAGGTCAGGAACCTGGCCCCTGATAGGAACCCAGGCTCTCTCCACTTGTACCTCATGGTCCACTTTCCAGGGCCCAAGGCCTCCTGACTCAGGGTACTCACCATGAACTGGGGAGAAGGGGTCATCTGCTGCATTGAGGCAGAGCACAGGGAGCTGGATGGCATCTACCTTGTTTTTGGGGCTTGATGCTTGGTAGTAGGCAACCCAGTCTTGATACCCAAAGGCTACAGATGTGTAGCGTGCATCGAGCTGGCGGATTGTGCGGGCCTGTGTGGTACAGGTAGTATAGTCTAAGATAATAAAGAGCAAGCAGGAAGACAGTGGGAGACATACTGGGGCGGGGAGATGGTGGAAGATTCTACCTGTAGGACAAAGTCCACATCCACCAACTTTTCAATCATCTTTCTATTTCTGGAAGAAAGTACATCAAGGTTGGTATGGACTCCTGCATCTGACCCAAAGCCCACAGCCTGTACTACATGAGAAAGCCCGGGTGACAGCATAGCTGATTGCTGGGCGAGCCTACCTGCTTCCACTGGCCAAGGTCCATCCTACCTGTCCACAAACCGGCAGAGTGAAGCAGTGAGGTGCTTGTTGAAGAGCAGTGAGTTCAAGGGGGTCTCCAGGGAGCGGGCTGTCTCGAAGGAATCCCAGCATACAGACAGAGTCAGTCCTGCCACCAGGCCTGCAGCCTTCCCTGTCCGTGCCAGATAGTTCAGCAACAGTATCCTGCAAGATTGGGCAAGAAGTCACAAGAGAAGCGTTTGCATGAGTGAGTCAGGAGGAGGACAGGACATGGAGGAAGAAAGGAAGGAAGGCTGGGCTCTGGGTTAAGCCTGGGCCACCATTACCCTCCAAAAGAGATGCCCACGGCCAGCAGTGGAGCTTGAGAGTGGCGGCGCTTTATGTGGTTCACAACCATCTCTAGATCTTCAGTGTAACTGGCACAATAAGCCCTGTGGGTCTGAGGGCACACGGGATCATTGGACAGAGGGGAGGCCATTGCCAGAGGGAGGAAAATGGAATCAGGAGGTGGGGGGGGGGTAGAGAGGGAAGGTATGTAGGTAAAGCCCTGGGGCCTAGATCTTTACAGGGAGTGGGTACAGAGCCACGGTGAACAAGGAGTTTACTCACCAGCAGTTCTTCCCCACGGCAGCCTCGGTTATTAAATACAACGGCCCTGGGGCACACACAGGTATGTCAGCCAGGCCCTCCCCACAAGGCCCCCTTTCCATAATTGTCAGACCCCTGTCAAAGACACCCTAGAGTACGGCGTCAGGGTCAAGTGGACTTCTTCCCGGTACAAGTCTTCAGGCGCCCCTACTTCTGCGCTGTGCACACCCTTACCTGTACCCATCCCTCAAGGCTTGGTCAACCAGGTGCAAGATGTATGTCTCCTGGCTGTTGCCACTAATGCCAGGAAGCAGCAGCACAATAGGCTGAGTGGTGGGGTCAGGGCAGTAATTGTTGTTGGGCTGCTCAGCCCAGTCTAGCAGGAACTGGCCCCCATCTGTGGTTTGGAGGACTTCACTGGGGTTTGGGAGAGAGGAGCACACAACAAACCTATTAGAAATTTGATACAAAGGCTCACCTCCTGCCTCACCCACACACAAATCCTGCAGCTTACATCAGCAGCATTTGAAGACAGGCTTTCTGTGCAACATACTTGGAGTTTCACATTTACCCATCTGTCACTTCTTACCTCCAGTAAGAGACCAGCGGCTGAGACTGCATGAAGACACGAAAGATGGTTTGCAGCCGTCCCTCAAAACACCATAGTGTGGGGTAGAAAGTCTCCACAGTGAGGGAACAGTGTTGCTTCAGGAAGCTCAGAAACTGGGGCCCGGTCACCAGGTGAGGCCTCTGTAATCACACAGTACAATCTGCCTCACTCCCCTGATTTTTGCTCCAAGACAGCCACCCGATGCCAGAGGGTAAGTGACATCCCTTCCCAGACCCTTCCCAGACGGAGGCTGCATTGTCAGAAGAGTGAGATATTCAGCACAGCTCAGCCTGGGGTGGCCAGCTCACCTCTGCTAACAGCTAGAGCCACAAAAACTCCCAGTTCTGGAGTGTCACCTTTCTAGAATTGACTGAGTACTGCTTCCCCTACTCAGCCTGTCCCTGCCTCAGGGTCATCTAGGAGGGGACAGGTTACAGAAACAGTGCCTGGAGGAAGGCTTGAGTTCTGGGCAAGGGCTGAAGAAATGCAGCACCATCCAATCCGGGAGCTTTGCCTTGCAGGTGAGTCATCCGAACTGTCACCTTCCTGCGACTCTGGCTTCTGATATGAGTACCCCACTGTCAGCATATTCCTACTGCTCCCTAATGTGGGCTCACTGCTGAAGGGCTTTCTACCAGGGTGCCTTGTTTTTTCCTACATGTGGGGCCCTGCTGTTAGATCATGCTCTATAGGAGGACTATCTCTAATGTGAACAGACTTTTCTTCATGCCAACTAAGGGAAAGGTAACAGCGATGGGGTAACAGGAACAGGTGAGGTCAGTGGGCACCAAGCCTGGACTTTGAACTCTGCTTGCTTCTGAAAGAGGGACTAGATGAGAGGTATGCAAGTCAGAGGGCCACAGGCTCAAGAAAAGAAATTACATTTCCAAGGAACTTGAGGACCAGATTCTTATCTTTTCTTCCTGAAACTCCAAAGGAGCTGGGCAAATAACAGAGGCCAAGTTAATAATGTGACTGCTGGGTGATGTGCCCTGGACCCTGACCCTTGCTTCCTGGGATGTCAGCATGTGTGCTACATGCAGTTACTGGGCTAAGCCCAGCCTTAGGCGAGATACAAGTGACAAAATTGTGACTATTACAGGTCAACTAGTTTGCCCAAAGTCACACAGAAAGGCAAGCAAAAAGCAAGGCAAAATTAATAATTATATTACCACTAATCCTTGTAGAAAAATGTCTTGTGTGCTCATTGTGCTCTAGGCTTTGTGCTGAGCACATCCTCCATCTGTGAGACAGGTTCTATGATCCCTCAGTGTGAAAGGGTTTGAATGTTGAATAACTTGTTGAAGGGCATGATGGGTCCCATAGCTTGTGTGCGACAG